>NC_143419.1:15915500-16228500 GCF_059467195.1 Physcomitrium patens | reverse complement strand
ATGATTTCTTAAAAAAAAAAATTCTTAGAGTTGAGTATGTGTATATTGTGTTTTTCATTACTTTTCTAAGTTTGTATCTTTGATACTACACATATTAGCTATTTTTAGATTTTATAATAATATAAATTTATTTAATTATTAACTTAAATTTTTTGATGAATTTGTTGTAATACTTGAATATATTTTGACAAGATTTGAAAAAGAATAAAATTATGTATATATATATATTCTGAAAACATAATAAAATTATTATTAGATATTTTTTATTAATTTTATTTTTTAACTATTTACATCAAAGATCTCTAAAAATGATTTCTTTTGAAATAATATTCAATATTAATTTTAAGTTTGTTTATTCTATAGATAAAAATTGATGATAATTTTTTTAAAAAATAAAAATATTAAAAAGATTAAATTTAAGATCTTTTTTTTGTTAATTTTCAGATCTTATATAACATTTTTGAATCCTTTAAACATAATAAATACTTAAAAGAAGATATGTATATATATATATATATATATATATATATATATATATTATTTTTGAGATTTTAAGAAATAATTTTTAAAACTAAAGCCTAAACTTAAAGATGTTTAAAAATTAAAAATTGATTAGTTGAATTACTTTAAGTATTCTATATATTTTTGTAGAATAAAAAGAAGATTTTTATTTTAGTAATTTTTATAATTTTTTAAAAAAATCTATGTAATTATTTTTGTAGGTTTTTAAAAATATTTTTTAATTTTAAAAAAAAAATTTAAGCTCTATCGGACAACTAGATCAAAATTTATTGAACATAATAGTTATTACAATTTGAAATTAGTTTTTGTATTTAATTTTGATTTGATTAGGATTTGTTAGGATTTACTTGAGATTTGATTTGGATTTTTAGAATTTTCATAGGATTCTATTAGGATTTAATCAATGTTTTATTGAAATTTAGTTAGGATTAAATTAGGAATTATTTATAATTTCTTTGAGATTTATTTTTAATACTTTCAAAATTTCATATGATTTCTTTGAGTTTTAATTAAGATTATTTTTAGTATTTTAAAGATTTTTTTGAAGTTGATAAGTATGATAAGATTATTTAGATTGTTTAAGATTGCCAAGGTGTCAAAGACATGAACTAAAAGATGATGTATAAACCAATAAAATCCGTGTCAAAGAAAGAGTGATAAAATAGAAATAAAGAAGTACGTATATTAAAAGAAAGTAAAAGATTATTGCCAAAAGACAAGAAAACTTGAGATTCTTGAAACTAGATTAGAAACAAGAAAGGAGTTGATAAGAGTGAAGATGGCTTCACTCTTGTTTCTATATATAATATCTAACTAGAGGCTATGTGGCGATATTCTATAGGACCTCTAATGTATGTTGACTTTGTAGGACACATGCCTTGACTTATAAAGCAAGTTTTTCTACGTGTGGACTAAATAGTTAACTTTATCTTTAAGCTAATAACATGTGTGGCACATGGCCAACTTGTTGACTATGTTTCTAATCCAAAAAGTCAATTAAAGACCCCTATAAAGGCAAAGCAGCATTTATGAAGCTTCTAGAAAGCTTTCATAGAAGATATTCTATAAATTGACTTGCTTTTACCTACTTCTATTTATTTCTATCTATTTATACAAGTAATAACTGGCTTACACACATATGCCCGTGACATTACCTCCCCTTCTAGGAACGAGTTCCATAAAAAGTGGTCATCATATGTTGAAAAAATCTATGATGCAACAAATTTTATTTGCTACATACTCACATCTTTATTCTCTTCGAAGATGGTTGATAAGGCCTTTCAACCATCAATAGTGTTCCATATTAGGGCGGAAAGAATACCCTATTATTTAATCATTGTTGAAGCCTTCATAACTTTTGTCAAATAAAATATTTGAAACATCATCAGGAGTTGTTCCTACCTCTAATAAAACTACCAAACATCAGGAGTCTCTTCCAAGGTTGTGATACCAAACGCGTTGTATCTCGCCATCTATTTGAGGAAAAACATGTTATTCTTGAGGATCTTCCTCTCAATTGCATCGTCTTGAAGGTTGTGACAATCACAATGTCTCGTCCGTCAAGTCAGCAAATGAAGGCTCTTCTATTGAATCCGTTGGTTATTGGTTCTCTATCTCATTGATATCACAACTACAAAGAAGCTACAAATAAAGATTGAAAGTAGAATTTTATCTTGCCTAGATCTTGTTTCTTTTATAAGAAAGGTTTTTATCTTGATTTTGATAAATGTCATTGATGAAAAGCCTCTATCGCCTTTGCTGTATTTGTAAGATTCTTTACTGGCTTTCATGAACATTCACCAATATCATCTTCATGCCAATGGACAAGATATTTCAATTTATTTTGGTACCACCTTATAAGAATATAATTAAAAAGTTTAATGATTATTTATAGTTTTTTTTGTAATTTTTAATATATTTTTACTAATTTTAATGCTAATATAACTAATTAATAGATCTAAATTAGTTTTTTAGTTAATTATGACTTTGATCATATCTTTAGGTTGTTAATTAGATGGATACTTCTAATTAGTAGATTGATTGATAATTTTAAAATTCAAAAGAAAAATAGTAAATTTAGAAGGTCTATGATTTTTTTTCTTGAATTACTTTAAATCTTTTTTTAGTAATAAAACTACAATTTTAGTAGAATTTCTCTTCTAATTCTTAGGAATTATATCTTAAATTAATCCACAATCTTAATTTTCAATCCAAAAGCTAATTTCTATTTTAACTATGCTTAGAAAGTTCTTTAAACCTAATTGCTCTATCTTCTTAATTAATTTTGAGATTTTTAAGCTTAAATTTTATTTTATAATTTAATTGGATTAAAAATATAAAGTCTAATTGTTAAATTAAAGATTATCTTAAAAAGATGGAGAAAAGCTAAATTTTTGGTGGAATTTCCTCTCATAGTGATTTTAATCACTACTTGAAGTTGAAAAAAAAAAAAAAAAAAAAGAAAAAAAAAAAGAAAAAATCACAAATTCAAGGCCAATTTACAATTAGATTTTGGATTTGCCAAGAGTTCATGCTTGAGGGAGTTTAAATTGAATAATGGTGATAATGAAGGCTTTGATGGCAAGAACCCTTGCTGACTTCCAAATAGGCTAATTAGAATTAGAATTGTAGTTGAAATTTACAACTAAATTAGCAAATTAATTGATTCTTATGGTTTATAACTCAGATTTGGGCTTGTAAATAGTAGAACTTAAGATAAAAATATGTTTTAGAGACATTGGTGGTGTTAGTTTCACCAAAAAAGTGTTAGTTTTTGAGTTCAAGGCATTTTCAACCTTGAAATCGGGTTTGAGCTTAGAGTTATTGAGGACCGTTGATCTTGATTAGGGATTTTCCAATTTTGATGGTGGAGATGTGTCCGCCACTTTTGGGCCTCCTCCCACCTAGTTAAGAAGGCTTAGGTGATTGAGCTCCCTCTCTCTCTCTCCATCTTCTTGTGGCGAAGCCATGGCAAAATGTTCTTCCATCTTGTGAATATAAATCTTCTTCTTTAAACTTATATGGCCTTAGTTTTAACTCGCTCAGTCTATCTCTTTTTATTTTCTTTCTGTGAAACTTTTTAAGCAGATTCTACTCTCCTTTAGCTTTATAATGGCATAAGGCAAGCCTAATTTAAAGTTGTGATAAATTTTTGGCGAGTTTTTATAGAGGAAGGGATCTACTGCCTTGGCAGTGTAGGAGCGTCGGCTTAAAAAATCTATAACTCGGTGAAATCTAACTCAACTTTGATATGGATTGTTGAAATGAATGCAATTTAAAGCTTAGTTTATTATAAAATTTAAATTACTAATTCTAGATCTATATCAAATTTTTAATGAATTTTTAAATGCGAAGGAATCTGCTGCCTCGGTAGTGTTGAACAACCAGCTTTGAAAATTTTTATCTTAGTACTTACTTACATTTTATTGCTGAAATTTGTTGGAAAAGGAATTTTACTAAGTTTGGTTTTAGAAAAAATTATATTTTTCAAATTTTAAACTATTTACATATTTTTAGTGAATTTTTAAGTAGAAGGTGGTCTGTTGCCTATGCAGCTCAAGTCGCCTTGCTTTGAAAATACACATCTCAGATGTCAAACCTTGTATCACCATTAAATTTCGTAGATAGGAGCAACTCTATGTCAACCTCAACCACAAAAAATTTCAAGTACATAGGAGTTGTGTGGAAATGTTAGCAAATTTTTGAACGACAAGGGATTTGCTGCCCTCAACTTGACATGCTCTAAGTAAGTTTTTCTTCCCTAATCACCTTCTTATCACATCCGTTAGCACCTAAATTGCTATATGATCACTTATTTGTCTTATTATTATTAATTTATATTATTTAATAATTTGAAAGAATTTTCACCTCACTTTGGAAATTAATCTTAAACTCTTATCTTTCCATCCATTCTTATCCTTTAAGGTTAAAATAAAAAATAAAAAAATAAAAATTAATCTGATATTTTAATTTTTTTCTATTTCTTTTAACTTTAATCTTTTAATTTTTACTTTTTACTTTGAATTTTAAAATTTTACTTTTATCTTTCAACTTTAAACTTTTACTTTTAATCTTCAACTTTTACTTCTGTTATTGTTAAAATTTTAGTTAACTTTTAATAATTAAATTTAACTTAAATTTGAATTATTATTTTTTTTATTTTAACTTTATAATCTTCCAACTTTCATATTTTATCTTAAAAAAATCTTAACATTATGTTAGTGCTGAACTTAAATATTTAAGGCTGTTTATTAATGAATTTCTAATTCTAAATGAAGTTTTGTCATAAAAACTTCATCTGTAGATAACTTCCTATATAGAACTCCAATTTACATGATTATTACTACCTTGAAAAGCTCTAGATTCACATTCTATTATGGTATCTATTGTTTTTATTTTATTTTATTTTAATTCATAATTTTTAGAGTTTAAGTTTGATAGAATAAGTCTTGAAAGGCACATAACTAAATGAACTACAAATGCTAAAAATTAAATCATGAAAAAATGTAACTAACTAATTGTGTTTATTTAATCTTGATTATTACCTCATTTTGATTTTCCTATCTTATAGATGATATGCATCTCCACATTAATTAGTAATGGGCTTTGATGTAAGTTATGATCTAATTAAATCAAATTTAAGTGAGGGGAGAAAAATCCACTCACACCTTGAATTAAGGACTTCTTCCATTTTAAACTCTTCATTATTGTCCACTTCTATAAGAGGTAGAACTTATCTTCTTTAAATGTCGACTATCTTGTATGGTTCAAGAAGAGACATGTGGAATATTGGATGGATTTTTATTGACTCCAATAGGTATAAACGATATGCAACAAGATTGATTTATGTTGAAATAGGAAATGGTCTAAGTTTATGATAGTTCAACTTGTCATAAGGATGAGTGGTGTTATTATTGCAACAAAGTAACCATACTTTATCATCCGTGTGGAATGGTGGTTGTTCCTTTCGATAGACATCTGCAGTGTTATTTTATTGTTCTTGAGTTTTTTTTAACTTTTTTTAACTTTGCCTTTATTTTTGCATGTAGCTTTGATAAATGATTTGCCAAATCTTCCATTGTAGGATTATCAGTTTTTAAAAAATCAAAAGTATTAAGTCGTTGATGATGACCATAATTGGCAAAGAAAGGTGTTTGTTTTATAGAAGAATGTACCATGTTATTATAAGCAAACTTTGTCAATGGTAAAAGTGTTGTCCAATCATCTTGTTGATAGTTGATGGTACATTTTAAATACTGCTCCAAAATTTGATTAATACACTTTGTTTGTCCATTAGTTTGAGGATGAAATGTTAAAGATAGTTTTATATCTACTTTTAGAATCTTGAAAAGAGTCCGCCAAAATCTTGATACAAACTAAGTTCTCCTATTCGATATAATATCTTTGGATAATCCATGATAGCGATAGATGTTGTCAAGAAAGAACTTAGTTGTTTCTTTACTTATGATAGATTTTGTACATGGTACAAAATATGCCATCTTGGTAAAATGATCTACTATCACGAATCTAGAGTCATAAGAACTTGAGATTTGAAGATCCGTGATGAAATCCATTGAAACAAAAGACCATAGTTGTTCTAGAATAGGTAATGGTTGAAGAAGTTTGTAAGATGGATGACGAGGAGTTTTTGGTCTTAATCAAATATCTCATGATTGAACAAAGTCTTTCACATCCTTTTACATTTGTAGCCACCAAAAATCTCTACATATAAAGTCTAAAGTCTTATTATATCCAAAATGTCCTATTGTTGGAAAGTCATGACGTGCTTGTAGAATATGTAATCGTGCTTCTCTTTTTGGAACATATAATCGACCTTTGAAATAGAATAGATTCTTTTTGAATTCAAATTTAGAAGTATTTTGGGACTTAGAAGAAGAATTCTTTATATTGTGAATAAGAGGATCAGAAGATATACTTGATTGGATTTGTTTCACAAGGGTCAAATTAATAGTCACCATTTTTTTCATTACTCGAAGATGAAATTCTCTGGCTTTAAGAGAATTATTTTTTGCTGATCAAAAGATGCATCATCTTTTTTTGATGTAAGATAAGAATGTTTAGAAAGGACATTTGACAAACCTTGTTGTTTTTCAAGTCGATATGTGATCTTGAAATCAAATCTTGATAAAGACACGCTCCAACGATGTCATAATACGTGAAGTCTTGTTTGAGAATGCTCCAAACACTTGGCTGTGGAAAGTAGAATAGAAATTGCAACAACAAAATTCTAATTCTAATAGAATACTAACTAAGCTTTAATTAGACCATAATAATGTTAAATAAGCTTTAATCAAATTCAAAGAAACCTCAAAGAAATTTCAAAGAAACAATAAGAAATCTTAAAGAAATATTAGAATGATCACAAATATCTGTCAAATATATATCAATTTAATTTAATTTAATCTTAGTTAAAATCCTATTGGACTTCATTCAAAGTTTAGGCCAAATATTAATTAAATCTTAAATTCTAAATAAACCCTAATAAAATCCTAAACCCTAAATCAAATCCTAACTAAATCTTAAATCAAATCCTAATCAAATCTTTAACCCTAAATCAAATCCTAATCAAACCTTAAACCCTAAATTAAATCCTAAATCCTAAACCAAATCCTAACCAAAATCTAACCAAATCTTAAATCTTAAATCAAATCCTAACTAAGTACTAACCTGAAATTAAATCCTAATCAAATCCTAAATCCTAAATCAAACTTTAATCAAACCTTAAACTCAAAATCAAACCCTAAATCCTAAACAAAATCTTAACCAAAATTTAAATAAAACCCTAACTAAACTTTAAATCCTAAACCAAATCCTAAATTCTAAATCAAATCCTAAATATTAAATCAAATCCTAACCAAACTCTAAATCCTAAACCAAATCTTAATCAAACCTTAGTAATTTCTATAACAAATTAAAACCTCAATAACTAATGAATGAACTGTTGATCTTAACTCAAATTTTGCATACTTCTCAAAAACTAAGTTGAAAACAAGTACAAAAAATTTGAAAAAGATCGGAATTATTAAATAGACGATGACCTCAAAAACATGCTCAGGTATTGGTCGGCCTCCTTCTCCAACCTTGATGCTAATCTTCCAGAGCCAATATCTCTTTTTTTCACCATTCTATTGATTTTAAAATTCTCATACACATAGAAAAATAAGTCTAATATCCTTTGACACAAATTTCACTCCAATCCAACTAGTAGATTGCAAGAAATCTTTAAAACCCTTACTAGACCTAAAATTCTACTTTCTGAGACCTTGACCCACTTAAACCTCAATAATCTTTAATTCAATTGTTAGATCGAGCTCAAATTCACAATACATACTAAACACAACTATAATCATTAACCTACAAAATTTCACCCATAGATCTATTACAAAAATCTTGAAATCATCCAAAACTTAAATCCTATTTTATTTTATAAAATCCAAGTCATCCAAAACAAACCTTAACTTTGCAAAGCTCTTACAAAGTCAATACAAATTCAAATCACCCAAAACCAATGCTCATAGAAACCTTATTCAATCTTCTATCAAATCCGACTCTTCAATCTCCCAAAGAATTTTGGAGTCATCATCGTCAAGACTTAGTTTTGTGCCTTGGAGTCTAATTTCAATCCTGGTTCATAAATGGCCCTCTCTGGGTATCAATATCTAGTTTTTTATAATAATTTTTACTAAAATTTACTCTTAACTCTTAAATGAAGCTTATATCATTTATTTTTTCAATCTATTTTTTTTTTGTCTTATTTATGGTCCTACAAAGTAAGTAGAAGTCACTTTTTTAAAAAGATAATATTACTACTAAAAGTTTTACTATCTCCCTATCTTTTATCCATATTTTTTTACTTCATTTTTTAATTTGGCTCTTCTATAATAAGAACCATATTATCATCTTTGACCATATAGTCATGTTACAATACAACAACGGGCTTGGTGACGATTTAAAATATGTGTTGACATAAAATATTCAAGATTCTTGTGATTTGTATATATGGTGACTAGATTGGAAGCACCTTCTAGATGTTGATACCATTCTTAAAATGAATCCACGATTGCAAGAAGTTCTTTTTTGTAGATTTCATAATTAATCTTGGCTGCTAAATTTTTTTTGGAGTGAATAGCTATTCGGTGAAGTTTATCATCTGCTCTCATTTATGATAATATAGCACCTAAAGCAAAATTTGATGCATCTATTTCCATAAAAAATGCCTTAAAAAAGTTAATGTGATATAAGATTGGTATAGAAATAAAGGCTAATTTTAAGGTTTCAAAAGATGCTTCACCTTCTTTATTCCACTCAAGTTTGTCTTTGTAAGTCAAATGTGTAAGTAGAGCTGCAACTCAAGAGAAGTCTTTAATGAAGATCCAATAATAGTTGGTAAAGCCAAAAAAACATTAGACATTTCTTATCCTTTTTGAAATTTTCCAATCCATAATTATTTGAATTTTTTTAAGATCCATCATAAGTTCATCATTTGAAATGATGTATCTTAAGAAGTCAACTTAAGTAGTATGGAATATAAACTTTTCTATCTTGGCATAGAGTCTCACATTTCTTAATTTTTGTAATACGTTTGAACATGAAGTTCATATTTATCTGTATTTTTAAAATAGATCAGGTTGTCATCCAGATAACAGACAATAATATTGTCTAAAAACTCTCAAAAAATATCATTTATTAGATGTTGAAAAGCTGCCGGTACATTTGTAAGTCCAAAAGGCATGATGTATTCAAAATGCACATACATAGTTTGAAACATAGTCTTCTATTTATCTCAATCTTTAATACATAGTACTAGATTGTATGCTCCTCATAGATCTATTTTTATATAGATCTTAGCTTGATTTAGTAGATCAAGAAGTCCAAATATCAAAGGTAGAGAGTACCTATTATTGATGGTGATCTTATTGAGTCCTCGATAATCAACAAATCTGCAATGATCCATCTTTCTTCTTCACAAATAAGATTGGATCTCTTACTCAAGATTTGGAATGGTGTATAAAATTTTTGGGTAGATTTTCTTCAATATATTCCTTCAATTCAGCTAATTCATTTTGTGATAAACTATAGATTGGTCTAAATGGTGGTTGTGCTCTTTCTTGAAGGTCAATTGAGCAGTTATAGAGATGATGTTTTAGAAGAGTATTTGCTATCGTACTGTAATTGCTTATACTATATAAAAATTAATTAAGATATATAATATATTTGTAAGTCTTGATGTAGATTAGAGTGGTTAGTAAATAAATTTGAAGAGAATTGATATAAAAAAATTTATTTGAGAATTTATCAATTTTGATTATAATGTTTATATTATGTAGAATTTAGATATTTAGTATAAAACTTAAAGTAAGGTTGGAGTCTAAAGATAAAAGTCTAAACTATTAGAAGGCTTATTGGGAGGGATGAAAGCAAGGCATGGTTGGATGAAGGCAAGGAATGGAGATCTTCATTCCTATTGCTTGAAGGCCATGCCCAATGGGCTTCAAGAAGGCTACTTAAGGCCTTATAAGAGATTAGGATTTTTCTTTCGAAGTCATTCGAGTTTTAGAGGCTAGGATCAATAAGTTTAGGATTTTGAGTATAATTTGGATAAAGAGTTTGTATGATTATGAGTTTGTGTGAAGGAGATATAGGTATTCAAAATTAAGGTGTCAAATTTGTACCTACTGTCATTCTTTGAAGTATAACATATGCATATGGAGAGCAATGACAGATTGGCAATTAGAATTGGAGAGAACACTTTTTTGGATATACTAAATATATATTGTTTGACCAATTCCAAGTCTGGATAGGGCATTGAAGACAGCACATATAATTCAAAGGAAGTAAATGAATCATTTTGTTGATAGTAATAGTTGGAGCCATATTTTGAGTTTCTAGATGAATTTTTTACTCAAAATTTCTATAAGTATGAATTATTAAGTTAGAAAGCTATAGATCAAAGTTTCATGGTTTTTAAATACTTATTTTGTGAGATATAAAGAAATTAGCATGTGGGTGTATGTAAGCTAGGGTTTAAAGCTACTGTTAGGATTTTGGTGATATCTCAAGATCCGTGATAAATTTACAGTTGAATTTTTTTGTGGTAGTTTTTGAAAGTATATCAATATTTTATGTAAAATTTAGGATTTTTTGGATTGTCCAATCGTGAGATATAAGCTGTTGAAGTTTGAAAAATATTTCTCATAAGGATATATAAGGTTTTAAGATACTTTATCATACATTTGGATGTTTTTTTGATACTTGGGCTTATGTTTTGATGCAATTGCCCTAAAAGGGAATATATTATATATATAAAATTGGTACTTTTATATCTTAGACTTGATTAAGTATTTAGTGGCAGCCAGAAGTCGAAAACTTTCTTGAGACAAACTCTCTCTACCCCGACACCGCATTCTTCTTTTCAAATATATCTTAAAATTCTTCATATTGGCTAGAAATGCCACTTAAAGTCTTCATATCATTAGAAATATATGTAGCATAAATGACAGAAGATGATCTTTCTTTTGCAACATGTAAAAAAGCTCTTGTATCTACAAACATAGGTTTAATTGCACTAGACTTTTGACTTTCTACTTGATTAATTTTACTCTTAATTATATTTTTTGAAAAATTAAGGATAAGAAAAATCCAATCTATACAAGGATTATATTTTTTTAATCATGATAAACCTAAAATGATTAGATTAGAGAGAGATCTAATTATATTAAAGATTATACAACCATTATGACCATTTATTGCTACATCTATAGGAAGTATTTCATGAGTAACATCTCCAAAAGACAACGGACGACTATCTATGACTTTTACATGAACAAATTTGATTTTTTGTATTAACGGTATTTTATGACTTTTAACAAATTCTACGTCTAAGAAACAAGCTGAGGCTCCTCAATCTATCAAGGTAGAGGCTTTATAATTATTAAGTCCTAAATATATATCTATTATAAAATAAAAAGAGGTTTTGAAGAGAGAATATGACCTTTATTAGAAATTATATAAGATTTTAACAGCATGGTTCTTATTGTAGCTAGACAAATTTATTTTCCAACACATTGTCTTCATTGACAGATGTGCTCCTCATTTTGTAATTTTATCGCTTCTTTGGACAATGTTGAGTAGTGTGTTTAGATTTTCTATAATATAATCATAATCCTTCTTCACGACAATGAGTCTTTTCCTGCTTAGTAAGAGATTTAAAACATACCACATCAATTTATATATCTTCTACTTCTGAATGTATGTATTGAAGAGATGTTGGTATTTCCATCGAATTGTAGTAATGTTGAGGCCTATTTATATGATTCTCATATTTAAATTCAAAAAGTCAATTATCATATTTTATAGCAAAGTCAATTGCTTGACTCAATATTTGAGGATCACGTAAGTTGAGCATTAATTTCTTTACTTCATATTATAATCTATAGAAAAATTGGCTAATAAGTGCAGCATCATCCTACTTGATATCAATTACAAGTTATCAAAATTATGAAGCATATAACATTATAGATCAATTGCCTTGCCACAAAATATAGATCTTGTTGGTTGCAACATGAATTGCATCATGTTCTCCATACAAGAATCAAAGTTTTGCTAAAAATACCTCTAGATTATCCAATATTAAATCTCGTCGTTCAAGAAAAAATAAAAACTACAATAGTACTCAACCTGAAAGAAGTGTATTAATGAATTTAACTTGTAATCTTGGAGTTGGATAACTTTGAGGTTGAAATTCAATCATAAGTTGTACTTAATTGATAAATCTTTGAAATTTGGATTTTATACTATCAAACTTTTAGAGCAAGGTAATTCTTGGTTCTCTAATACTTGAAGGATGTTCCACCATAGATAGAGGGACATGATTTGGTACAGATGTTGAAGCAACTCTAATCATCTTTATATCCTCACTTCCTGCCATTCTTGTTGATTCTTTTGGTGGTAAGCTAAGTAGATACATCGCAAGCATCAACTCCCTCAATTGCCCTTGCATTTGTGCCATTGCATTCTTCATTTCAACAAGCTGTGCCATAATAACATTCAGAAAAATATCTAATACTACTTAAGAAAAGTAGAAGAAAGGATTTGATGAAAAAAAAAAATACTAAAAATAATATCAGTTTAGAAGAGGGTAATCCACAACTTCTAATATGCTTATGTTTTATCATAAAAAAAGGATAATCCACTCTTAATTAAGATAAGAAAATACTTTGATACTGTAAGTATACTCTTATCAATCTGTCAAGGACATGAATTAAAAGATGATGCATAAACTAATGAAATCCGTATCAAAGATAGAGTGACAAAATAAAAATAAGAAAGTATGTATATTAAAAGAAACTGAATAAGCTTATTGCCAAAAGATAAGAAAATTTAAAACTCTTGAAACTAGACTAGAAGCAAGAAATGAATTGGTAAGAGTGAAGAGGGCTTTACTCTTATTTTTATATATACTATCTAACTAGGGGCTATGTCGTGATATTCTATAGAACCTCCAATATGTGTTGACTTTGTAGGACACATGCCTTGATTTATAAGGTAAGTATTTTTTACGTGTAGGCTACATAGTTAGCTTGGTCTTCAAGCTAACAACATGTGTGGCACATGGCCAACTTGTTGACCATGTTTCTAATCCAAAAAATCAATTAAAGACACCTATAAAGTCAAAGCAGTATTTATGAAGCTTTTAGAAAGCTTCCATAGAAGATATTATAGAATTAACTTGCTTTTATCTATTTCTACTTATTTCTATCTATTTATATAGGTAATTACTAGCTTACATGCATATGTCCATGAAACAAGGTCTTTCTAAAAATCTTATGTAATTTTTTTTTCTGGATTGTAAATCCAACATCAAGAAAAATCAAATCCTTATACATCCAAATACCTAGTGCATTATTAGGCTAGTTTTCACCAATAATATAATAACGTTGCAAAAAAAAAAGATTTATTTATAATTTATATAATACAAAATTTTCAATCAAATAGAGATTATAATAGAATCTTAAAGTAATGTAAAGAATATAAAGATGTATTTAAAAAAAATTATTAATATTTTATATAAATATCAATTTTATAATTTTATAATTAGTCTTTAAAAAATATTCTAATATCTATAAGTTAATATTAAAAAATATTATTTTTAAAAAATATATTAATAAAAAACATGTCAAGAATTTTAACTAATAATTATAAAATAATATAGCTGTGTCAATCTTTTTTATGAAGAAAAAGATGGATCATTGTAAATTTTTTTAGATTGTACTTAGTTCAATAAGTTAATCATTAAGAATTTTTATATTTTATCTTTGATATTAAGAATGCATGACTAATTAAATTAAGTTAAAGTATATACTAAGATAGATCTTCAAAGACCCTATAATTTAGCATTTTAGAAGGGAATAAATGAAATTTTGTATTAAAATAAAAAAAATATATTTACACATTAAGATTTATTTTTATTAATAATATATTAATCAAACCAATTTCAAAATTTATATTTATATTTAAAGATAGCTATTATTCTTGTTATGTTCATATAACAAGAACAATAGCTTCAATATACTAAAGCAATTGAACTAATAGAGGTGGGTTCGAACACGGAAAAAGATTGGTTATATGAATTGGGTCTGTTAGTGTCACAATTGACTGTACTCTAGCTATCTGAAATCAATTATCAAACTACAAAACACCAAGGCTTACTACTTTCGTCTTAATTCAACATATAATCCATTCTACGACTATCAATTCAACAATACTTCCATATTCTTATCAGTTCATCTCCTACTTACTCTCTTTGTAGTTTATATATATTCAATTACTAATCTCCAGTTTACTTATTATATTCAGTTTCTCGATTCATCACACAGAATTCAATATCTTCACTTAACATAACACAATTTGATAATCTCAATTCTCAAGGTCACAGATTTTTTTCAAAACGGTCAGTCCAAAGTTATATTCCATAATATTCTAATTACAGTTTCAACAATACTTCTCGCAATCACGATTCTTCATAAGCAAATAATAAAAGCAAAGAAAATAAAGAGGTAGTACCAAGCTTATTCCGACTTATGACTCTCACAATGTGGCCCTGATCTCCCTTTTCTCAACCTCTTTATCCTACCAAAAGATGGGCCGTCGGCCAGCAGATTCCAAAGATTATGAACCTTTGAATTCTTAACCATTTGTTCCACTAACAAGCTATTGTTACTAACTAAACTGCCTAATCATAAGTATAATTCTCAAGGTTGTCAATAATCAACCAGTAACTTATCACAAAATTTATTTACATATTCTACATAGTTCCACTCCTAATTATACACCGCCCTCGCAAACACACAATTGTTACCTTCCTAAAAACTACTTAATTGAACTCTATAAAATTACTATTTCCTCTGGCCAAACTACGCATTTCAAAAGTCTCTTATTCTTTTCGGTATCCAGTAGAAATCTAACTTCATCGGCTCCATATTCATAATGATTATCACAAAAGGTGGTTTTAATGCACGTTTAGTTTTTATATTTTGGCCACTATCCTCTTTGTCCGTAGCTCACTTTGTACTTTCAATTGCCATGATGCTTCCTCTATCAAGCGCTTAACTGAAACTACTACTCTCAAAAATACAAGGAACACAAGAAATGACACTCTAGCCAATCCAAAATAATACCTTAGAATGACTTTAACTGGTGCCCTTCTTATTCTTTTATTACCTCGTGATAATGACAATATGTTACGCATACTGTCCGTAAAAGGTAATGGAAAGTAATCTTTCTTGGTGGCTACATTAAATTTCTAAAAATCCTGAAAAATTCAAATTTTCTCGTTCTTTTTCAGCACCATCACGATTAGAGAAACCCACTCATTATTTGATATCAGATAAATAAAATCAACCGTAAGAAGCTTGTCCAATTCCTCCTTCACCATGAAGAAATATTTAGGATTAAAGCAATGTTGCCTCTGCCATACCGGTTTAGCGTTCTCCTCTAAAATGATACGATGCTCATAGACTTCAGCAGAGACACCTTTTAGATCATCATAAGTCCAAGCAAAAGCTGATTTATGATGCAAGAAAAATTTTGTCCAACAGGTCAACTCCTATTCCTTAATACCTTTGTAGACCTTAATTATCTGAGGCTCTGTTGTGGTCGCCAAGTTGATAATTTGACATAAAGGTGTAGTGCGATGTTCTGTTTCAACTCCCGTGATGGTTAAAAATCAATCGATAAGTTTGACATGTGTAAAGTACTGAATCTTGTATCTAGGATACTAACATGGTGAACATCATATTTGGTCATCCAATCAATACTAACTTTAGCAAAGATTTTTGAATCTGACGAGTATATCAAGTACTCTACTGGACCTCCACATTGGTACACCACTCCAGGGTGTTGCATTACCTCTACGGGCACCTCCGTAATTAGTGCGACTGTATCATTGTCAAAGCTAAGCTCATCATTTGACATAAATTCAAATGTTGGTAATTGAGACTTCCGATGATAGTGTACTAGGTATATTTGTAACATCATTTTATCTCCGCCCTTGCCAATTGTCAAAGTACTCCGATTTCAATTGTTCTTGGCCATCGCTTGATAAAGTCAAAGTCATCCTAATAAAATTAGATACAATAAAGTCAAATATTATAGTCAAAAGATGATATAGTCAATTTCATATGCAATACGAGCAATTATAGTTTGAACATTCCATAAAATATCCATTGGTTTAATCCGGCTATAATCTGTAATCCATAATACCAATGTCGTGGGTACTAAGTGTTTCAAATCTAAAGCATCCATTGTATCAACATTCATTAAATTGATGATGCAACTACCATCCACCTGAATACTTGAGATCATAATATAGTCAATCAAAACATCGATGGTTGTTGCACTTGGGTCAGGGTTCAAACTGATTTCACAAACTTCTTTATTACGTTGCCTATGCCATGTTAAAGATGAATTCAATGTACAATGATACTCTAGTGCGACCGTTAGAAGTTGCTTCATAGAAATAGAAAGTCGAATAGCATCCAGATCCTTCAAAATGTCATAGGATTCCATATTTAGGATAATTCTCAATGCCCTCTTTCTTTTCATTGGTTGGAGTTGTACTTTGTGAGATAAGATATTCTTCCGTCTTGGACTTGAAATTGGAATAGTAGTCAGAGCTTCCTTAGAATTCACACCCTCAAGAGGATCTTTCAATGGATAGGACATTTTCCAAAATTACGTAAAGAACAAAACAGCTTGAAATGGAACCAAAGCCTCCATAATCGGTACCTCATTGGGTTGCCCAACCGATTCAGGTCTTATACTGAGTAAGGGGCCCATGTCAAGATCTGGATTGGATGTCTCCATAATTGGGTCAAATTGGCCCTTCGCATCACTCACCCAAATATTGAATTGGTCCTTTCTTCTTTGCTGACTTCTTATAAGGATAGCTTGGACTACTTCTACCTGATGAACTCGTGATTCTTTAGTTCCGTTATTTTTTTCCTCTACAATTTGCACAGTCGATTGAATCTTCTGATCATGATTATTAGGATTAAATGGAACATTGCATTGATAATGAAAATGATCCTATTGCTTGTAATTTCTACATACTGGAGCATATTCGTCTATAAACCTTGGATTAGGGCATTCAGTGGCATAATGACGAATTTTTGGTACCGATAGCAATGTAGTGGTTTTTGGCCCATACTATCATGTATACTTAGAGTCTCTACTAGAAAATATTTACTAAGCCAATTCCAGATAGCCATAGTAAATAATCCTGGCTGATCAGTTGATACAAGTCGAGAATTGGACTACTGAATTGGTATAGTTTGGAGATTACTTCCTTGATTATTTCCAGTATTCTTCATATTTGTTCTATAAACCGGATTGTAATTAGTATTTTAAAAATTTCCAAAGCCACAACTAGGTTGATTTGGACGATTACTATTTCAACCACCAATATTTCTAGGCTATACTTGATTAATATTCCATTGAGTTGGCTGTATTAACGTCTGGTTATTGAACTATTATTACCTTTGTAAATGCTAGCAGTTTTGGGTAGAGTACTTTTTTCTACAAAATATACATTGAACACCCGTTTGTCTAGGTGATGGACATTCCGTATCAAAATGACCTTGTCACTTATAATTATTATACCATACATTAGGTCTCGTATTAAAAGGCTTATGTCATTTTTCCTTATCTTTAATCAAATTCATGGCCAATTCTTCCATCTTCTTTCTTAGATTTAAAAATAAGGCTTCATTTGGATCTTTAACAGTCGCATTTGTGAACAACTTCGGTTGTTAATAGGTTGGTGATGTAAAATAAGGAGTCATTGTTATTGGCGCTATTGTCTGGGGTAGGAAAGCATTAATTGATTTTTGCAACATAATATTCTTCATGTTGGAATCAACTATTTGTGGATAATAATCCATCGACACATTTCTCGATTATATTTGTTGGCTTCATGAACTCGAAATCATCGTGGCATCCATTGTTAACAATTGGACATAATGACATTTTTTCCACATCTTTGCTCGTGCCAACGATGCCTCTACCGTTGTCGTATTACGTGCTATCTAGCTTGAGAACAAACTGGACATGTGATTGTGGAAGATAAAATAATGTTTTTCAAGTATCTAAGTAGTCTAGTGGGTTTCAACTATCTAAAAATAAACTATTTTGGATTTCAATGTAAAAGCTTACTTCCAATACAAAGTGCTTAGAAATATTATTTTAATAACTTCGAGATATTATAAGCATAATTTCTTCTAATATTTGTTAGTTTTATTTTTTATTTTATTTATATTTATTTATATATATATATATATATATTTTAAATCCTAACCTTAGATAGCGAGCTTTGGCAAGCTGTAATTCTCAATCTGACCATCTGATTGTTGTGAAACTTCTACCACTAGTGTCTTTATAAGTCTTCTAAATGCTCAAGAAGTTCAATCCAATCTAACTTACAGATTGCAAGAAAACACCGTAAATCCACACTGATGTCCCTTGATCGCCGCCTAGAAGTTGATGACGAACTGTAACTTGTAATTTTTCCTTTTCTAACTGTTAATTCTCATTCAAACTTTGTGTGCAGCTTTGTCTTTAAGTCCTCGACTTATTTCATCAAAATTTACCTTATCCCAGCCGATAGATCTCTAGATATTACAAAAATCCTAAACGACTCCAATATGTCAGCTTCTAATACTTCTTTACACTAATTGTCAAATATCCTCTATCCGTACTGTTAGATTAATACAATTTTTTACAAATACTTGGCATACTCAACCATCCAAACACCTCTAAAATTTCAACTACAAATATTTCTCCAATTTTCATAAAACAGTCAAGAGTACTAGCCTTAATTTTATTGTAAAAAAAAAAAAAAAAAAACCCAATTCACGAATACAAATACTAACTTTGAGCAACAATTGCAAAATCCTCCCAAACCCTATGAAACTCACTCTTATACCTTTCGAAGAAGCTTAAAGCTAGCTCTTCTATCCCAAAATCTCCGATCTCCAAATGCCCTCTTTTTTTTTCTTTCTTTTCCTTTAACTCCGTGAGGTCTTCTATTCTTCTACCCTGGACTCGGAATTGGAACAACAGACCGCGCTTCCATGGAATTTCCACTTCTAAGAGGATCTTTCTACGGAAAGGATGTTTCTCCCGAAACGGTATAGAGAATAGAAGAGCTTAAAATAGAACCAAAGCCTCCATGTTCTGGACCTCATTGGATTGTCTAACCGAGTTAGGTCTCATACTAGGTAAGAGGCCCGTAACAGGACTTGGATTGGATGTCCCCATAATTGAATCAAATTGGTCCTTCACATCAGGCTCATTCAAATGTTGAATTGGTCCTTTTTTTTTCTGCCGATTCTTAGTAAGAACAAATATTCCATCGAATTTACTAGAGAATCTTGAGGACCTCGATTTATCTCTTCAATTTTTTCTTGGCTTTAGATCTGTTGATCCCGATTGATGCAATTGAACGGAGTATTACATTGCTGATATGTATGCCTCCACTGCTTGCTATTTCCATACACTGGTACGTAATTTTCAGTGGCTCTGGGATTGAGACATTTACTAACATAATGATCAATCTGTCAGCAACGAAAATAACAAAGTAGTCTTCTTGCACCCCCATCAGGCATATTGGATGTCTCCATCGATATATACCTATTAAGCTTGTTCCATGTAAGTTTAGAAAATGATCATGGTTGTCTCGTTGGTATGAAGGGTACTTGATGATGCCGGTGGAGCTTATTGCTGATGTTAAGTACGGTGGTATAGCTTGTAATGGAGTGACATTAACTGGCCCCTAAATATTGGCACTGAAATTGGCCATTATTTCTAACATCCAAGATGACTAAATATTAATAAAATCCTTTTTATTTATATTTTCACCATATAGTCGTATTACAATACGACATCCATTCTCTCTGAAGATGTGCATTCTCTCGCATGCACCAAATAACTTAGTTGTTATTTGATTTATAATATGTTCTTCAAGTCTTTGTCCAAATTCTCTTCATCACTTTTGCTACCCAAGTCAAATTCATCTTCTTGTTGAGGAATATCTATGTCTTCACCAAGGTCTTCTATATTTATTTTTGTATATCTTTATTTAAATATTTTTACTCGCTTCCGTGCAATTGGTATTTTTAACCTTGTTCCATCTAACTCCCACAATAAGTAAGTTGCATTATCATGAACAGTTGTTACCACATACGGTCCAAACCATCGCTTAGAAAACTTCCTTAAAATACTATGTTGATTGTCCAAGCTACTATCATAAATCAAAATCCAATCACCTTTTTTAATTGCTTTAGGCCTCAATCGATGTTGCTTATCAAATTGTGCCTTATTTTATAACCTCACTCTTTTTAACCTTTTTAATGCTATTTGCTCTAATTATTGAATTCTTATAGAATATGTAAATAAACTTTGTGGTAAGTTACTAGTTGGTTATTGATAACCTTGAGAATTAGACTATTGGTTAGGTAGTTTAGTTGATAACAATAGGTTGATAGTGGAATAAATGGTTAAGAATTCAAAGAGTCATAACCTTTGGAATCTGTTGGCTAATAGATCATCTTTTTGGTAGGATAAATAGGTTGAGGAAAGAAAGATCAAGGTCAGATTATGAGAGTTGTAAGCCGAGAGCCAGATTGTGAGAGTCGTAAGTTCAAAGCTAGACAATGAGAGTTGTGAGTCGAGAGTAAGACTATGACAGTCATAAGTCGAGAGTTAGACTATGAGAGTTGTAAGCCGAGGGTCAAACTGTGAGAGTTGTAAGCCAAGAGCCAGACTATGAGAGTTATAAGTCAAGAGCCAAACTGAGAGAGTCGTAAGTCGAGAGCCAGACTATGAGAGTCGAAAGCCAAGAGTCAGACTATGAGACTCAAAAGCCAAGATACTAAATTTTGTGTGATGAATTGAGAAACTAAATTCAATAAATAAGCTGGAGATAAGTAATTCAATATATATAAATCGAAAGAGAATAAATGAGAGATGAACGGATAAGAATATAGAAGTATTGTTGAATTGATAGTCATAGAATAGATTATGAATTGAATTAAGATGGAAGTAGTAAGCCTTGATATCTTATAGTTTAATAATTGATTTTAGATAGCTCAAGTACAGTCAATTGTGACACTAACAGACCCAATTTATACAACCAGTCTTTCCCCATGTTCAACCCCACCTCTATTAGTTCAATTGCTTTGGTATACTAAAGCTTGAATGCAACGAGAACAGATCTACAACAATTTTTCCTACACATCAATAGCGGCAAATAACATCTTCAAGCAAAAATCTACAAATTTCTTCCATAGATTTTGTTGTCAATGCTCTTCCTTGTACTTGATTTGATAAATCTTTGCGAGCTAAGATCAAATATCTCATTTGCCATAATCCAATTGACATAATAACCAAATCAATAACCCATTTAAAATGAATAGCTAGAGGATATGTACGATGAAGACCATCTCAATGTTGTATATTAGAATACGTTTGACAAAATTTACATGACTCTACAAATAAGAGCACATCTCGATATATATTTTTTCACCAATATCATTTCTTAAGCTTAGCAAAAGTAGCCCAAATTCCTCTATGTCTTGCCTATAAACTATCATGAAACTTCTTTAATAATTTTTGTTTCTCTTCCTTATTGCCTATGACTCTTTGTGGCATTCCAATTCCTTTCTTTGGTCTCTTCCATAAGAATCCTTCTTGAAGCAAAAATCCATATACTTTTTTTTTTATTTGTTTAAATTTTTCTATAGACCAATTTTCTTGCTTAGTCAAGGTATTCAAGTAATGACCAATATCCAATAATTCTCCTTCATAAAATTCTTCAAGAAATAGCTTGTCTTCTTTGTTAAGATTTGATACTGAATAGAATTTTGATCCAAGACCATCAATGTCTTCAACCATTTTGTCTTTTCTTTCATATCTTGCTCTAGATAGCATGTCTGCTACTAAATTGTCCTTTCTAGCAACATGCTTAAATTCTGGATTTAATGACTTAATATAAGCAATCCATCTTAACATTGCAATATCCGACGTTGAACAATTAGTAATCATTTCAAGCAATGGCAAGCAATCTGTTTCAATTACTACTGCTACACCAATCAAATAATCTCTTTTAGCTTTTATAGTCAAAACAACTCCTCAAAGTTCTCTTTTGACTTACGAATATGCACGTTTACGAGTACTTAAAACTTTAGCTCCAAATCAAACTACAAAACTATTTCCACTTGAATCATCTTGACCCATAGCCCATCCAATAGCAATAAGACTAATATCCGCAGTAAGAATTACTTATCTATTATAGTCATAATCAATTCTTCTTAAAATTAGAGGCGTCACTAATAACACCTTTAGCTTCTGTATTACTTCAGTATGCTTTCTTTCCCATTTAAATCGATAATTCTTATGTAATAATTCATACAATGGATCTGCTACACAAGCATAATAGGAAACCCATATACGATAAAATACACAAGTCTCTAAAAGCCTGTGTACTTTTGTTAAAGAGTCACATGAATCTTTCATCCTTCCAATTGCATCAACTTTCCTAGGATCTGGCTTTCTTCTATAAAATCCACACAAATGCTCAATAATAAGAACTTCATGCACTCCAAATGTAGATTTTACTGCTAAAAGTGTAAGATGAACCTCTTCAAGTTGAGTTAAAATCTTTTCGCAATCTTGTCTATGATCAACAACATATTTGTAACATCCCTTCTCATCTAATTTTCATCTTTTTCTCCTTCTTTACATCCTTTGATAGGAACATCATCTAAAAAAGGTATAGTTTTTTCAAGAATGAAGTCTCTTAGTACCTTATTCATCTCATTTATCATATGTGCAACTGAATTAGTAGCACCTTATGGGAGAATACACATTTTAAGTAATTCAAGTAGCGTTCTCATTGTTGTTAGATCTCTACTCCCATGTGCAAGTTGAAATTGATCATAATTCGAATATAAATCACCTATTGAATAAATTGTCCTTCCCGCAAATGTTTCTGTAAATTCATCTACTAAAGGTCTTATATCTGCATTTCTTATAGTTACTCCATTCATTGGCTGTATATCTTGAATAAAACGTAACGATCTATTTTTCTTAGGCACCATAAACTAACGACTAGAATATGGAGCAAAAAAAGGTTCCAAAATTTTTATTTGCATCTTTTTTTTCAATCATTCTACTAATTTAGATAATTATGCCCTTGGCATGGAAATTGGCCTTAAGTACCAAGGTACATGAGGTACTCTAAAGATAACCATAGAAACAACAACATTACGATCTACACATCCTATTTCACGAGATCCAAAAGCAAATGATTTACCTCTTTTTACAAGCATGTTTTTAAAATATTCAATTTCTGTTGGAAATAAAGAACCATCACATCCAATCTTCAATTCTTCAAAAGTTTCCTTTGTAAACTGATGTCCAATCTTCTTTGGATCTCTTAAACTCTCTTCTTTTGATACTTTTTTTATTTGTTTCTTAGAATCTTCTAGTAAAGGTCTGACAACAGGTTTTACTTTTTTATCTACTGTTTTATATTTTGTCTCTACAATAATTTTTGGTGCTTGAAAAGATTCAAATATAGAATAAACCTCCCTCGAATGAATTTCCACAATCTTATCATTATCCCCTAATCCAATAGATGTAATTAATTTCAAAGAATCATCCAATCCATTTTCTTCATAAATACCTAAAATCTTCTCATCATCTTCTAATGTTCCTAACTTGCATAATTCCCTTTCAATACTATATAATCTTTTTCTTTCTTTTCTTTTAAAATCATCAACTTTCTTATACATAATATTTTCATTTTCAAAAATACCAATAAAACTCGCATCAAAAGTACCTTTATCTCGCGAAAGTACCACCTCTTTTATACCTCCATGATCTTGTTTTATAGTGGTACTTTTCTAAAATCCTTAAATTCTTCAACAACCCTTGGCAATGGTTTTTTCCTCAATCTATCTCGATTTCATCCATGATTAAGAGGTACTGTTAGAAATTGCATAGCTTTCCTTCCATCTTCACTATGTATCCTTGCATAAGCTGAACCATTGTCAAGTACTTTTGTTTCCATCCGTATTGCCTTAATATAAGGTTGTCCTAAAATCAATGGATAAGACGTATCTTGAACAAAAAAATGTTGTTTTGTCGAAACCTCTCCAATCTAAATTTTGACATCTGCACAAGTTCCATATAATTTGTCTTATGTGTTATTAGCTGCTCATATTGCCCATCCATATTCTATATCAATTGGCCATTTCTACTTGTGATAAAGATTCTTAGACATAAGATTTATTTCAGAACTATGGTCATCTAAAGCAACAATTGGTTCTTCTATATCTCATATTTTTATCAATACTTTAGTAGTTGCCCTTGTTCAATACTTTCAAGTATAATAGCTTGAAGCTTCCATTTCCTTATCACTATAATCTTCAAAACGTATTCGTTGATTATACCCATTTTTTTTATTTATTGATTGCTTATAACCATTATCAACCTCTTCTTCATCTTTATATAATCTTACATCAATAGCATGACTCATTCCAACTTCACCTATTAATTGCCTCTTTCGCTTAATGTTGTCAATGATAACATCATGAAACTCCTTCTTTACAATTTTCAAAATCTCTTTCAATGTGAATTCCACCTTACTATTTAATATACGTTCTTCCAGCACCCCTTTTAAATTTGTTGCCACTTCAATATGAGAAAGTAACTTATAAGCAATTGATTTATTCTTATCTTTTGTCTCCTTTGTTTTTTCTTTCAATGATGCTAAAGTATCCTTTATAGGCAATTCTTATGAAATCGCCTCACCAGCCTTGTTTCCTCGAGTTTTTTTCTTAGAAGAATTTCCTTCTTTTGTATCATCAAAATTTCCTCGCCTCTTTTCTTCCATCAAAGCTTCATGTTGGCTCTTAGTAATATATGCATGAATTGAAAGAGACTCAACAGGATCTTCTCAACCTATTGCACCTCATATTGTAGCTGTAGTTCTCAATAATGCTTTCCTAGGCATTTTTTTTTTTTTGCATTGTAGAAATGGCAAAAGTCCAAAATTCACTAGTTTCTATACTTCTACCGAAGTCATCATCTATTCTAGCATCATAACTTACACTCTCTCATTTTGCTATTTCATATTCTATTAAATAATCTTGAATCAATGCTTTCATACATCCTTTGCCCAAATTAGTTTGAAGGAGATCCTCTATATCCTTTAATGCAATCTTTCCATCTTTCCAGTATATAATTCTTTGTTGTATCATATTATTAAATTCATTGCAATCCTTCCTAGTATGTGAAGCGTCATCACATCATATACAACTTTGTACATACCTTGTTTTGAAACATTCTTCATATTATTTGTAGAAGTATTTTCTTCAAGTCTTGCCAATTTGATTTGAAGATCTCACATTCCACATATAATTTCTTCAATCTTCATATTTCCTTTCTTTGATAAAGATATTGAAAGTTGAACAGTAGGCATTATTGGTCGTGTTGTATGTACTAGAATTTTAGGAGCTTATACTGCTTTTGGAATATTACTTGTATCCTTCCTCCTTTCTCTTTTTGTAAGCAAATCCATCGTATTTTTAATATTTTTCCACTTTATTGTCAATCCTTCATCTTCTTCTTTGTCTTCAAGAAGCAACTCCAATTTCTCTTGTAATTCTCCATCAGCAGCTTGAAGAAATAATTCAACCTTGTTCGGCTCTAATGTCAATTTTTCTACCTTCAATAATTAAAATTGTTGCCTCTCAAATTCCTTTAGTAGCTCTGTTGCTTGCAAATTCTTATTAGGCCGATTAATCCATTTTAGAAATAGTTTCTTAATAACACGATTAGTGTCCTCCAAGAAATATTCGTCTTTTAATGCATGTAAAAAAATCTCCCATGAATTTTCATAATGCTCTATAATTGATGTAATATGCTCTCTTATTTTCGGTATCGTGGCAAGTCCAAATAATTCAACCATCTTCTTCTTAGAAACCAGATTTAATTCCATGTCCTGAACATAACATCTTAAATACTTTGAAATATTCCTTCCATCAAATAGATCAATTTTATTGCCCATTGCTTGTAATGCTTTGGTTACTAAAGCTTCTTTGCAATCATTGCTTTGCTGTTGTTGCATAGATAATAATAAGGCTTGAAATATACTAGCAACGGATGGATCTATGAACATACCTTATCCTTTAGAAGAAACCCCACTAAAAGCTCTACTTAAAGCTCCTCCCAAAGCTCCTTCAAAACTTTTATTTTTGTTCTAAATATAGATTACAAGAAAATGTCATAAATCCACACTGATGTCCCTTGACCACCGCCTAAAAGTTGATGACAAACTGTAACTTGCAATTTTTCCTTCTCTAACTGTTAATTCTCATTCAAACTTTGTGTGCACCTCTGTCTTTAAGTCCTCGACTTGTCGCATCAAAATTCACCTTATCCCAGTCAATAGATCTCTAGATATTACAAAAATCCTAAACAACCCCAATATGCCAGCTTCTAATACCTCTATATACTAGTAGTCAAATATCCTCTATCCGTACCATTAAA
Source organism: Physcomitrium patens (assembly GCF_059467195.1). Lineage (NCBI taxonomy): Eukaryota > Viridiplantae > Streptophyta > Bryopsida > Funariales > Funariaceae > Physcomitrium > Physcomitrium patens. The sequence continues at coordinate 16,201,848 of NC_143419.1, read as the reverse complement.
TTAATATAATTTTTTGCAAATACTTGACATACTCAACCATCTAGATACCTCTAAAATTTCAACTAAAAATGTTTCTCCAATTTTCACAAAACAGTCAAGAGTATTAGCCTTAATTTTATTGCAAAAAAAAAAAAAAAAAAAAAAAAAAAAAAAAAACCCAATTCACCAATACAAATACTGACTTTGAGCAACGATTGCAAAATCCTTCCAAACCCTATGAAATTCAATCTTATACCTTTTGAAGGAACTTGAAGCTAGCTCTTCCACCCCAAAATCTCCAATCTCCGAATGCCTTCTTCTTTTTTCTTTCTTTTTGTTTAACTCCGTGAGGTCCCCTATTCTTCCGCCCTGAACTCAGAATAGGAACAGCAGACTACGCTTCCATGGAATTTTCGCCTCTAAGAAGATCTTTCCATGGAAAGGATGTTTCTCTCAAAATGGCATAGAGAATGGAACAGCTTGAAATGGAACCGAAGCCTCCATATTTGGGACCTCATTGGGTTGCCCAACCGAGTCAGGTCTCATACTGGTTAAGAGGCTTATAACAGGACCTGGATTGGATGTCCCCGTAATTGGGTCAAATTGGCCCTTCACATTAGGCTCATCCGAATGTTGAATTGGTCATTTTTTCTTTTGCCGACTCTTGATAAGAACAAATATTCTACCAGATTTACTAGAAAATCTTATCGACCTCAATTTATCTCCTCAATTTTTCCTTGGCTTTAGATCTGCTGATCCCGATTATTGCAATTGAATGGAGCATTATATTACTGATAAGTATGCCCCAACTGCTTGCTATTCCTAGACATTGGGACATAATTATCACTAGCTCTGGGATTGGGACATTCACTAGCATAATGACCAATCTGTTTGTAACGGAAACAACAAAGTAAGCTTCTTGCACCCCTATCATGCATATTGGGTGTCTTCACCGATATATACTTACTAAAATTGTTCCATGTAGGGTTAGAAAATGATCCTGGTTGTCTCGTTGGTATGGAGGGTACTTGATTTAATGACGTCGATGGAGCTTATTGATGATGTCAAGTACAGTGGTATAGCTTGGCTCCTGAATATTGGCATTGGAATTTGCCACTGTTTCTAACATCCAAGATGACTAAATATTAATAAAATCCTTTTCATTTATATTTTCATCATATAGTCGTGTTACAACATGACATTGTAGCTGGTTGAGCCTCTTTTACAAATATTTTAATTCTTGTAGATGCAAACCATTGATTAATATTGAGAATATAAATGCATCTAACATTTGATTATTTGGTCTTTTATAAAGTATATCCATGACCTAGCCAGAATAAGACTCTATTGATCCCCTCGCAAACATCCTACTATTCATAAAAATTTTTCTAAGCCAAACTTTAAATCCAATTGGTCTAAAACGGGTTAGGAAGGCATTCCTCAAGGCCTCCCAATTGGAAAATCTATCCACTGGTTGATGATTATACCGATCAAAAGCTGTATCTTTTAAAGTTGCTGGCAACCATCTCAACCAAATGTCTTCAATTCTACTATTATTAGCCATGCAGGTTGTCAAGAATTGAAATATATGGTGATCAGGATCAGAGCCCAGTGGCAAGATAGAGAAAGTTTGCGTCAAATAACGGAGGGCATTTGGGTATCACTAATTATTCAATCAAGCTTGAAAATAAGAGAAGCCCTAAGTTTATATATAAATTTTCCCTTTTTGAACAATTACACCAAATACACAAGCCTCAAGTAACCAACAACATCCAAAATATGATAGAATCCTCTAAAACCTTGTATATTCTTATGTGGAGATTTTCTCGAACTTCAACACCTCACATCTCCTAATCCAACCATCCAAAAAAACTCAAATTTTATATGAGGTACTGATCTATTCTTATTAACTTTTACAACAATTTTCAACTCTAAATTCATTGCGGATCTTGAGATATCTTAAAAACTCTAACAGTCGCTTCAAATCCTTGACTTCATATACCTGCATGCAGTTTTCTTCATATCTCACAAAAAATAAGTTCTAATGCCACGAAATTTATACGTATAGCTTTTTAACACAAAAATTTACATTCTCCAAAAAATTTGAGCCAAAAATTCGTCTGAATACTCAAATTATTGCTCCAAACAATACTACAAACAAAACCGCTTACTTAGTGCCTTTGATTTGAAAGTGCCACCTTCAATTCCTTATAACTCCTTCATATGAACTCCAAAAGTAATAATTCTTTCATAAAAGATGTAGGCCTTAAAATCGGCATTCCAGTCGCACCTTCCGATTTTCAAAAGCTATTGTAAAATCCCTCGTATTCTCAAAAGTGTAACAGTATGTCTTAAATTAATACCTTAACTTCAAACGGATATAACTTCTTCATCCTAACTCCAAATCCTCTAATTTTTGTACACAAATTGTACCCTAAATCCTAAACTTTACAACCTTAGCTTCTAATCTCTAAATGCCACCTTTGAAATCGCCGAAATCCTTCTTAAGGTCGCGGGCAGCCTCCTCAAAGTCCATTGGGCATGGTATTCGACCAATAGGGATGAAGTTCTCCATTCCTTGTCTTCATCCGATCATGCCTTGCTTTCATTCCTCCCAATTAGCCTCCTACTAGTTTAGATTTTCATCCTTAGGCTTCCACCTTTTCCCAAGGCTTCATACTAAACATTTAGGTTATATATATATATATATATATATATATATATTTGGCATAACATATATATATATATATATATATATATATTTTTGGCATAATATATATATATATATATATATATATATTATGCCAAAATCAAAATAAGTAAAGAAACAAAGTAAAGTTTCTTATACCAACTCCTTTTAATTTAATCTACTAACCACTTTAACACACATCTAGATTTATTAACATATACTATGTTTTAACTAATTTTTACATACTGTAAGCATTTATAGTACGACACTGGCTAACCACTAAAGTAGGTAATGGTGCCACACTTGTAGTGCAGTCTCTTACTACTCCCATTTGTACCGCAATTGATACTTTTGGCACTACCTCGGCCATTGGTGTTATCACTGGTCTCCTTACTATTTGAATTTGAATTTTTCTTCCTTTGGTTTTACTTGGACATACAATTCTTTTTTGTCATTCCCGTTGGAGATTTCTTATGCATAATTGCTCTTGTCTTTCTTGTGCTTGTTGATTAATTCTTTTATAATCCTCTCCTTCATGATTATCACTCATAATCTTTCATTCTTCTTTATAAAATCAGTATTGCCTTGAATTATAACTCACATATTTGTAACTCTAAAACTGGTTCTTCTCACATTTTCATTCAACATATAATTCCACCTCCCATACAATCAATTTCTAACATTTCATATTATTATCATTTCTCCGGCAGTGGTTCCAAAATGTTATTCTCATTGTGTTCAAGCTTTAATATATCAAAGCAATTGAACTAATAGAAGTAGGTTTGAACACGGGAAAAGACTGATTATATGAATTGGGTCTGTTAGTGTCACAATTGATTATAATCTAGCTATCTGAAATCAATTATCAAACTACAAAATACCAAGGCTTACTTCTTCCATCTTAATTCAACACATAATCTATTCTACGACTATCAATTCAACAATACTTCCATATTCTTATCAGTTCATCTCCCACTTATTCTCTTTACGATTTATATATATTCAATTATTGATCTCTAGCTTATTTATTATATTTAGTTTCTCAATTCATCACACAAAATTCAATATCTTCACTTAACATAATATAATTCGATAATCTCAATTCTCAAGGTTACAAATTTTCTCCAAAATGGTCAGTCCAAAGTCATATTCCACAATATTCTAATCACAATTTCAACAATATTTTTCTCAATCACAATTCTTCATAAGCAAATAATAAAAGCAAAGAAAACAAAGAGGTAGCACCAAGCTTATCTCGACTTATGACTCTCACAATCTGGCCCCGATCTCTCTTTTCTCAACCTCTTTATCCTACCAAAAGATGGACCGTGGGCCAGCAGATTCCAAAGATTATGAACCTTTGAATTCTTAACCATTTGTTCCACTAACAACCTAGTGTTACCAACTAAACTGCCTAACCATAAGTCTAATTTTCAAGGTTGTCAATAATCAACCAATAACTTATCACAAAATTTATTTACATATTCTACAATAGCTAATATTTTATTTTATTTTTATAATTTTTATTTTTTTATTTTTTATACTTAATATTTTAAAATTATTTATATATATATATATATATATATATATATATATGATATCTAATTAGTTAGTAATCCTAGTATAAGAATTGAATCAATATTATTATAGTGTCAAGGATATGAACCTCAAAGAACTAAAATATCAACACACTCTTTTGTCTTTTGAAAAGACTACAAAATCACTCAAAGATGATATAGTATTAAACTAAAATAGATATTTTCAAAGACAAGAAGACTAAAAAATCTTAAAATAAGACTAAGGAGTAAAAAAGTATTAATAAGACTGAGAATGGCTTCACTCTTGCCTCTATATATACTCTTAACTAAAAGCTACATAATGATGTCCTATAAGACTTCCAAAACATGTTGACTTTGCAAGACACATACCTTAACTTGTTAATCAAGTTTTCTATATGTGTGTTACATAGTTAGTTTATTTTGCAAGCTATCAACATGTGGTTAATTTTTTGAGTAAGTTTCTTACTTATCAATGAACTAACAATATATGTTAAATCAAAGCAATATTTGTAAAGCTTCTAGAAAGCATCTCTAAAAAATATTATAAAATAAATCTATTTTTATCTACTTCTACTTGATCATATAGATAAATATTAAAATAAATATGTATGTCTAATATATTGCCTTCTTTTCTAATGACAAGTTCCACAAAGAAAAATCATCATATATTGAAATCTAAGATGTAGTGGATTGTATTTGCCACATGTTTTGATCTTCATTCTCTTTGAAGATGGTTGATAGGTCCTCTCAACCATTGATAGTATTCCATATTAGGACAAGAAGACTAACTTATTATTTGATTTTTATTAAGGCCTTCATAACTTCTTTGAAATATAATATTTGGAATACCATCAAGACTCTTTTCTACTTCTAATAAAATCACCAAATATCAAGAGTCTTTTGACATTGTGATATTAAACATGTTATATTTTACCATCTATTTGAGAAAAGACATGTCATTTTTGAGGATCTTCATCTTAATTACATTGACTTGAAGGTTGTGATAATTACAATGTCTCATCTAATAAGTCAAGAAGTGAAAGCTCTTGAGTTTAATTTGTTGGTTTTTGATTCTTCATCTCTTTAGCATCACAAATATAGAAAAGTTACAATTAAAAGTAAATAATAGAATGTTATCTTTTCTTGAATCTTATTTCTTTTATAAGAAAAATTTATTATTTTTTATCTTAATTTTAATAGATGTTATTGATGAAAAGTAAACTTTCTTTATTGTATTTATAAGATTCTTTGTTGGCTCCTATGTACATTTATTAATATCATATCCGTACCAATAAAAAATATATTTTAATTTATTTTGGCGTCACCTTAAATCTAAGACTTCTTCTACCTTGAACTCTTGATTATTATCTATTTTCATAAGAAGAGGTGGCATTTGTCTTCTTTTCAAGATATTCATTGTCTTATATGGTTCAAGAAGAGACACATGGAATATGAGATGGATCTTCATAGACTCCTGTAGATATAATTGATAAGCAATACAATTGACTTATTCACTAATAGGAAAAGGTTCAAGACTACAATAGTCTAACTTATCACAAGGACGAATAGTCTTTATATTGCAATGAAGTAGCTATATTTTTTTACTCATGATAAATTGTAGTTGTTCCTTGCCAAAGTCATCCACATTGATCTTTTGTCATTCTTGAGCTTCATTTATTTGTACCTTTATTATTGTATGTAGTTCTAATAAATGAGTTACCAAATCTTCTACCACAAGATTATCAACTTTTAAAAAGTCAAAAGTATCAAATTATGAATAATAACCATAATTGGTAAAAAAAAAAAATATTGAATAGAAAAATGTATCAAAATTTTCCAATTATAAAAAAAAATATCCAATCATCTTTATAATAGTTGATGGTAAATTTCTAATATTGTTTCAAAACTTGATTCATCTATTTTTTTTGTCCATCAATTTAAAGATAAAAATCCAAAGAGAGCTTTATATCTACCTTTAAAATCTTAAAAAAGATTTTTTAAAATCTTAATATAAATTGAATCTGTCTATCTGATATAATATCCTTGGACAATCCATGATAGCAATAAATATTATGAAAAAAAAACTTAGCTACTTCTTCATGTATGATTGATTTTGTACATAGTATAAAATATGCCATCTTAGTAAAATAAACTACTATCACAAATATAAAATCATACAAACTTGAAATTAAAAGATTTGTAAAAAAATCCATAGAAACAAAAGATCGTTGTTTTTTCAAAATAGGTAATGACTAAAGAAGTCTATAAGGTCAATAACGAGGAGTTTTTTATTTTAAATAAATATCACATGATTGTACAAAGCCTTTGACTGCCTTTCATATTTGAGGCCATTAAAAATCTCTTGATATTAGCTCCAAAATCTTATTGTATCAAAAATGTCTAGCTATTAGAAAGTCATGATGAGCTTGAAGAATACATAATTATACTTTATTTTTTAGAATGTATCATTATCCTTCAAAGTAGAGTAGATTATTTTTCAACTCAAATTTAGAAGTGTCATGAGATTTAGAAGAATTATTCTTGATATCATGAATAAAAAAATTAGAAGACATACTTGATTGAATTTACTTGACAAAGGTTGAATCAATAATCAATGTTATATTATTGTTCAAAGATAAAAATACTCTAGTTTTTAGTGAATCATTCTTTGTTGATTAAAATTTGCCTTTCCTTCTTTTGGTATAACATAAGAATGTTTAGAAAAGACATTTGATAAAGCTTATTATTTTTTACATCTTTAGGTGATTTTGAAATCAAATCTTGATAAAGACATATTTCAACAAGCTTGGAAATGATTCAAAATATATGCTAATATGAAGTACTTGAATTTCTTATAATTTGTATATACAATAACTCAATCAGAAGCACCTTTTAGATAGTAATATCATTCATGAAATAAAACCATGATTGCAAGAAATTCTTTATTATGGATCTTGTAGTTAATCTCAATTGCTAAAAATTTACTAAAAAAAAAGCTATCAAATAGAGCTTATCATCTACTCTTATTTTTCATAAAATAACAACTATAGCAAACTCTGATGCATTGTCATATTACGTGAAGTCTTGCTCGAGAATGCATTGGGTACATGAATGTGGAGGATAGAATAGAAATTGCAACAATAAAATCTTAACTTTAATAGAATACTAAATAAATTCTAATTAAATCTTAATAATGCTAAATAAACTTTAATCAAATTTAAAAGAAATCTTAAAGAAATTACAAAAGAAACAATAAAAAATCTTAAAGAAGTTCAAAAGAAATCCACATTAAATCTTAAAATAATTCTTAAGAAATACTAAAAAAAATATTAAAATAATTATAAATATATCTTAAATAATCTCATCCAAGTCTAAATTATATCTTGGTTGAAATCCTAATAGATTTCAATTAAATTCCAAGTCAAATCTTAAATTCTAAATCCTAAGTAAATTCCAAATCCTAAATTCTAAATCTTAAGCAAACACTAAATTCTAAATCTTAAGTAAATCTTAAATCTTAAATCCTTAGCAAATCCTAAATCATAAAAAAATATTAAATAAAATCGTAAATCTTAGTTCAACTCTCAATTCTATCCAAACCTCAACCAAATCTTAAGCAAATCTTAAGCAAATCCTAACCAAATTCTAAACCCTAGTCCAATCTTAAGTCCTAATTTAATGCTAATCTTAAATCAAATCTTAATCCAATCCTAATCCTAAACCAAATCCTAATCCAACCTTAATTCAATTCTAATTCTAAATCAAATCCTAACCAAAACCTAACCAATTCAACCTAATTCAAGTACAAATTAGAATCTCAATATATATTGATTAAATTTTTGATCTTGCCTAAAATTTGATAGACTTTTTAACAATTAAATTAATAAAAAATATACAAAATTTGAAGATAATTGCATTTATCAAATAGAAAGAAAATTCTAAAATTTGCTTGAGTATTAATAAACCTCCTATTTCAATTTAAATATTGAATTTCTAGTGCCAATATCTCCTTTTTAAACTGTTTAATTATATTTAAATTTTACATATATATAGAAAATTAATTTTATTATGCTCAAACACGAATTTTTGATGATTGGTCCTCTTTGAGTATCAAAATTTGTCCTTTTAAATTAATTTTTACTAAAATATACTCCTAACTTTCTTCTACATATATTCGTATTATTTATTTTTCTAATTTACTTTGTTTTGCCTTGATTATGGTCTTATAAAATAAGTAGAAGCCTACTTTGTAAAAAGATAGTATTTATATCTTTAGTCTTATTTTTTTTTGGACTATTGTCTATTTTCTAAAATAATTTGCTACAATATTTGAAGTAAGATCTTCTATAATATAATAATTTTTTCATCTTTTTCATCCTTTTCATCTATTAGTCATAATAGCATTTTTTTGATGAAGAATGTATTAGAAAAATCAACATAATACAAAATTGGTACACAAAATAAATGATGTCTTTAAGGCTTCAAAAATTGTTTCAACTTTTTTATTCAATTCAAGTTTGTTTTTATATATTAAATATAAAAGAAGAGCTATAGCTTAAAAAAAATTATAAAGATTTGATAATAATTGGCAAATCTCAAAAAATATTACACATCTTTAACTATTTTTGAAACCTTCCAATCTATGATAATGTCAAATTACTTAGGATCCATCATTAATCCTTTGTTGGAAATGATGTATCTTATAAAATCAACTTAAGTAGTATAGAATATATACTTTTCTATCTTAGCATATAATCATACATCTTTAAGTTTTTGTAATACACAATGAATATGAAGTTTATATTTTTTTATATTTTTAGAATAGATTAGAATGTTGTCTAAATAATAGACAATAAAATCATCAAAAAACTCACAAAAGACATCATTTATAAAATATTGAAAAGTAGCTGATATATTTGTGAGTCCAAAAGATATGACATTATATTCAAAATATCCATACTTAATTTGGAAAACAATCTTTTATTCATTTTTTTTTTTTGATCCAGACCAAATTATATGCTTTTCATAGATTTATTTTTGTATAGATCTTTATTTAATTGAAATGATTATGAAGTCTCAAAATTAGAAGTAGGAGATATCTATTCTTGATAGTGATCTTATTAAATCTTTGATAGTCTAAGGACATCCACATAGTTCCATTTTTTTTCTTCCCAAATAAAATAGGAGTTCTTGCTAGAGATTTCAAATAGTGTATGAAGTTCTTAACCAAGTTCTTATGAATGTATTCTTTTAGTACAACCAACTTATTTTGTAATAAATTGTAGATTGGTTCGAATAGTAGTTAAATTCCTTCTTGTATATCAATTGAACAATCATAGAATTGATGCTTTGGAAAAATATATGCTTTTTTTTTTCAAAACTTCTCAAAAATCTTGATATTGGCTAGAAATACCATTTGATATCATTTCACCATTAAAAATGGATGTAGCATATATAGGAAAAAAATGACCCTTCTTGTACCACATACATAAAAAATTTTACACCTATCAGCAAGGATTTGGATATATTAAAATTATTTATTTTTATTTTATTATTAAAATTTTAGATTAAACCATAAGAAAAATTAAGATTATAAGAAATCCAATCTCTCTAAGGATTATATTCTCATAATCATGATAATTTTAAAATAATTAGATTGAAGGGAGATTTTATCACATTAAATATTATATACTATTATGATCTTTAATTGCTACATCTAAAAGAAAAATCTTATAAGTAACATCTCCAAAAGAAAACAAAGAACTATCTATGACTTTTATATATATGAGCTTAATTTTCTTGATTAACATATTTCTTATTTTTTGATACAGTCTTTGTTTTTAAAAGAAGTTAAGGCTCATGAATTAAATAATATAAAAAAAATATGATTTTTAGATCCTAAACATACATCTATTATAAAAAAAGGTGAAAGATCTAAAGAGAGAATAAGACATATATTAGGTGTTGCACATGATTCTAGCTACATAGTTCGTATTATAGCTTGAATAATTTTTTTTTTGATACATTATCTTCTTTGGCAATTATACTCATCATTTTGTCATTACATTGCTTTTTTAAATAATGTTGAATATTGTGTTCAGCTTCTCTACAATATAAAGACAAATCCTCTTGACAACATTGAATCTTTTTTTGCTCAGTGACGGATTAAAAATATAACTTTATGACAAGGATATTCTTTCTCAATCACTATCTTGAAATGTAGTCGTAAATACTTCTAAGAATGAATTTAAATTATAAAGGAGTTGTAAATCTTTTTCTATTAATCAAACAAATCAAGGGAGAGCACTTCTAAATAGAAGTTTGCCTATGAATCTAACTTGAATAAATCCATGAGGGTATTGGAAGGAATATAATCTTAGATAGAACTTGGTTTATTATAAAAATCTTCAAAATTTTTATCTTATTCCATCAAACTTATGGAACATACTAATTTGTGTCTTTTTCATACTTATAGAAGCAAAACTTTTTAAGATTTGGTTAAGAGGTCAATCAATTTTCTTCCTTCAATTGTATAACTTCTTGTTGTAGATTCTAAACTTTTTTTTATAGGCATAGGATGAGAGTTTTTATAGTTGGCACTAGTGATGTATAAATTTCCATTCTAAGAATGTTAAGAATTTCATTAAGATTTGTAATAGTTACAAATCTATTTTTACTTCTATCAAGTATAGCATCTATGATTTTTTCTTCCATTTCAAACAATTTAATAAATCCACAAGTCAAATTAGAGGAAGGTAATCCATAAATTCTAATATTGAATGAAAATTCCACAAAGAGTGGCAACCTGCTCTCTTTAAGGAAAAAAATAAATATTAGAAAATTAAATAGTTTATTTAAAGGTAGAAAATTTTCAACCTTCAAAATAAAATAATAGAAGTAGGATAATCCACTCACTTCTAAAACAAGACAAAAACAATAAGTTAGGACTTTTGTCAAATGGTCAAAGACATAAACTTCAAAGAAGAAAAATATCAATATAGTCTTTTGTCATTCAAAAAGTCTAAAAAATCACTCAAAGATGATAAAGTAGTAAACTATAATAGCTATAGCCAAAGACAAAAAGACTAAAAAATCTTGAAATAAGACTAAAGACTAGAAAAGTATTGACAAGAGTGAAGAAGGCTTCACTCTTGGTTCCATATATACTCTTAATTAGGATCTATACAGCAATGTCCTATAAGACCTCCAAAATATATTGAATTTTCAAGACACGTATCTTAACTTGCAAGGCAAGTTTTTTATATGTATACCACTTAGTTAGCTTGTTCTACAAGTTATCAATAAGTGGTTAATTTCTTGACGAAGTTTCTAACCGATCAATCAACTATCAATACATGTAAAGTCAAAGCAACATCTATGAAGCTTCTAGATGTCATAGCCATAATCATGTAAGCTAATAATTACATATAGAAATAGGTAGAAGTAAGTAAAAGTAGATAAAAGTAAGTTAATTCTATAATATTTAATATAGAAGCTTCCTAAAAACTTCCTAGACGTTGCTTTAACTTCATAGGTGTCTTTAATTGACTTTTTGGATTAGAAACGTGGTCAACAAGTTGGCCATGTGCCACACATGTTGTTAGCTTGAAGATCAAGCTAACTATGTGGCCCACACGTAGAAAAACTTACCTTGTAAGTCAAGGCATGTGTCCTACAAAGTCAACACATATTGGAGGTCCTATAGAACGTCGCCACATAGCCCCTAGTTAGATAGTATATATAGAGACAAGAGTGAAGGCTTCTTCACTCTTATCAACTCCTTTCTTGCTCCTAGTCCAGGTTCAAGAGTCTTTAGTTTCTTGTCTTGTGGTAATAGCCATTCCAATTTCCTTTTAATATACATACTTGTTTATATTTTGACTTATTATATCGAGATAGCCTTTTTGTGTATATTTTCCCTCATCGAGTCCTTGTCCTTGACAGATTGACAAGAATACACTTACAATATCAGAGCTTTGTTTTTCTTGAGTAAGAGTGGATTACCCCTTTCTCTTGACAAGACATAAGCATATTAGAAGTTTGCGGATTACCCACTTCTAAACTGATATTGTTTTTAGTATCTTCTTTGTTATCAAGTCTTTCTTTTCTTTTGTCTTGAGCAATATCAAACAAATTTTTCTTCTTAGTGTCATTATGGCAGAGCTTGTTGAAATGAAGAATGCAATGGCACAAATGCAAGAGCAAATGAGGGAGTTAATGCTTGCGATGCATCAACTCAATTCACCAACACATGAAAGAACAAGAATAGCAGAAAGTGGGGATATAGAGATGATCGGAGCTGCTTCAACATCTACAACAAATCACGTTCCTTCTCCAATTGTACAACACCCTATAAGCACTAGAGAACCAAGAATTGCCTTACCCGAGAAATTTGATGGTACAAGATCAAAGTTTCGAGGGTTCATCAATCAAGTACAATTGGCAATTGAACTTCAACCGCAAAGCTATCCAACTCCAGGATCACAAGTCATGTTTATTGGCACTCTACTTTCTGGTTCTGCATTATCATGGTTTTTGTCTTTTTTTGAACAACGAAATCCAATATTGGACAATTTGAAAGCTTTTTTGGTAGAGTTTTGATCTATGTATGGTGAACACGATGCAACTCGTGTTGCAACAAATAAGATCCGAATTCTGCGACAAGCAAATCGCTCAGTAACAGTGTATGCTTCACAATTTCGACAACTTGTAATTGACATCAAGTGGGATGATGCTGCACTCATCAGTCAATTTCTTTATGGATTGTAATACAAAGTAAAGAAATTGATGCTTAACTTACCTGATCTTCAAACTTTGAGTCAAGCAATCGATTTTGTGGTAAAATGTAATAATCGACTTTTTGAATTTCGATCCGAAAATCATTCACGGGAACCTCAACGTTATTACTCAATGGCAACATCAACATCTTTGCCAAACGTACATTCGGAAGTAGAAGACATGTAAATTGACGCGGTACGTTTTAAACCCCTAACTGAGAAAGAAAAGATTCATCGTCGTCAAGAAGGATTATGTTTATATTGTGGAGAATCTAAGCACACTGCTCAACATTGTCCAAAGAAATGACGCAACTATAAAATGAGGGGTACGACGGTCAAAGAAGACAACATGTCGGGAAACGGATTTGTCCAGCTACAATAGGGACCATGCAGCTGGAACCTTGTACAATTCCTAATGAAGGTCCTATCCTCTCCTCAGAACCCTCTCCTTGTTTTATAATAGACTTATATTTAGGACCTAAGAATTACAAAGCCTCTGCTTTATTAGATTCGAGAGCCTCAGCATGTTTTTTAGATGAACAATTTGTTAAAAGTCGTAAAATACCTTTTATACAGAAACCTAAACCAGTACATGTAGAAGTCATAGATGGTCGTCCCTTGTCTTTTGGAGATGTCACTCATGAAACTCATCCTATAAAAGTAACAATAGACGATCATGATAGCTACATAGCTTTTAACATAATTAAATCCCCGTCCAATCCAGTTATTTTAGGTTTATCCTGACTAGAAAAATATAACCCTCGAATAGATTGGAATTCGCGTAAACTTGACTTTTCCTAGAGCATTATTAATAGTTCTACCAACCAAGTAAAAAATTATAAGTCTAGTATAGTAAAACCCGTACTGATAGGTGCAAAAGCATTTATACATGCAGCAAAAGAAGGATCAACTTTTGCTATTTATGCTGCACCTATTTCTGAAAACGTAAAGACTTCAAGTGGCATTCCAAGTCAATATCAGGAGTATCAAAACGTTTTTGAGAAAAAAAATGCAGATATTCTTCCTGAGCATCGCCCATATGATTGTTCAATCGACCTCAAGGAAGGAACTCAGCCACCATTTGGACCAATTTACAGTTTATCGCAAGATGAGTTGGCTGAACTCAAGACATATATTGACGAGAATTTAGCGAAGAATTTCATACGCCATTCAAAATCTCCAGCAGGAGCTCCAATTCTATTCGTAAAGAAAAAAGATGGATCTTTACGAATGTGTGTTGATTATCGAGGACTCAACAAGATCACAATCAAGAACAAGTATCCATTACCTTTGATATCAAGACTCCTTGACCAGTTGAATCAACCTAAGATCTATACAAAAATAGATCTAAGAGGAGCATATAATCTAGTACGGATCAAAGAAGGAGATGAATGGAAGACTGTGTTTCGAACCAGGTATGGACATTTCGAATATAATGTCATACCCTTTGGACTCACGAATGCACCAGCTGCTTTTCAACATCTCATGAATGATGTATTTCGTGAATTCTTAGACAATTTTGTCGTCTGCTATCTAGACGATATTCTGATCTATTCTAAGAACGTCAAAGAACATAAAATACATGTTCGTCAAGTATTACAAAAACTTAGAGATGCAGGATTGTACGCCAAGATAGAAAAGTGTGTATTTCACACTACTCAAGTTGACTTTTTAGGATACATCATTTCAAATGATGGTCTCATGATGGATTCTAAGAAAGTCCAAACAATCATGGATTGGAAGATTCCAAGGACAGTAAGAGATGTCCAATGTTTCTTGGGATTAGCCAATTACTATCGGATCTTTATCAAAGATTTCTCACGAGTTGCAGCTCCACTTACACGCTTGACTAGTAAAGATAAATTCCAATGGAATCAAGAAGCGGAAGCAGCATTTGAAGCCTTGAAGACATCGTTTGTCTCTGCACTAGTCTTATATCGTGTTGACTTTTCCAAGGCATTTTTTATGGAAATAGATGCATCAGATTTTGCCTTGGTTGCAGTTTTATCACAAATGGGATCAGATGACAAACTTCATCTGATAGCTTTTCATTCAAGAAAATTCTCAACAACCGAGATCAATTATGAGATCCACGATAAAAAACTTCTTGCGATCGTGGATTCCTTTCAAGAATGGCATCATTATCTAGAAGGCGCTTCTAGTCCAGTCACTGTGTATACAGATCACAAGAACCTCGAGTATTTCATGTCAGTACGCATATTGAATCGTCATCAAGCTCGTTGGAGTATGTCTTTATCAAGATTCGAGTTCATTATCACTTATCGGCCAGGAAAACAACAAGGTTTGTTCGATGCCCTATCTAGACGTTTTTATTTTGCACCAAAAGAAGGAGATGCAGCTTTTGAGCAACAAAGAACGGTCCTCTTGAAACCGAAGCAATTTCATCTCCGAGCAATGAAATCAACATTGACTGTTGATTCAACTTTTCTCAAGCAAATCCAGTCCAGTATGTCCTCAGACCCTCTTGTTCATGATATCGAGAATAATTCTTCCAAGTCTCATGATCCTTCTAAGTTCGAGTTCAAGCATAATCTATTATATTTTGAAGGACGCCTATATGTTCCAGAAGGAGAAGCACGTTTACGTGTTCTTTAAGCATGTCATGACTTTCCAGCAGTAGGGCACTTTGGATATAATAAGACTTTGAAACTCATATCAAGAGATTTTTGGTGGCCACAAATGTGGAAGTCAGTCAAAGACTTTGTACAATCTTGTGATATTTGTTCAAGATCAAAAATTCCTCGTCATCGACCTTACGGACTTCTTCAGCCATTACCTATACCAGAACAACCATGGTCTTCTGTTTCTATGGATTTCATCACAGTTCTTCCAAGTTCAAGATCTTATGATTCTATATTTGTGATAGTAGATCGTTTCACCAAGATGGCACATTTTGTGCCATGTACAAAATCTATCACAGGTGAAGAAACAGCTAAGCTTTTCATTGATAATATCTATCGCTATCATGGATTACCTAAAGATATCATATCGGATAGGGGAACTCAATTTGTGTCAAGATTCTGGAGGACCCTTTTCAAGATTTTAAAAGTGGACATAAAGCTATCTTCGGCTTTCCATCCTCAAATTGATGAACAAACAGAGCGCGTAAACCAAGTCTTGGAGCAATATTTAAGGTGTACTATCAACTACCAACAAGATGATTGGACAACCCTTCTGCCATTGGCAGAGTTTGCTTATAATAATATGATACATTCTTCCACGCAACAAACACCTTTCTTTGCCAATTATGGCTATCATCCACGACTTGATACTTTTGATTTTTCAAAAGTTGATAATCCTGCAGCAGAAGATATGGCAAATTGGTTGTCAGAGTTACATGCAATAATGAAGACGCAATTGAAGGAAGCTCAAGAACAACAAAAGATAAATGCAGATCTATATCGTAAGGAGCAACCACAACTCAACGTGGGTGATAAGGTATGGCTACTTTATCGCAATATCAAGACTACTCGACCTTGTGACAAGTTGGACTATCGTAGGCTTGGCCCCTTTTCTGTTTCTGAACAGATCAACCCAGTTGCATATCGGTTACATCTACCGGTGTCGAGGTAGAGAGAGTTTGCCTCAAGAAAGCGCTGGGCTTCTAGCTGTCACTAAATACTCAATCAAGTTTGAAATATAAGGGTAACAATTTTATATATATAAACTCCTCTCCTTTGGAGCAATTACATCAGTATACAAGCCTTAAAATCCGAAGAACACCAAAATACTTGATAAGGTGTTATAAAAAACTTATATATCCTTATGAGGAATTTTTCCCGAAGTTCAACAGCGCATAACATACGATCTAACCGTCTAAACAACTCCAAATTTTACATGAAGTACTGATATATCTTTAGCAACTACCACACTAAAATTCGTCTTGGATCTTGTTATATCTTGAAAACCCTAACTGTAGCTTCAAACCCTAGCTTTTTTACACCCGTGTACAACTTCCTTCATATCTCACAAAGTAATTATTCAAATACTATGAAACTTTGATTTAAAGCTTTTTAACCCAATTACACACACTTGTGGAAATTTTGAGCCATAAATTCGTCCAGAAACTCAAGATATGGCTTCACCCATAACTAGCAACAAAACGATATACTTACTGCCTTCAAACTACAAGTGCTATCTTCAACGCCTCATAACTCCTTCACCCAATCTTAGAATTCACTATACAATAAGTAGAATGTGTAGCTGAGAAAATGCTCCCTCCAAATCCAGTCACCAATCTTCCGTTGCTCTCCGTATTCGTATGTAATGCCCAAAAGAAGTGACAGTAGGTATGAAATTGACACCTTATCTTTGAACATTCATATCTTTTCCATAAAAACTCGAAATCACACAAAATCTTCACCCAAATTATACCCAAAACCCTAAACCTTCTGACCCTAGCCTCAAAAGCTCGAATGGCTTCGAAAGAGGAACCCTAATTCCTAATATGGCCTCGGGCAGCCTCCTCAAAGCCCATTGGGCATAGTATTCGACCAATAGGGATGAAGTTCTTCACCCCTTGCCTTCATCCAACCATGCCTTACTTTCATCCTTCCCAATAAGCCTCCTTCTAGTTATATTTTCATCTTTTAACTCTTCCCTTCCCTTAATCTTTATACTAACTATCTAAATCCTATATAATATAAACTCTATAATCAAACTAGATTAACTTCCAAATAATTTTTCTTATTTCAATTCATTTTAAATTAACATACTAACTATTCAATTCACATTAAGACTTATAAACATATTACATGTTTTCACTAATTTTTACATACTGTAAGTAATTACAATACGACACCGGAGTCAATGAAGATCCATCTTGTATTCCACGTGTCTCTTCTTGAACCATATAAGACAGTGGATATACAAGGAAGAAGACAAATGCCACCGCCTCCTACAGAAGTAGATAATAATGAAGAATTTGAGGTGGAAGAGATATTAGACTCAAGGCGGCGCCGAAATAAGCTGGAATATCTTGTTCATTGGCGCAGATATGATATTAGTGAATGCACATGGGAGCCATCCAGGAATCTAGCAAATGCATCAACTAAAGTCAAAGTTTTTCATCAACGACATCCATCAAAACCAAGATGAAAATCTCTCTTATAAAAGAGACAAGATTGAGGCAAGATAACATTCAATTTCCTATCCTTGTTTGTAACTTCTTTGCATTTGTGACGCTAATTAGATGGAGAGCCAACAACCAGCGGATTCAACTCAAGAACCTTCGTTTGCTGACTTGCCGGACGAGACATTACGATTGTCACAATCTTCAAGAACGACATGTTCTTCCTCGAATAGATGGTGAGATACAACGCGTTTGGTATCACGATTTGGGAAGGGACTCCCGATGTTTGGTGATTTTACTAGAGGTAGGAACAACTCCTGATGGTGTTCCAAATATTCTATTCGAAAGAAGTTATGAAGGCCTCAACAATGATCAAATAACTGGGTGGTCTTCCCGCCCTGGTATGGGACACTATCGATGGTTGAGAGGCCCTATCAATCATCTTCGAAGAGAACAGAGATCAGAGTATGTGGCGAATACAATTCATCGCATCATAGATTTTGTCAACATATGATGACCGCTCCTCGTGGAACTCGTCTCTAGAAGGGGGGGTAATGTCATGGCCATAATCATGTAAGCTAATAATTACATATAGAAATAGATAGAAGTAAGTAAAAGTAGATAAAAATAAATTAATTCTATAATATTTAATATAGAAGCTTCCTAAAAACTTCCTAGATGCTGCTTTGACTTCATAGGTATCTTTAATTGACTTTTTAGATTAGAAACGTGGTCAACAAGTTGGCCATGTGCCACACATGTTGTTAGCTTGAAGATCAAGCTAACTATGTGGCCCACACATAGAAAAACTTGCCTTGTAAGTCAAGGCATGTGTCCTACAAAGTCAACACATATTGGAGGTCCTATAGAACGTCGCCACATAGCCCCTAGTTAGATAGTATATATAGAGACAAGAGTGAAGGCTTCTTCACTCTTGTCAACTCCTTTCTTGCTCCTAGTCCAGGTTCAAGAGTCTTTAGTTTCTTGTCTTGTGGCAATAGCCATTCCAATTTCCTTTTAATATACATACTTGTTTATATTTTGACTTATTATATCGAGATAGCCTTTTTGTGTATATTTTCCCTCATCGAGTCCTTGTCCTTGACACTAGAAAGCATCTCTATAAAATATTATAAAATAAATCTACTTTTATCTACATCTACTTAATTATATAGATGAATATCAAAATAGATAGATATATATATATATATATATATATATAAATATATATATTTTTAATATTTAGTATAAATATAATTTTAAAAAATTAATTATATAATAAGAAACCTATCAATTTTATATAAAGATTATAGTTGTATTGAAGGTATCATTATTATTAAAAAATTACTTAATAAATTATGATTTTTATATCTAATAGCTTGTTTATATCAAAATTATCAATTATTTGTAATAAATTTAGATATTATTATTTTATTTTTTAATTTAATCTATATTTTAAGTTTTATAATTAAATAAAATTAAAATAATTTTTTTATAAAAATCTATATTTTCATATAAGAAAGTCTTTATAAAAATTATCTTATTTTTTTATTATTATAATTTTTTTAAATTAAATATTCATATATTTTCTTATGAATAATGACTAATTTCCTAAAAATATATATAAATATATTTTATTTGATTAGTTGAAGTTGTTAATGTAGAATATGTATAAAATAATGTTTGTTTATAGTTATAAATGACATATAACTTAATTCAAACTTTAAAAGATCAATTTTCAAAACTTGAATTAATTACCATAAAATTAGTAAGAATAGATTATTTTTGGTCTTGTCTATGTTTTTTTTGAATTCCAAATTTGATTCAAGGTTCTCTAGTGTCTTTTTATTTGATAATACATATTATAATTTTTTTCTATTTTAGATCTATTATTTTTTTATGTGCTACTTTTTTTCTTGGTAACATATGAGCATATTATCTTTTCAAAGTTTTTTTTAGACTTTGATAATATGGATGTATATATAATATCATATCTTTATCTTTTTTGATATAGTGTAGATTTATTTTTAAAGCATCAAAGTATTTTAAAAGTTGTAAATTATCCTCTTTTAAATTAATATTATTTTTGATAATACCAATTTTTATATATATATATATATAAGAAATTCTAAATATTTAAAATAATAGAAAATTTAGTAGACATGAAAAAAAATCTTTGATGTAGATATAAGAATAAATGAAAGATTTGATGATTACTATATATCAACTTTGTCTATTATTTCAATCAAAATCAAGAGTAATTAATTAAAAATATATGAAAATTCTATGAGTCTTTTAATTAATTATACCATCTAAAGTAGCTTATATAAATTCAATTGCTCTGAATAAAGAATCAAGATTTGATCTTTTAACATATATATATATATATATATATATATATACATATTAGATTTACATTTTGAAGATTTATTAGTTTAGTACAAGTTTTGTTTTGTTTCCAACTTCTTAGTTATTTAACTCAAACATTTTAATTCAAATTTATTAGAACTTTATTTAATGGATTTATTTTTTATTGGTGTGAGCTCTCAATTATGCTTTAAAATTTAAATTTTTGTTATTTTGTTATTTTATGATAATCAAGTATGTTAGATTAGGATTTATATAAGTAGAATTTAGTTTTATAGAATTTTTAGGATTGCAACCTTTGATGGTATAAATTATAGCTTAATTCCTTGAATTAGGTTAATTAAGACCAAAGTAATAAGAATTAGAAAATTAGAATAGCAACTTAGTTATTTTTAATAATTTAGAGGTTTTTAGTTACTATTATGAGAGTTGATTAAATGCCTATGAGTTCACCTACAATCATTTCATATGATTTAAAGTGAGCAATGATGGTTTTGAGATTTCCTCCAAATTCAAGAAATTTAAGTGGCATAGTGGTTCTTCTAATTAATAGAAGCCTTTTTAATGCAATGGTGGCACCAAATTCACCCCCTAGAGTGAAGAAAACAAGATCAGCACTTTCTCCTTTAAAATACAAGTGGAGCAATGAAATTCTCATTTTGAAAAAATTTACAAGAATTCCCATGATCCTTATAGATAAAACTTTCATAAAAATTGCACTTAAGCATGGATTGAAGCATGTAGGTAGTCAATCTTAGCATAAAAAGGTGTTTTGAACACAATGATAAAGTTAGATTTATCAAAAAAATCTTTCTTGACCACTTACAAGAACCATCAACCTTAATAACGAAATCAGGTCTTAGATGAATGAAGGCCATAGATTTACATTAGGGATCTTAGAGATCAGGAGTGGAGATTTGGCCACCCTTCCAAAAACCACCACTCAATTGTATGAGAGTGGCTTGGTTCCCAAAGCCCTTTCTCTCTCAACTTTTGATAAAGGATGAAGCCATATCAAATGTTGGCCGTAAATCTTAATCTTTCTTTCTTTCTTTTGATTTTTAATTTCATTGTGAACGTGTGATTGTATATGCATGGATCTTGAGTAGTGAATGATGGTCACTAGGTTTTAAGATATAGGTCATTGCAGTAGATAGCTACCTCAGCCTCCCAAATATCCCAAGGGTTTAAGAGCCTCAGATTTCCCTCAATCAATCATTCAATTTTTTGTGTTTTAATATATATATAAAAAAAAAAAAAAAAAAAAAAAAAAAAATTGGTTGTAGCTTTTGGTGTTAAATTTTGAACAAGGTAAAAATTTCTTGATTTGGAATAAGGGAGAAATTTTGGTGGAATTTTGAGTGCACAGGGGTTGGCTACCTTGGCAGTTTAAATCACCCAACTTTGAAAAAGCATTTCTCAGTGCCTTCTAATTGGATTATTGTGAAATTTTTAAAATAAGTGCATCTTCAAGCTAGGCTTCTAATGGTATAAATTTCACTAAATATAACAACAAATTTAATTTTTGGTTAATTTTCAAGTGGAGGAAGGTTGCCTGCAATGGCAATCTTGATCATTCAACTTTGAAGGAGCATTCCTCATGGTTCACGTGTTAGATTGAATTTAAATTTATTTAAGCAAGAGCGCCTTCAAGTTAACTTTACAAAAAACTAAAATTCATTCAATTAAGAATTAACCATGAATTTTGGCAAATTTTGAAGTAGAAAGGATTTGCTGCCCTCAATTCGTGGGCGTTATCAAGGTACCTTCACTTTTATCTCTCTTTAGTCCGAATTTTTTCTTTTATTTTTACAGTAATTTGTAACTTTCATATTTCAACTTTTAGATTTTAATTTTGAACTTTTAACCTTTAATCTTCTC
The DNA here is from genome assembly GCF_059467195.1 of Physcomitrium patens. Lineage (NCBI taxonomy): Eukaryota > Viridiplantae > Streptophyta > Bryopsida > Funariales > Funariaceae > Physcomitrium > Physcomitrium patens. Next base: position 16,179,504 of record NC_143419.1, on the reverse strand, counting down.
TCTTTTTATTTTTAATTGTTACTTTTAATTCAACCTTTAAATTTTTTACTTTTACTATAGATTAATGGTAGTAATTTGAACAATTACTTTTATCATTAGTTATTCAAGGAATAATAATTTATAAGTTTTAACTAATTAATTATACTTTTGTAATAACATAAAAATTAGTAATTAAGGATTATATAAATAAGTTTAAACAAACCATTGAGATTTAAGTGGAAATCATGCAAATAGCCATGAAGACCATAGTAATTTCATTAAATCTTTTTTTTATTAATATTGATAACCATTTCTTGGAAGGCTTCAAGTTAACTGAATTGTTAACACTAAAATTTAAATCAACTTTGCAATTACATAATTGGAAGTTCTTCTATTCCACCTTTTGATCTCGTTGTATGGCATCAATTTCATTGAGTGATGAAATTTGGGCTCACAATTGGTTTTCATTACTTAAAGAACAACAAAACATCATATTAAAATACTTCAATGTATATTTTGTCAAATTTTGATCTATGTATAAAGAGCACAATATAATTTATATATTTACCAAATATTAATATATTGATATAAATCAAATAATAATTGTTTATAAATTCAGTGAATCTTATGTTTTTTTGAATTTTAACATAAATAACTATTTTAAATTAAAATAATTGTTTTTCAATTGGTTTTCTTATCCAATAATTGGATATTTAATTTGGACTTCAGTATCTTAAAAGTCGTTTGCCACTCTATGCACATGTTCATGTGAAATCAACTTATGGTAACCCTACGTCAAAGTCAGCAGTACCTGCAATGGGAATTAGTGGCTCAAATGAATGCATCCAGGTTTTGCAAAAGGGTCATAAACAGGTACTCCCCTTTCTTGATACCAAATACATAAAATGTGAAGAAAATTAAAATGCAATATCAACATCCTAAAGTGCTGTAGTCTAATAATAACCAGGGAAAAGGCCTGCTCCAGTGGATCCCAAGTTATCTATGATGGCCTTCACAGAAAAGTAACTTCCTCCAATGCCCACAATAAATCCCAGACACAAGAGAGCTCCAACGACGGAAACCTCTGGAAAGGACAACCGCTGATGAAAAATCTTTAAGTAACATAGGCAAGGCAGTATAATAGACACAGTCGCACTTAGGAACGATCCGATGAACGCCATTAAAAGACCGAAGAATGGGACTGAGAGCGCCACTATAACTGTGCTGATAACAAGTAATGTCCTTAGTATTGTACCCCAAAACCTGATGTCCTTAGTGGAGTCTGCCATGGAATGGGACAGGAACTCCTCCAGTGCCACTGCCACTGGTGTCAGTGTGATAGCATATTTGGCAAAAGGGTTTACGAGCGTGACCCAAATTGCAAAATGAGAAGCAGGGACTTCTTGGGGCAGGTTCAAAGTGATTTGTGACTGCAGTTCGTCCCCAAACATTGAGTAGCCCATCACAGCTATTCCTCCATACATAAATGTGCACAACGTGAAACAAAGTACCAGAACCTGCATTAGCTCAAAACACGGTCACATTTCAGAGATCAACGATATTGAATGTCATCTACATAATGTTGGATAGTAAATTATGTACTTGCGAAGTTGGCGAGAAATGTAAGAATAGCAAAGAGATGTGAAGTTTCTTACATGTGAAAACTGGGCGCGGTTGCGCATGGACCCATATATGCTTGGGAAGACGGCATGTCCACAATAGCAGAAGGAGTAGAGGCCCACAGCAACGGGCAACCCATCCAGATGTAACAGAGATCCTTGATTATGGAACCCAACCCCGTCAAGGATCCCAATCCAGCCAACTGTCAGCACTATTAAGAAGGAGGCAACGACCCCAGTGGCGGATATGTAAGACAAGACACTTAGCTCTCGGAGCCATACGGTTGGTAACATGCAAACGGCAGACATGATGATAAAGATTTCATTGGGACGCAGGATGATACGTCCAAATGAAATGCCAGCGGATGGGAAGAGATGGGCTAGATTGTCACCCTCCAGGATCAGAAACTCTATAGCCACGGCATAGAGTTCTAGATACAACATTATGGATATAATCCACCGGCCCCATTTTCCAAATGATGCTTCACCCACATCTGGGTAACTGTGAATATATGGGTCTGAATCCAAGCAGCGACGAAGTAGGATCGCTGTGTAGCAACATATCAAAGCGAAGGCCAGGAGGAGCACGAGGCTCAACCATCCTCCCTTAGCAGCAGCATAAGGAGTTGATAGAATCCCAACACCTGCAAAGTGGAAATAGGTCAAACAATGTCCTCAAATACAATGAGAGCACCTGAGAACCATGTAAGCCCCCAAAAAATGCACTCATTGAAGTGAAAACAATCAATATGCAACTTGCAAATTGAACCCTCCAATGTCTAGTAGACACGCACATCCGTAAACAAGCCCTACAAAGAATAATAACCTTGAAGCTCTGCTCTATTTAAGTTACTCAAAACAATAAAAACTATTATTTCCTCGAATTTAGCACGAATACGAGAAATGTTCTATCAACTGCCTACTCAAGAATGCTCGTAATTAACATCAAGGCCTTTCACATTGCGCTTACTTCTTCCATTTAAAATACCAATACTAAGTAAGCGATGTGATGAGGGTTAGCTGTGATCACTAACGAGCTTTACATAATAACTCTCTGAACGGAGGAATGTCAACAAGCAAGATTATACTTAGAGGGTATACTTAAAGAATAATATACATGGGTGCACATATTCACCTGCAAGCACATTCATGCCGTTGAACAGAGACTGAAAGAAAGAGCTCCCCTGCTCATTGCGTGGTCTAAAATTCCCACTGTAACAAGATAGGTGTATCGCTTCCTCCGTGCTTTGCACACCGTATTTGTTCTCTGATTGATAAGATTCCGATTTTTTCAGCAATGGTTCTCTGATCCCATTTGAATCATTTCGTGCCGCGGTAGGGCTAGAAGTGGGTTCGAATGCATTAGAAATACCGTCCAGTCCTGAGTCAATTTCGCTTCTCTGTGACTTTGATCTGGAGTAAATGTCCATGGTCCGACCAAAACTCTGAGGCCAGAGAGGCGAACCGATAATAGGCGATGAAGGGCAAACGACTGAGGTGCCATCACTCCGAATCTCCGACTCTGAGTCGTGATGTTGAAGGATCATGACTAGGGAGGACCACGATGCACCTGGAACAGCTTACAACGTCGACTGCAAAGATAGCCTGGCCCTCTGCTTTCTTGTGACGGCAGACCTTGAGTACTTTTATGCACTTTCATTCACATGGTCTACCGAATTATAGATGTCCTTAGATACGTCCCGACGATTGGGTTGCACAAGCGAGCCTTCATACATCACAATTGAGGCGACTGACGACAATCTTAGATCAATGTACCACTGAAACTGGAGACTCTGTCGGTGCGAAAGTAAATTCAGCGTTTTAGTCGTCGCACCAAGACTAGATTAATTGACTTGGGCTCAATTTGGTGGATTTTTCCGTTTGAGGACTTTTCAGTGCAGTAATGTCCTCCAATCGAAGTAAGACCCTAGATCCTGCTTCTGAGCTTCTGCTCAGAGATTTGATGATTCGAGCTGGAGAATCCTCTTTAGTGTTCCACCCACCATAAGCGTCACAAATGAGAAAGGAAGCACCAAAGAGAACAAGCTAGCAGATAGTCTTCCAATTCCAGCCTCGTGCCGTTAGACATGCAGCTCTCCCGCAGCTCGCCTGAAGAAAAAGTTGTCTCCGCAAGTATAAAAACCCTGCAGAATGAGAAATTAAGCGACTTCATTTGTGATGTAAACGTTCTGATTGCTACATCTCTCAACTACTCACCAATTCATGAAAGCTAAGCGAGAACCCGGAGTTACGCTTGAGTTGCAATAAACTACCAAGTTCTTTGATCTCATCGCCACATGCTCATTCGTTCTTTATCAAAATCACCTATTCTCCATTCATTTGATGAAGATGTTCAGAGCGAGTTGAGGGTTTTCGATATTTCCACACAATGTGCTCAACACTTTCCCTTTAAAACTACAATTCTACTGAAAGCTCCCGAACAGTTCGAGACCATTACTGCTGCAAAGGCTGTGTAGTAAGTAACCGTTGTTCCAAACCATTGAACCTGGCTTCACAGATTCACCAAAAAATCGCCTACAGTCCGCTCAACACAACACTGCCTCAACTCACACACAGATCTAGTCGCCCGTGTTTTCTCCGCGCTTTTCAAAAAATCGTAGCTAGGCCTCACTCTATATACACATTTAAGCTGGGATAACCGCTGCCCATGATAGATTGCCGCAAACACACGCGCAGGAAAGCAGGGCCATACATCCACATTCCAAGTATGAAACGAGGAACTATCCACATCACCTTCTGACATGGAAACCTAAAGCGAATATCCACCGCTCAATGAAACCTTCCCCGTGCAAGAAACGAGAAGCTTGCATACAACGAAGGTGATCAACAAGGACAACATTGTCAACTGCTACGTGACACAAATGCAACGGCCGTATCAACGCCCTTCTCCGGAGCACATAACAACCACAGAGGCAACCCCTTGACCTACAAACAAAGTGAATCCGTCTGGAAACAAAAACCCTCGACACCTCATCGACAAAAAACTCAACAGCACTCAGCGGCTACAAGATCCACAGTAGTCACACTCACACACACACACACACACACAATCCACACCCACCTGTTAGCAACTTGAACAAGCGAAGACCGCTTCTTAACAACAACTGTAACAACAGCCTCTAAACAGTTGAAGCTGTGCGTGAGCGTTGTTTCATGGACGGGCATGAAGAGAAATCATGGAGTGGTGTCTGAAAGCCGGACCACACAATCCTCATCGCAGGGGCATGAGGGACGGAGGGAGCGAGGGCACGGCGGGAGGGAAATTTAGAAATGGCGGGGGCTGGCAACGAGGTGGCGGCGGCGGCGCTGTTTGGCTTCGACGAAGTCTTCATCGTCGTCGTTGCCTCTGGAATTCGAAATCTGACGTCGACCCTCCTCCTCTCCGAATTTTGGCTTTTGCTTTTAGTGAACCTCACTTTCACTTTAACTTTTGAATGTATATGTATATGTGTGTGTGTATTTATGTATGTATTTGTCAATGTATATATGAGATTGCCAATGAGCTCGAACGTAGTTCCTTTAAACACAAGTTTATCTTTAGCTTTGAAGATATCTTTTGTGAATTTGTGTAAGTTTTGTTTTCTAGCTGATTATTTTAGATTTTTTTATTCTGAATAAACAATAATTTTTTAACTTAAGAAACAATGACATTGTGGACAAATTAAGGGACAGGTTCAATTGTTTGCTTATCTTTTTATTATTACTTTTTATGCATGATTTTCCATCTATACTCTATAAATGTATAGCTTTATTTCGTTATGCATGTTTTTATATATGTAATATGATATTTAGATGAATTATAATTGGATTCGAATTTATTGTTTATTTACATACATGAATATTTTGGTACCCTTTCTTGGTTATTTTGATACCTCCCAAAATTGCTCATTGATTGTTTAAGAGTGGATGACAAGAAAACTAATGGTGACAAAAATATTTCATTCAGGTTATCAATTTGATCACAACAGGTGCCAAAATATCTGCACCCATATATATATATATATATATCACCTTAAATAAAATAAAGCTATTGTTTCCTTTTAGTGTCAATAATAAATAACAGAACTATATAAAACAAGGAACTAAGTGCGTTGCTGAATGAATTTGCTAAAATATCAAATCTGCCCTCATTTGTTTTACTGAAGGTTTTGTCAAATACAAAATAATAAAAACACACAATATTTCTATAGTTTATCCGACACTTTTCCTTTGAGGGAGGGGGGAGAATATGATCGGGTATGATGAGAAGCATAGTATGCACAAAAAATTAGATGCTCAAAGTGGGTGCATAAGTTCTTTATTCATAAATAAATATAAATTAATAGACCAAATAAACTTAAGATACTTATTTTTAATTGTTTCGTGAGATATAATCTATATTTTGAAGAAAAAATCAATAATAATATACAAATGAAGCATCGAAACCCTAGAACCCTCTCATAAAAAGCTATAATGCACCCATACTATAACTGCAATGAACCGAGCCCATGTGCAGAAAGGGGGGGTGGTGGAGCTGGTGCTCTACAAATGGGGCACCACACATGGGAGTCCGAGTCAGCGGTGACTCACCATCTACGTGGCAAAAGTGCTTTCACTCCTTCCTTCTCAAATAGCTTGGTTGACGTGGCGGACGGTCGAGCTGGACTGACTCACCCCTCCACCTGGCAGTGGTGGCGGATTCTCTAAGAAACACTATCTACGTCACGGCTGGCCTGCCCAGTCAGCACACACAGGGAAAGTGCAGATGCCTTTTTCTTGGCTGCGAAGGTACCCATGATGTAATCTTTAAATCACCCAGTAAGTAAATAATAATATAAATAATAATCAAAATCAAAATAAAGTAAACACATGTAGAGGATATGAAGAGCATATAAATAAGCAATTAAATATTACAACTTACAAGTATTTTGTTTTGCAAAATGTGATTCTGTGACCAATACTCATGAAGTTGTCATACTCTTGTTGGGTATTGGAGCTTGTTTAAGGATTCTTCCTTTTACTTTTACTTATTGAACGTGCTTCACCTCTTTACTTGTATCCTTGTGTTTTTCTAGAAAAAGGTAAAAGAAGAACCAAATAAACATTCCATTTTTATTTTATTTTTTCTATCTTCTTTGTCATTTGCCTTGACTATTAATTCATTATTCTGAAAAGTTGGTACATTGTATAGACTTTGTGGATTGGAAAATAAGTTCACAACTATAAGAAATCATTTATTTGTTTATATATTTATTTTATTCACATTTTTGAATGCTACTCCAAATGCTATATACACAAAACAAAATATCTACCAGTTTATACTTACTCAAGAATCTTAAACAAAGAAGCAAGAAAAAGATTATATCAAATGAACCTTGAAGTTTTTTCAAATTTCTTACATTATTCTCTATTCTTAATATATATATTTACATATATTACTTGCATGTAAAGAAGCAACATTCAATTCATATACTGTTGATTGAAATGCTGGTTATATAAATATTTCAGAGCAACTGTCATGTACACGCAATCTTTTGCAGCACATGACACATGCATGTTTATTTGATGAACTTTTAAAAACATGATAGTTTTTTATTTTTTATTTTTTATTTTTTTACTTGTACATGTGTATATTTATAATGTGATAGTCTTTGTAATCTTCACAATCTCTCAAACTTTTTCTGCATATATATATATATATATATATATATGAAAGTAATTTTAAAAATTATTTTCTAAGAAAACCAAAATTTGACAATACTCATTTTTTCATCCACACAATTTTTTCTGATTTCTGCAATGATGTAACTTTAATCATTTTTGTTCTAACAGAAATATAGTTTTTGAGGATTTTGAAACTAAACTATGCACGAAGTTAGTTTAAAAGCATGGAAATATGTTTTGAAGTTAAAGAGTATCTAATAAAATGCTAAATTTGTATTTTATAAATTATTATTATTTTTTTTTTTTTGTATGTTATCAGTTTATCTCCTATTACTTTTAAGAAAGCATGATAACCACCAAGGGTTCTTTTTGAGACATCCCCTATGGTTTTGGAAAAAAAATCAGGATTGTTAAATAAATGTTTTTAGGTAAATGGTTTCATGAGTTTTAATTTTGCAAAAAAGAACACTCAAATAGAATAGAATAACAACACTTTGAATTCAAAAAATACTTAAATAAAATACTTAAATAAAAAAGTAGTTTAAAATTTTCAAGTAACTTTTGAACCACCATTAGCTGTTGTATCTCATTAGTAGAACATTATGGTTAATTTTTTAACTGGCAAGTACAAGATATGTAATCAATGTTTACAATTTAAGGGAAAAAATCCAAGGATTGTCAAAGAAATCAACACTAAAATAATGTCAAAAAACAATGACTTTGACCCCCCACCATCAAGCAATGAACACTCAAGCACTTTAAAGCGTCATACACATAGTCAACTTAAGAAATTACAATTTTCAAACGATTGCACAACTGAAGTTACAAACCACAAACATTAGCAACTCCAGATGTTGATTCTTGTGCTTGAATATGAGTTATCTGAAGAAAAATGTCAATAATGTCTGCAACGTCTGCCGTGTAGTCCTCCTGGTTAGAAGGTTATTGTCCCTACAAAGTCCAACATACCTAGCTAGTGAGCAGCACAAAGGCCGGATCTAGCCCTACAGCCGTAGCTGGGGCTAAAGCACAACAATATTTAATTGCAAAACTCCCCATAAATGTGTCAGATCCTACCATTGCATGCACACCCAGGGCGAGAGAGGGGATAGTGCTTGAGGCTACTTGAGCCCAAAGGATGATGAAGTGCGAATCAAGCCTTGATTTTTAGGGTTGTCCTATCTGGAATTGAGTTGGCAGATCCTTGAAAGGCAGAACGGTCCACGCCTGCACAACCCTTGAGGTACATTGAAGTCCATGGAGCTGTGAAATTCACAAAAAACACACGAAAAGAATAACCTGGTTGAGCAATTTGTTTGAAGCAGCACTAGGACTTCAATAGAAAAAGGTTCTTTGAGGGAATACAAATTTGATGGAATTTGGTCTACGGACATTGATAGAGAAATAAATTAAATTCAGCAGTGGCAATGGTGTGATTGACGAAATGGCTCTGCAGAGAGTGACATGCTTACTCAAAGATTGTTTGTACAAACCCAATTCATTTGAAGGGGATCATTTTGCTCGAGAGAGAGAGAGAGAGAGAGAGAGAGCAAGTGGTCACAACTTTTAATGGGGTTTCAACTTTTAATGGGGTTTCAACTTTCGAAATCCCTTGATTGTCTAAAATTAAGAAGCCCAGTTGTCGTCGCCAACAAAAAGATTTAAAAGTTGATGCCTTTCACCTTGTCCTCTAAGTATAAAAATCATTTGAGAATTTCGATTGATAAAATTCTAAAAGAAACTATTTTAATAGGCATTATCTTCATAAAAATTAGTCTAAATGATGTTAAAAGGAAAAAAATGAGGTGCAATATTTTACTTTTGAATGGTTTGAATAATTAATTCGACTTGAATAAAGTTCTCAACAAAAGATAATTTTTTCAAAAGAGCATTACAAAATTATTAAAAATCAACTCCATCATTATTAAAAACTAATCTAATCACAAATATTTAAGTGTTATTATATAGATCATTGAAAGTAAATAAATAAATAAATTCTTTTGTTGCAAGATTTACATTAAAAGATTTTATGTTGTTTTTGTTGTTGTTAATGTTGTTGTTTTATTACTTGTTCGAAGATATATAAAGATGCATAATTTTTTTAAAATATTATATATATATATATATATATATATATATATAAAAATGATATTATTCAAAATAGTTTTTTATTTTTGATACTATTTCTTTGTTGAAAAGTAACTTAAAAAAGACATCATGAGTTCTAAGAATCATTTTATTCTAATTTTTCTATTCAACCTTGAAGGTATTTAACCTTCATCAAATAAATAACAAAAAGCTAGTAGCTAGATCTAAACTATAAAACAATAGTTTTTTTTTCCTAAGTTTTATCTGCTATTTTTTTTAAAGTTATAAATCTTAAGAGAACCTTGAGAAGATGATATACTCTTGTGTCATTAAAAGAAGGAAATACAATAAAGAAGAGTTAATTGTAAGATTAAAAAAAAAAAAAAAAACTATTAGAATAACTATTGCTTATTATAAAAAAAACTAAGAAGATTTGTAGGTCAATATCAAAATACAAGAAAAATAGTAACAAGACTAAAGATGACTTTAGTGTTGTTCCATATATATTAATTACTAAGGGTGTCTTATAAAAGCTCGGTAAAAATCATATCTTGGATAAATAAAAAAAAAAAGGTGCCAAATATAAAGATAATAATAATCAATTTTGATTTATCTTAAATTAAAAAATACTTTAATATATAAAAATAAATTATATATCTAAGCTCTTACAAAATAGATAATATTTAAATTTTATTTTTATAAAAATAAATCATTTCTATAGAATTGTTTCTAATTCTTATTGTTGAAATATAGTCTAGTTAAAAAGACTGCATAACCACCTATTTCTAAAACATATGTTTTTCAGAATTATAAAAAATAAAATTTATACTTACTATTTCTTAAAAATAACTAAGTAGAATAATTTATCTTCTAATAATAATTTTTTTTACCAATTATTAGAATAAACATTAAAATAACTGATCTTTGTATATTATTTACTATATAAAACTTATAACATAAGGCTTCAAAATTTGTTGCTAAAATATAAAATTTAGCCTTGTTAAAAAATTACAAACAAATCTTTTGTAGTTGTATCATTATTACTTTGCAAAATCTCTTCACAATTATTAATGTTGTTCTCTATATAAACTCAAGTAATTCTTCTATTCAATACAATATGTTTCTACTATAATGACATTGCTATTCTTAAATTTACAAAAAACATATTTCTAAACAATGCATATATATATATATATATATATATGAGCATGTAATACTTTTCTAAAAATATATTTTTAATAATTTCTATACAGGTGTTTTAGAATTATCATACAAAATACAATTTTCTATCATAAGTTTCTTTTCTGTTCATATTTTTAAGAAAACATAATCTATAATACCATGTTGTTTCTTATAACAATAAATAGCCTTATTTCTACTAATCATATTGTAACAAATGTTTGTGGAGATTGTTGTATTTGTCTACTATTTTTATACCATCAATACTTCCATCTTGTTAACATGTTGCATTACTATATACAAGCACCAATAAATCACTCATACAACAACAATAAACTTCCATCTTTTTTCTTTTGTAGTGCTAAACGTTTCTAAAACAAGGTAAATAAGAAAGAAGGAAATATTTCTATATATAATTTTAGAAAATTTGGAATGATATATCAACCAAAAAAAATAGTCTATTCAATTTTTTTTGAACTTTAATTTTATACTATTTCTAATTAATAATGCTTCTAACTTTTTTTTTTTGTTTTATTAAATAAATAGCAATATAATACTTTTAGAACATGGCTTATTAAGGTAAGATTTGAGATGTGAAGACTTTTTTATTTGACTAAAGTCAAAAGGTTAAATTGCTTGCATAAAGACCTAAATTATAGAAGAAGGTCAACTATCAATAAACACCTAATTCAATAATTATAAGATTTTTTTTCAATTACTATGTATTATAAAAAAATAGTTTAATTATGACTCTTATTGATACTAATGTTATAAAATTGAATAATAGTTTCAATATGTTATATAGATTAAATTATCTATTTATAATTAAATTTTTGACTTAATCAATATATAACTAAATTTCAAAAATAATAAAGATATAAACTTAAGTTGGAGTTAACAACTATACAATAGCTAAAAAAAATAGATAGAATATGTAGAAGAAAAAATATATATATACTTATTTAGATGTATGCATGATCAATAATATAATTAAAATATAATGCATCTTAATAGAATCTTAATACGAAAATGGTTACAAATGTTTTTTTTATAAATACATTGAACATCCTATTTTTCATATTAACTAATGATTTTTCATATTACAAGCTTCAATTTTCTTAAGGTTATGTCTTTTGGATTATAATTTAATGAATATTTTTTTTCACTTAAATTTTTTAATTATGTAAATAGATTGTATCATAAAATGCTACTATGTAAAATAAAAACTATTCTACATCATAAGAAACCTCCAAATAATATTAAAATGATTTAAAATCTTATTTTTACTTAAAATTTTAAAAATTTAATATATATTTTATACTAATTTAAATAGATAATTTAAATAAATATGTATATTAAAAAATCCTAAAACATATTATCATTCTAAAAAAAATCTTAATTTTAAAGATTATTAAAATAATAATAATATTATAAATCAAAATTTGTAATACATTTTATTTTAAGATGATTGATATTTTTAATTTTAATTTTTTAATGTATTAGATATTGATGTTAATAAAGAAAAAATAATCTTTATAGAAAATAATAATTTTAAAATAGAAATTTTAATTGATGATAAAAACTTCTAATTTATTATCCATATTTTTTAAACATTCTTTATTAAAATAATAGTACTTAATTTTTAAATATTATATATATATATATATATATATATATATATATCTTTTAATGAAGGATGTTATCTTAATACAAGTATTTTGTATAGTATCTAGTAAAAGAAAGAAAATAAAATCAAACTTCTTTGATGTTGTTTCAACAATCTATGAAGTTTAAAAAGAACAACAAATATTTAAATCAATATATTGTCTATGAACCACACACACACAAAGACATGTATTAAAATATTGTCTTGAAAGTGTGATATAAAGACAAAATAATCAACAATATGAATATTATTTTTTAAAATCTTCAAACTTGTACATTATAAAGACCTTTAAAAGGAAAATATCAAAAGAACTTATATTGAGAATAATAATAATTTGATATTCAAATCATTAAATAAAACAATAAAAGAATAAATATAGGATGTTAAAAATTAACTTAAAGATAACACAAATGTCATATATTTTGCCTAATTTATGTGTACGTAAATATCAAGCTTGTTTGATATTATACAAATATCCTTGTAGAGATTCTAAAAAGATACAATTATGCTTTTTTAGCCCCTTTTTAGTAAATGGAGTAAATGCATAATATATGTCCTATTTGGTATAATAGATGCCTATATTATTTAAGTAAATAGAAGTAAATAGAAATAAATTTAAATATGTAAAAATATGTTGAAAAAATAATATCTTTCTAAAAACTCTTTGAAGAGGTGTCTTGGATGAAAATTAGATATTTAATCTCGTATTGGTATGCCACATAATTATTAAAATTTCTCATATAAGTTTCTTACTTATAAAAAGTTGAATTAGAAACAATCTAGCGCTTTGACCACAAGCCTTGCAATTTCTAAGAAGCATCTATAAGACCTTTATAGCTAGTATATATGGAGGCAAGACTAAGGCCGTATTCAGACTTGTCAATACTTTTTTTGCATTCTATACTTAGCTCAAGACTCACTAACTTCTTTGTATTTGAGAAAAACTATTCTAGTCCTTCTATATTATTATTATTTCTTCTTTCCTTACTTTTTCCTTTCTTTGGTGATAGATAAGTATATTGTATTGGATTTTTTTTTTTTTTTTTTTTTTTTTTTTAAATTATGTCTTTTACATTTAATAAGTTCTAAGATATTATTAGAATAGCTATTAAAGATTTTTGGCAGCTTTAGTGTTTAGTCTAATAGAACTATGACTATATGTATATGACTATATGTATATGTTTTTTTAAATCTTAGCTGAAACAACTTTTTTATGTTTTGATTTCTATGTATGTGCATAATTTTTTATTTATTTTCTTAACACATTCTATTAATTGGGAAGTTATTTTTCAAAAAATCAAACTTCACGAAGCTATAATATTTATCAAATATGATTTTTTTATCTATATAAATATATTTTAAATTTAAATTTAATATTTAGGTTTTTTTTACAAAAAAATTAAAAGACATAATTTTTTTCTATTTTAGTAATATGATTTAAAATTTTAAAAATAAAAATAATTAATAACTATAGATTTTTAAAATCTTTAATTAGATTTTTTTAATAAAAGAAGATATGTACTAATAATATTAACTTGCACCATATTTGATTCTATTTGTTTTTCATAGAAAAAGTAAATAAATAAAGGTGGTACCTGAGATATTTAGTCATATAAAAAAATAAAAAAGATAATAATTTATAGTTTAATTAATTTTTTTTATAGTGAATATATATCTAGTAGTAATTGATAATTTGGTTGTGCTTTTAGAATAATTATAGAAAGTATTTACCTTAGAAAAAACTAGTACAAATGGTGACTTATTAAATAGGTAGAATTACTCATATTGATTGGCTTTGTTCTTGTAGTTAGATTTATATATAAAAAATATAATTCTTTGATTGACTTGCATCTTAAATAGTCTTTTTCAAATATTCTTCACGAAGTAAATTTTTTAATATTAAAGATCTCTAAAATAGCCATAAATTAATAAATCATTAAAATCCTACTTATTAAATGCAGAGAATAATTTGTATTGCTTGCTACTTTGCGACTATTTAGCAAACTCATAAGTGTATCTTACAAACATCAAGGCATTCAAATAAATTATTTGAAGAAGTGTATATTTAATTTTTATAAAACTTGCTTAAGATTAATGAAATAAAAAAATATAATGGATGTATCAATAAAAAATTAAAAGAACACAATTTTGCTTATTTATCAAGTAGTTGTAGTCTTTACTATATATATATATATATAGAGAGAGAGAGAGAGAGAGAGATTGTGCCATAGAATGTTTAAAGAAGAATATTAAAGACATGTCATGGTGGATGTTTGTAAAATCTCAAAGATTAATTAATTTGCCATTTTAATTGAATTGAAAGATGCATTTAGCTTTTATTAGTTCAATTGTAGTTTCTACAATTCAAATAAGAATTTCCAATATAATCCTTTAGTGATCTATAAAGGCATCAATCATATAGAATATTTTTTCTATGACTAAAGCAAATACCATCTATTTAAAAGATTACATGTTATATAAGTAATTTGGTACCTAAAGAGTAAAGTTCTTAAAATATGGCTACATTAAAAGAAGTATTTTGTTAAGAAATATAGACACATATGAAGAAATTTTATATATTTTATATATTCAATTACATAATAGCAATTATTATTATTACTATTATTATAAAATGGCACTTTGCCATAAATTTTATCAGTTGTTTGGCAATTATAATTAGAATACTAATAAATACTATACAAGGGATAATTTGAAGAAATTTCAATAGCCAATTCTTCAATAAAACATTATGGTTTGGACAATGATTGTACAATAGTATGGAAAATGACATAATAGAATATGCCAAAGATTACTTTAATTAAAATAAAGCAGTATTTACAAACTAAAGAGGCATTCTACATGTCTTTTGTTAATTAAGCTTGAAATGCATATGCAACATTCTTCTTTAAATACAACTTAAGAATTGAATGAACAATATCCTCAAATTTTTAAGTTGACTTTTTTAATGATATTTAATAGCAACTTATTAAACTTTGTGCAAAGTCCAAATACAAATAAAGACTTAAAATTTTTAACTTACCAAAGGAGATTATTTCTTTGTCACAAAATAAGGAATTAAGTTGATGAGCCCTATTGACCAAGAAATGAAGATGCAGTTATTTACTTTAAAAATATGACATTCATGCCAAGCTAGGTTTTACAACCTTTTTCTGTTCACTATCAGCACTCAAGCCAAGGCCAAAAATGTTGCCATTTTACTTAAACGAAGAACACAAAATGTAGAAAGTGTACTCTGAGCACTCGCAAAAAGAGGCCAGTATTCAAAAAATGGAGCAAGGAACTTACAGCTCAGAAACTAACTCTCTAGAATCTAAACGAGTGAAAATACCCGAACGTTCACTGCAAATCTAGAAAAAGCTCAGATTGAGAGGGTCAAAACAGCACTTAATGCCAGATCTAACAGAGGCTTACATGACTTGAAGCAAAAGTTTCTCAAAATTGTCTTGCTTTGATGCGGAGATCTTCATTGAGGCATCACCTTGTCGGTGATTTGATACGCCAGAAGACATTGCAAGCCTTGATGTTGGACTAAGAATATCGGTGACGATTCCATTCTAAATTGTCAGGTTCCACTTTGCTTGATTTGATTCGATCTACATGAACTTGTTACCGACCAGCATAAGAAACTGTTCAATTTATGTTACAGACGTAGCCTGTGACCTGGCCACTTCGATATCCGCGTTAATTTCGATCTATGATTCGCTCCACTGCCTATCTCCCAAGATTCTTGGGCAACACCTGTGAGGCTATTTCCTTCTTGATTACATACCATCAAGGTTACTGAGGATTCAGTTCAAATGTCAACTGAATCGACTGTTTTAGCAGAGGGCAAACTAGAAATAATGAGCAGAATAAGGGTTGGTCTGACCGAAATGAGGTGGTTTGACAGGTAGTCTTCTTTCACATGGTGGGAGTGTTTGAAGGTTATTGTAACTGCGATAGGTAGTTATACACACGGGAGGTTAGGAACAAAGCTTAACCACCCAGATATTAGAAAAATCTTAGGGTATCTGGGAGAAGTTACGATCCATGTAAATGCTGTTAGGATCCTGTCTGCACTTTTCCCAGTGCACAAGCTTGCATAAAAACCCCATGACCTGTAATGACGGAACACCACAATATTAGTGACCATTCCATCTATTCTGCATAAGGTGGAATTTGTTGTCTTAATGAGGTACGGGTCCTGAATGTATTGTAGGGCTTCAAGAGTTACAAACCTCAGATGGATCTCGGAGAGAAAATTTTGCTTCAGTCGGTTTGGCTACAGAAGACACCAAAATACTGCAGCCGTATTTTGTCGAATTGACTACCTGGAAATTATAATCATGAATAAGTATTAAGAAAAGAAAAGAAAAGAAAAACCATTACGCTTCTATAGTTGTTGAACAAAAAATAGTACTTTTGTATTTAGGGGAACTGAAAAATCAAGATAAATAAATATCCTTGTGAGCAGTATGACTACTTAAAGAAGAAAACATGTAAACATATGTTCAACTTCTGAGTGAAAAGCATTGCCAAAAGAATGATCTCAATGCAGAAAAAGAACAATAGAAGACACCAGGTGGAAGGTAGATGGTGCCTACCTTGAATGCATCTTCATCAGTCTTATCATCTCCAAGATATAGTGGAATTAGATCATTTGTATCTTGAAACCCTGCAGGTTAAGTTTCACAAGATTAAGTTATTCTGTATAAAAACAACAACAACAATAAATAAATAAATAAATAAAATTAAAAGAGATAAAAAATAAATAACATCGTCATATATGTATTCATTGGCTTGAAACGAAAACACTACATAATAACCCATTAATATATAACAGTTCTCACCAAGAGACTTAAGCAGAAACTCCACAGCTTTACCCTTATCCCATTCAATAGAGGGTCGAACCTCCAAAACCTGCCAGAAAGACAATGGGGTCGATCTCTGAGACACAGAACCATAGCGTGCACAACAATACAAGTGCAATTAATGGCAAACAGATGCACAAACGACAAGAACTTATGTATCATACCTTCCGGCCATGTGTCAAACTCAAAGTTGGAAACTCTTTCATAACATTCCCTACCCGCTCAGCAAGTCCCTCCCAAAGCTGTGCAGGACAACCGTAACAAAATAAGCAGATTAAGGTTGGAGTTTTAACTTAACTTCCACATAACCAGATATATTCCAACTCTCAATGCAAGATGGTTGAAAATATTAGACAGTAGAAGGATTTATACGCATTTAGGGATTGATAAACAAACCTCCTCTTTCACCCGTCGGAAGTGCACTGACACGCAAAATTTGTTATTCTCCACCTTCGCGCCCTTCACCATTTTGGTATTTTCAATCAAAGCGGTAGTAACCTGGAGAGAAGACACGCCTAAGAATCAGGCTTCCGTATAAAAATTCTCATTCGCCTCCATATTATAAATGCGAAACGCGATGCTACAGTTAATAACTTTTCCTAAAACTAAGGTATAGAAAATTTACCTTGTTGATGAGCGGCAGAAATTCACTGGCTGGCTGAAAGTTAGTTGCATCATTTCCCTGTAGACAAACAACAAAAGGTTAAGTGTGAAGAAGGTAATTACCAGATAACTATGTCGAATGAAAGAGATAAAAACAGCCGATTGTGGCCTGCGTCAACAGCTGCAGACAGCTGCTAGATTGTCAATGTTTTATACCTTCTTGTCTCTGGACTTGGTTCCCTTCACCCGAAAACCATCAGAGATATTCGATGGTCCCTGAATGTCCATGCCATGACTCCCAGCATAATACAATTCTGATAATCGCACAAAATCGTACACCTGCACCAACAATGTTGCAATTGAGAGCGTAGCATTTCCAACGACGTATCCCTCTCGTCTTAAATAGACACAATCTACAACTAAAGAATATTTTCTTCAAGGAAATGTTAAGAAAGAAATAGATTGGACAAGAGAGTTACTATTTGATTCGAAATCAGAACCGATGTCCTATAAATACCTTCGGTCGTGATCTTCCACTAATCACCGCAGTTGGAAAGCAAGACGCCACTTCTTTGACAGTAGCTCGCATCTGTTGGACACAAGATCATTTCACTATTGGTCTCAAGTAAATGAGTTAACTCACAAATCACATATGTTTCGAATCTGGTTCAGGAGTTTATACACAAAATGTGTGTTGGTTTAATCATGATGTAACAATGATACATTATTTACTGAATATGAACATTTAAAAAGCACCGGGTATCACTGAATGGCCGTCAGTACTACCCTTTCCATCGCTTAACAAAATACTTAAAAATGTACTGACCTCGGCTGACATGAAAGCCCGTTCAGGATCCTCCACAATGGGTGAAAGTGTTCCGTCATAATCAAGGAATACCACGATTTGCTTGTTGTGCGACTGCTTGATCACTCTGTCGAACGAGCTCAAAGCTGAGGGATGATCTTCCTGCGGACCTCAAGATGAATGTAAGTATGCATAAAGTTCACAGAACATGCTTGTATGCATCCATGATAAGGTGCACTAAAGATTAAGACAAAAAAAAAAAACAAAAACAAAAAATAAAAAAACAAAAAGTATGTTAAAGGCGCGAAGCCAACGCAGTCACGAAAACATCAATCAAAACGAGTACCACAGGTAAACATAATGATGCCGGAAACAAAGCGCGGAGATGCTTACGAGCCAAGATTTATAGATAGCAGCTTCAAGGTCGAATAACTCAGGAGTATCCCCGGGAAGTGAGCGAATAGGAGGCGGTGATTGAGCCCTCATTCCATCGATCCATGTATGAACACTGCCTCTGCCAGGGAAAGAGTTATGCTTTTTCGGCAGCACGATGGGAATGGGCATAGAGCAGCCAGAGCTCGCACTCAGAACTGACGACTTCGAAGGGGATGTAGGTATCACAGAAGCGACTGACAACGAAGGTCCGCACGAGGAGGTTGGAGGTTCTGCACATAATGCTGACCGCTTGGACCGTAAAGCCATGCCTCCGACAAAAGTCTCTCCGAAACTAGGACAGCTTGCTCGTAGCAATCCTTCCGATCCTTCAAAATCTCCGTGGTATCTATCAAAGCTACCATTAGCCTCGCTCACTTTAAGTACCATGATAGAAGCGGCTTGCAGCTTCCAAAAATTGAAGCAGTAGTCACTTACGTGACATGAAGGTTCCACTTGGCGGAATAGTTCTCTCAACTTTCAGAGTACTTTTAACAAACAGATCGACTAATACCTGCACTAAAAATATTAGAGGCAAACGCTAGTTCGGTTCGCTCTGCATGCCCTGGAAGATACACATGATATTTAATAAGACACTCTTACTCCAGTAAATTGAGGAATAAGTTGAAGTTGCGTTGTCGCGTTATGCAAGCAGACAACGAGTTCCGGTATTAACGAAGTGCAAATCAGACTCGGTAAAAGAAAATCCGAATCTGTTAGGGGAATTCGGCAGCCTTCACTCTCATGATCATGATGGTACAGTCGTCCTCAATTTTCATGCACTGGGACAGGAACTGCAACAAAGTAAACACAAAATGTGAAATCAGATCCAGTCCATCAGTACGTATGTGGTTTGAAACATCAAAATACAACAAATTGCATCTCATTTTCAGAACCATACCCCTTCGGCACAATGATAAAGTAGATCACGAAGTGCACTGTTGAGGTAGTTAGACAAAGAGCGCGTGCTCTAGAAGTAACCAAGGCTGCCGCAACTAGAGAAGCTTTATCTGATCGCAATCATACGAGAATGGTAGAGGTTGCTAACCACTGACTAGTCAAGTACTCCTCTAATATTTGATCTTTTTGATGTGCCTGTAGACTAACAAATATGACGGCGTCGTGAGATACGTGGAGTAATGACGTCGAATATGGTGAAATATTTCAGTACGCTTGCTGAGTCCTTGTAAAGAACCAGACATTTTAGCTTCTACAGCAAGCTTGCACTTGAAATCACTATCCACAGCGTGAATAACAATCACTGCTTGCGGTTGACATATCTAAGAAACAGAATAACCATGAAGTCAGATCTTCAAGAACTGGAGTCACAACGACACTCTCAACTGTGGCAGGGCACGAAGGATTCTCCAAACTAAATGTATAGAGTGTAAGATTGCAGCATCAAAACATTGCATGAAACCTTCTCACTCAATGAAGGTAAGGAATAAATGTCGGCACTGACAAACAGCTTCCAGAAATTCCTAATCGAGTGAAATTTTAACTTCAGCTCTGTATCCCGATGCTGGGTGAATCCTCTCATTGAATCATGCACCAGAAGAGAATGAAAGAGCATGGAGGCACTTCTGGTAGTTTTTTCATGAAGGAAGAACTCGTTAGTGTGGTTGTGAGACACAATAGAGCAGATGAGGAAGAGTGCCTACCAACCAATGATGTGTCCAGTGCAAAATTCAACAAACAACAGTGTGAGGAGAGCAGCGCACAAACACCGCACTATGCGAATCGCAGTGTCGACGCGTGCACACTAGAACGTGAGGGCAAGAATTTAACGACTGCCAGCGAATTGCTCCACTCCTCACCAACACCAGGGGAAGAACCAAACAAACCACTCCACCGAGTTGAAGTTGCAAAGCAGGGGCAATCTCAAATTCGTTAACTGCAAACCACAAGAAGAAGAAAGTGAGCATTAAGATGGCCCCAACCTGGCAAGGATAATTTTATGCTCCCTCGATCCCAACCGAACCGTCGACTGACATCCCCCAATGCAGAGTCCAGACAGACATCAGCGAGTACGAGTTCGTCAGTGGGTCAGCAACACCCGTCACTAAAGTCAGAGATCAGTCAGCCCCAGCACTATGTAATATAGTGCGGACAGACACCACCCGCTGTGATCACACCAAGCACCCACTGGCCACCCCTTCCCCAGACTCGCGGTGTCTGAACTCCTTCCGAACCAACCCTGCCACCTCGCGTAATTTCTGTGCCGCCAAATCACGCTCAACCGCCCGTCCTGCACAGTGTACGCAATTTAATGCCTCCTCTCTCCATCATCCGTTACCACTGCTTCCCATCTTCTCTACTACACCTCCATCCATTCTCCTGGCATCTTCTTTCCTACACCCTTACGATTTCCTTGTCCAACTCCCCAAAAAACTGCCAAAAATCTTCCAAAAACGACCGGTGCAAAAGACAATGGCGCAGTCCGTTGTTGCGGAACCGCTGTCAACGCTGTAATCGCATACGATACGAAAGAATCTTCTGTCTCACAGCATCCGAAGACTCAACATACACCACTTCTCTCCCGCCTTCAAAACACCTATATCATGCACTGACAGCTCCGCTCCTGTGTCTCTCTCTCTGCCTCTACCTCTACAACTACTCTGCACCTACGGTCGACGTACACGGATTAGAAAATTAACGATGCTGATTACTATCATCAATTAGCTCAGAAAGGAGCTTAAAACGAGGTTAGATAGATAGAGACTGGCCAACAAGGCGGGGGCGGTTCCTCCGAAGGGCCGAGATCCTACGGAGGGGGGGTGGTGTTCCTGTGGATGTGAGATGTTTGACAGATGGTTGAGTGGCTTGACTGGTGACTTCCGCATCGCGCGGGCTCCTGCATGGGGTTCACAGCCGGAGACTGCTATTGCTTCCTCTTCCTTCGTGTTTTTATCATCCGCGCTTTTCATCCATCTTCATTCTTTTTGGCATTTCCGATTCTCGTTCACATCCCCTCATCCTTCGGTGCTCATCCTTTTGCTTAATCTTGTCCCTAATATCACATTAATGAACAATTTCAACTTAACCCTAGTGCGTATTCCTAAATATGTTACATTGGTTGTATGGTTCCTACAAATCTCATATCAATTTAAAAACACTATTTGAATAGTAAATATGGGGTACTTAATTTAGATCATATGATGCACTGATATGGGGCTTTTCTTGGTGAATTTTAACACAACTGGGGTGTACCTGTCAAATAAAAATCTTTTATAAAACTGACATGGCATAGAATCCTGCGCAGCAAGGAAATATTGCTGAGCTGGAGTCATCTTCAGACATCATCAACTTGGTCTTGAAAACACAATTCCAATAAAAGGCCCCTTTAGGTTCATGCCCAAGTAATATACCCACTTCTTCTCCACCCTAGTTTAGGATTGGGTCTGAACATATGCTTCTCCATGGGGGGAGATATTTTGTCAGGGAATGTTATTTAGTTGTGAAACGATTCCAACTCAATCAAGCACCTTTTTCTCCCCCAGACCAGCCCAACAAATAAAAAAATCTCTACAAACCTTGCTGGTTCTAATAAAGCCCCAAGTATGAAAGCCAACTCAAGAGAGTACTGTACACTCTACATGGGACCTTGGAAATCTATGTAGAATGTTCATCAACTCTTTTTTCTTATTGTTCTTCATGCTTGACCCTTTTGCAAGCGATAATGTTCATGCCCAGCCCTTAGCCATCCGGAGAGCCAAAACCTAGTTTTGCCAAAGCCACACACAAATACCTTTGCCACAAGGTTCCTCTATTCTATAAGGAAAAAATTCATATTATACGGAGCAGAGGCTCACAAGCATCCAAGCAGAAGCCTCCAAAGTGGGGGTGCTGATTAGCAAGAGACTAAACATGTCCTGGGAGGATCTAACTAAGACTTGTCCTCTCCTGACAGCGTCTTTAGCAGAATATAGGGTTTTGTTTCAGGAAAAGCACATATGGGCATTTGCTTTCCTGTCCGCTTTTGCAAGCTAGAGCGTTGTTCCCATCTTGGGCTTCAAAGGAGTAACTCAATTATGCCACGTGGGTAGAAAATTCGAGAGTAGCAGAAGGGGTTCTTGAGTAATAATAAATAAACAAGTAAAAGAATGAATAAAGAAAAAATTGTACCCTAATTCTCAGGTGGGAACTATTCCCCATGAAGTGCACGCCACCCAATTCCGGACTGGCATTGAAGGGGACTGTGCTCAAAGCCACACGCACAAGCGAAGACTACTATTAATTAGGGTTTAGATTTAGAAACATGGACAAATCAGGGACGCAGTCATGGGGCCCAGAATTGCGACACGGTGGGGTGTGAACGTGGGATTGTGTCCCCACTGCCCGCTCCTTTTGATTCTCCATCGCTCATTCGGCACAGTGGTCGGGCAGCCTGTCCAGGGCAGGTCTGGGTTGGGGAAGTAGGTTGGGAGAAAGGGGCACTTATTTAACGGCCTACAGCTTGTCCCCTGTCAACAGGCTTTGCTCACTCGAATCCTAACCTGCTGGGAATCTTTTTCCTTTTTTTGTGCTTTTTTTAACACATTTTGTTATACTTAATTTGGTCCAGGCGGGAATCTTGCCAGTCGAACAGTGTTCCGGAATATAATGTTTGTCTTCAGTAGGGAGTTGCACTTTGTGTGTGTCTCAAAGAATAAGTTTGCCCATTTCTGTAAAATCTCCTTCTCCCACAAAAAAAGGAAATAATAATCTAAAAAAACTAAAGAAAAAAAAAAAGGGTTGCTCCGTAGATTCTTTACTGTTTGTAGGAAGTTCATGTACACTTCTTTCCTTCTAATTCTCAACTTAAATATTGAATTACCAAATAATGGTTCATGTTGCCTAATGCATGATTGTGAATATATATACCCATACATAATTGAACTGTAAACTGCTTATGTCATTGAATTATTCTGCATTTCATTTCAAAAATTGTAGATTTTTTGAAAGACACATACAAAGTTGATTAGGGTGGCTTGTTTGAAATTGGATACATTTTGAAAGAAAATGAAATGATTTGAATCCTCGTTCATCTCGTGAATGAAGTTATTGTTGTGGACAATGGACAAATCAAAGGAGATGATAAAAATGATCAGTGTGTGTTCTATTTTTATTTTATTTTATTTTCCTTCATCCTAGATGGAAAAAAGAAGAAGCTTTGTTCAGACTTACAGATCCCTTTCACAGAGTTTCAACTATACTCCACTTTCACCCAAATAGATTGGCAAATTTGCAATAAGTAAGAAACATCAACTCCATGTTAAAATATCAGCTTGTCCTCCCAGAAATCCCACTTAAACCTGCTTTAATGCTGCACTTTGTTGCACATGGTTCCACTTGCTCACAAGATGTTCTCAATTTCCATGTTAAGGTATTGAACTGAGTTCTTAAACCCTTCCCTAACACAATTCTACTTCTGTACAGTAGAGATCTCCACTGTAAAATTGTTCAATACCAACATTTTTTGATGAAATCAGGGCATTTTCAGAATTGAACCACTCCAAATTAGAATTCCACAACTATCACTAATGTGCACTTGGCAGGTCACATATTTACTATAATATGGTTTTTTTTCTGAAATATTATTAGTGAAATAACAATAAACAAATAAATAACTCTACAAACCAAAACTGTATGATTAATGTTAGCATATATATATATATATATATATACATATATGTTTTAGCATTTGATAGGTGTGTGAGATTTTATATGTTTATTTTAAAGAACACTTTTATGTATGTATGTATTTTTTTAATTTTAATGTTCATCATACATATATGATTTTTAATAATAATGGTATATATATATATATATATATATATATACATATAAATGTTGCTGAGGTATTTAAGTTGCTTTAATATATTCCTCCTGAAGCAAAGCCCTCAATACAATATGTTTAGTTATATACGTATAACAATATGTTTAGTCACAAGAATTTTTATTTTGTAAGAATCAATGAATCTTTTCACTATAGTTTTTTTTTAAAATCAAAATCAAAGTCAAAGTATTAGTTCTTATAGAACATTTCTATTTATAATTCTATAGTAGCAATGGTAATAGATCACTTAATTCTATGTATTTAGATATTTATAACCACATATGTTTTCAAATCTACAAACCATTAAATTTGGTTATGAATATAGACTAAATAAAAAAGATACTTAGACCTAGAATCCTAATTCAAAGAATAAGTCCAAAATTCTTATTAAAGTACATTTTTTTTATTGAAGCAAGCCATCTTTTAGAAGCATAAATATTTTGGGATAGTATAAAATAAGAAAAAAAATACTATGGTATAATTTATTATATAAATTAAATTAATGATACATTTATGTATTTTAATCCTCCATTCAGACTCTCCACTCTCACCATAATTTTTTTCACATCTTCATCACTTTTTACCTTTATTTATTTTTAATTTTAAAAAATTAATTATTTTTTAAATTTTTAATACCATAGAAGAAAAAATAGAAGATCTTGTTGTTATTATTTTTGTTTTGAGGGTAAAGTATTTGTGCTTGTATATAAAAATGTAATATTTTACTAACATGTGAGCATTAGTTGTACTTAAGGATTAATATTATTATTTTTCTTTAAAGACCTTGGAGTTTAATTATACATATAAGGATTCGACACCAAAAAAAAAGATTTTTGATACAAATAAAAAAAATTATTTTATTTAATTTATATGTTTATTTTAGTAAATTGAGTAGGGAATTTATGTGGTATGAACTGAGTAATAATAATGAGTTTTAAGGCATGAAAAATTTATTTAAATAATTCTTAATAATTGTAAATACTGTATTATTTACAATTGTAAGATGTTTTAATAAAATAATATAGATGTATTTACATAAAGTTTTTGTGTATTTTGTTTGAGAAAATATTACATTAACCTACCTAGATCTTAAACTGATCCATTACATAACTTCAAAATAATAATTATGCTAGTTACCTCCCACCTCACCTTAACCATAGTTGTCATTCTTTATTTTCACCTTCAGCTGTGTGTTAATTTTCTCTAGGCCAGTTCATCAATTTGCATAAGCTATCTACCTTTAATTGTTTGTTCTGATAAATTTCGACAAAGTCCTCATGCAACATGGCAACGTATTAGCTGATTTAAGATTTCAATGAGTCAATTATATATATATATATATATATATATATATATATATAGTTAACGAGTTAACATTAGAAATTCCAATAATAAAATTTGAAGCTTTGTATTACATATTTCATATAATAAGAGCCATGGATGGATCACATATATTTCTATTGACTCTAAAAATTGACAAGAAAGGTTTTACATAAAAAAGAATTAGTTTATTTGACTTCATTTTATAATGTTGTGGAAATAAAGTGTATTTTTTGGAATCATAGATTTAGGTAGGCATATAGACTTCACAACCAGAGTATTAGTCTAAAAAATAAAAATCGAAAGAGTTTGAATATAAGAAAAGCATTTGTAATATACAGAAACTCAACATATTCTTAATTAACAAAGAATCATAGATGAACAGTAATATTTTTTGCATAACTTTGATAATCCCCGAAATCTACACACTATCAACACCATTTTTACTTGCAAAATTAATTATGTATTTATACCTGCTACAAATCATCTACAATTATTTGGCTGTTTTGTTTATGCCAACATATTAAAAACTCGATCTTAAAATATACTAAGATTGATTTAATTTATATGTTGTATTAAGTTAGTTTTTAAAATTCATAATATATTGTGTACATAAAAAATTTTAAATAATTTTTATTGAAGTATTTCACTTGATATTTTTTATTCCAAACCATGCAAAATTAAAATCAAATTCAATCCAAGTTAATTTTCATTATAATTTATTGCATTAAATTAATAAAACGAAAAAAATAGTAATACTATAAATGTGACTTTGCACTGGATTGGAACTTGCCTGTAACACTTTCAATCAAACATAATTTCATGGTTTTACAATTATGTCTGTAACCTTTACAGACTATATGAGTATGATTCAAGTTTTGATGTGCAAAGCCAACACTAATTTGAATTTCAATGATATGTCATTTCCACAGAGAATAATCACTCTTGATGGTGTTTTTTTTTTATGTAAAATCCTTCAATGACAACACACATTTCTCATTTTTTATTATATTCAAATATGTCATTAAATACAGACACAATTTTCTATGCAGCAAGTTTAGGATTGTATTTTTGTATGTGTGAATACATATATAGTGTAGACATACATATATCTAAACACACTTATTTATAGTTCATTTTGGCATGAACTTTTCATTACCCACATTGAGTCACGTGCTGTCAATATTTCTTTCAATTATTTTTACTGTTTCTTTTCCATTATTCTCTCTCTCTCTCTCTCTCTCTCTATATATATATATATATATATATATTAACACATACAACTGTGTAATTTGCATGAAAGCAAGTAAAAAGAGGAAGTGTTTGATATTGTTCATGTGTGCATGAGTATTTGCACATGCATGCAAGCACACCTGGAAAAGTGCAAGATATTTTCAAGAGGAATCTTGCATCCAAAAAACAGTAAACAAATGAAAAAACGAATAAAGAAAAAATCCTTGAAGTTTAAGTTACACACAAGCTACAGAGTTGAACCATTCTATTGATGGATGTATGTTTTTAGAAAATGAACTTAGATCCTAGAGCAAGAGTAATGTAGAGTAAAGGTTAAGCCGATTTCCATGGTCAAATCAGTCAACAATTATCACTCCAAAATTGTGGATCAACTCTAACACCACAGCATGCACCTCATATCCAATCAACAAAGATGGGTT
Organism: Physcomitrium patens; assembly: GCF_059467195.1. Classification (NCBI taxonomy): domain Eukaryota; kingdom Viridiplantae; phylum Streptophyta; class Bryopsida; order Funariales; family Funariaceae; genus Physcomitrium; species Physcomitrium patens. Next base: position 16,151,787 of record NC_143419.1, on the reverse strand, counting down.
ATATTATTATTATTTTTATCATTTTGTTGAACAAGTGTATGCTACAAGATTCTTCATTTTGTAATCCATAGCAGACGAAGCAAAAAAAGATTCCTTTTTCAAAGAGAAGACATTCTTAGTCCATTTTTTTGGCCCTTTTTGGAACTGCAACTTGACACAGTCTTCCACCTCAAAGAATGTGGGGTCTTGCAGCTTCAAATACCAACACATTGTGGTACTTATCTTCTTGTGTTATGCATCAAGATAAGAGCAATTTGATAAGATTTATGAAAGCAACATCGGCACTTGCTTCAATCTAATTAATCCTCCTTTTCCTCTCTCTCACTCTCCATATCTTAATGCTTAGGCTTTTTAAGCACAATCACTTTGTCAAACCAATCACCACATTCAACCTAAAAACAAGCAAAAGGACATCTTTGGAGATGTTTTTTTTTATTCATAGTTTTTGCACATCTTTTTTCCCACTTTTGCAAGGTATTACTTTTTCAAGAGCCCACTTCATGAATATTCATGCTTGTTTTCCTCCTACATGGGAATAAGAATACCAAAGATCTAGGATTGGTTTGTGGAGCATTGAGCCCTAACATATTCTTTACAACAAATATGCATTTTAAAGTAGAAGAAATGCCATTTCTCACCTACAAGGGAGGCAAAAATAACCACTTTCCACACATCCACTCCACAACTTTTTAAAGTGAAAGGGAAACAAAAAGGAGGCAGGAGGGGTCCACTATGGGTTTGTGCAAGAAGAACCCTTCAGATGGGGAAGAGCCAACTATAGAAGTCTTAGCGTGAAGGAGAGGGGGGGACATGGTTATTAAGAAGTCTTCATAATAGCATCTAGACCCCCAACATTCCTCACCACTTAGAGGGCAAGGATTTGGTCCTTGAATTGGATAGGCTTTGACACATTGTCCTGTCATGGGGGAATATAATTTCACTCATATTCCCTTCTCCCTTTATATTTCCCCTTTTGTTTCATTCATTTATAACTTTTTTATTATAATAAAATGACTTTGCCAAAGTGTTTGAGTCAACTTCATGCATGGTGGTCAACAAACCTGGGGCTGTGTTGACCCCTGAGGACTCCACACATTCATTATTTGGATGAATTTTTATTCGGCTGGATTCATCCACTAATTTGTATCACATCTTTGCCTCTTGGCCAAGTTCTATTTGTTCATTATTAGTTACATCGCTATTATTTATTTATTTATTTATTTATAACTTTTTATAACAAGACTGTGAGATGAACATGGGTGTTGAAGTAAACTGATAAGTACTTTGTATCAGACAATACAATTTTAAATCTTACCAAATAAGAGCAATTCATTTATACACCTGGAGTGTGGTGATTCATGATGTAGAGTCAAAAAACAAGTAGATTAGTATCACGAGCTGCTTGAATAAGCAACTATAACAGTGCAAACAAAAAAATATATAAATATAAATATATATGTAAGAACCCATTGAGAATGGAAGATCTCTGCTACATAGAAGAATGTATCAATGTACAATTTAATGATAGGCAATGATGTACATAAGATACCCATATAAACACAAACACATAAGAAAAAAAAAATATATATATATATATATGTATGTGGAACTGTTAAATTAACCCAAGATTAATCATTGATTGTGTAATAATGATATATGGTTTAAATTTACTAAATCGACTCACCCATCATCATTGGTTTCTGACCAATACAAATCGGACAATGGAATTGTTTTTGACGACGGTTAGGATGGGAGGGTTGATTTAGGAAATGCTTTGGCCAATTAAAAAATTCCCATATATCATTATTACACAATCAATGAGTTAATTATTCATTTATTTACATTTTTAGGAACTTATTTTTTGCATAAATATTTTTATTTTACTGATTAATATCTTCGACATAATCTATATTTATTCATATGATACAACGGTGTACCGTATAAGACAAGAATAGAGTGCAGCGGAGTATAATTCCTTAGAATTTCAGCTAAGCCTGGGTCCAGTGCTTTCATGTTCACACGTGGTCTTCCATATCGCGGGCGCCAACCGCCCGGCCCGCTCGCTGCCCATTCCCACCCCCTGTTGCCCACGGATGCTGCAGCCGTGGCCCGGGTCGCTCCCCGTCCTTGCTCCTGTTTGTCATTGGATGAGAATCCGTCCACATCCCGACGTACATTCATCCATTTCGAACATACCTCAAAGCCTCATCGTGACACGTGTCATTGTTTCGAGTGCTGCAACTTGTATGGAATCGTGTGTCGAGAACGCCACTTCATTCTTAATTTGAATCTTAATGTTACTTCAATTCTCCTTATTCTTACTCTTTTCCAAATTAAGAATTTTAATATTGTCTATGTTAATCGGTTTGTCCACATGTTCAACCCCAAATTCCTTGCTTTCAATTGTTACACGTGTGTTAATATATTCACACACATGGTTACACACTAAAGTTTTAAATATTATTACACCAATGAAGTGTCTAATAACAATGATCTTGTGTGTATATGTATTATGAAAGGAGTTGTTGCAATGTAGTTACACTTTTCAAAAGTAATCCAAATTTTGTTAGTGTAATTGGTTTCTGGATGTTTTTTGAGATTAGGTTTTTTTCTTATTTATTTATTTATTTCACCGGTGATGAAAATTTAATTGTTGAGACAAGAATTGATACTTTGTGTACAAGGTTTAGTGAAAACCAAATCAATCTATTCATTTTCAAGAATTTTGTGAAAAAAATAACATAATCGAAGTTTATAAGAATGTTGAAGGATTTGATAGTGCCAATGTAGTACAAACGACGTGAATGGTAAAAAACATACTCCTGAGAAAAAATCTAAATTGTAATCCATCCACTTTGATCTTAAACGTAAACTTTCAAAAAATCTAAATCTAAACAAGCTAATTACCACACCACAGATTACAATCACCATATTTTGTTGTCAATTTTCGCAAATTAAACTGTCAATCTGAAACCGTCTTCGTGGAATATAAGTACATAAAGAAGAACTAGTGAAGGGTATTCAATAGTAGGGTTTAGAATTGAGAACATCACACTTACACAATACAAAATTCACAATTGCGGCACCTATTCTCTCACTGGTTACCCATCACTTTGTATGTGTTAGTGTTTGTGTGCTTGTTTGCATGTACGTGTGTACGTTTGTGTGTATATTTGTTTGTTTTGTGTGTGTGTGTGTGTGTCTATACATATATAGATGAGTGGCTTCTGTTGTTTCCATTGCTGCGCCTCTTTGCAGATCATGTGTGGGTTTTTTGCATTTCAGCTGTGAAATGGAAGATTGTGAAGACGGAGTGAGGCACCGCCAGATCCATATTGTCGGAGGTGGAGGGGGGGGGGGGGCAAGCATCAGTGCTGCGGGGAAGACATGGCGGAGAAGGTGGCCTGTCCCACATGAGAAGTGGTTTTTCTTTTGCTTCACTTCCACTCAATCTCTCTTCTGCTTGCAATTCGATACTTTCTGTTTCGATTTTCCAATGCATATTTATATATATAAATATTCTTTTTGGAATGTTACAGTTCTTTTCCCCTTTTTTCGTTCTACTGTCTCTTCTAGGACCCTGACTTTTTTTGTTCGGCATGGGTTTTGCGGGTTTTAGGGTGCATTTTAAGACTGCACTGACCAGGGATCTGATTTGCGGGTCGATGCTCTTCGTGAAGAAGGTCAATCCCAATTTCTACCTTGCCGCAGCAACTTGCGTGACAGTGTTTATTGGATGTCATGGGTCTGGCAAGTCTGCACCCTCTCAATTAAGTTTCAATGCGCTGAAGGCTCTGTTAATTATCCATTTGAATGGCAAAAGAAGTTCAAATTAAAAAAAAATAATTCGTCTGCTAAGTGATGAATCTGAAGGTACTGGATGCATTGAAGAAAACTCGTAAGAGATAATAGGGCCTTGTCCTTACATGGTTTAAGTATTGGCACACACCATAATACTGTATGTATATTAAATTAGATATGTATGTATTGACCTAAATACAAGGAGCTAAGATTATTCCAACACCCTCTCTAATCTCAGCCTTTGGTGAACTAAGAATTTATACCAACACTCTCCCTAATCTCAATCCTTGGTGAAACAAGAATCCAAAGGTGTTAATTATGTCTTAGAGATTATGCACATGATGGAGCTTCTTTCATTTTGTTTATGTTTTTTTTGGTTTTTGTTGCTTGTTGCATCATAGAAATTTGTATGATGCGATAGTGGTTAATTGTAGTAATTATGTCCTTAGACAAATAGTGGTATTCATTGCGATGTAAATTAGTTGTTGTTGGTTCATTGGAGATGGTTCATAGTTGTAATGTACAATTGTATTGTCCACAATTGAAGCCTAGTAATAACTAACAAATCCTTAAGTGTTTCTTCTCATATCTTTAAAAAAAAAATAGATTAATGGAAACAAATATAGTACTTTATATCCAGTTGCAGGTATAACAAGTCACATTTTTTCAATGCAAGAAATAAGTTCCTTCTATTTATTCTTCCTTGATTTGCTTTTATTTGTTTTTATTTTTTTAATTTCTAATAGTTTAATTCTAATTACTATTCTACCATTGATATTAGTTGATAAATTTGATGGTAGGTTTGTCACTTGAAATCCTAAATTTGGCCAAGTTTGCACACTTTAAAGAGTGAAAAGAGCTTATTTATATTTAGTTGATATTACAATTAAGAGTTATGTTATAAAAGTAATTAATTTAGATAATCTAGAGAAAGATTATTCTTCAAAGGTTCTAATAGAATGCTTATAGAGTCTTCAATAGTAGTATCATGTTGGTTTTATTTGTCAATGTTGGACTTGTATTACTTATCAATCAAACCTAATAATTGACTTATTTTTACCTTATCATATATTTACAAAAATTAAAGTCTTATCTGTCCTTAAATTAATATCTATCTATTAGCATTTAGTTGATTAGTATGCTAGTTGTCATATTTATAAGTTAGCGAGTATAATAAAGTTAATAGCTATTTAGATACTTAAGCACATTGGAATATTTGTCAATATAAGTTATCTGCTTGAAAAAAACTTAATTACAATAGACATTATTGTTTAGTAGATAGGAGGTAGCAATATCAACTTATAGTAGATATTAAGTTAGAAATGTTGAAGGTTTAGGCTATTATTTTTCTACTCCAAATCTCGTAGCAATATTATGTTGAATTATTCTCAAAATATAATATATATATATATATATATATATATATATATATATTTCTAGTGATTTAGTAATAATATTTTCAAATTGCTTTATTATAGGAATTTAATTTAGATTGATATTGCCTTCTTCATATTCTTCTTCAATTGGATGAAAATAAGCATGGATATATATATTGTATATGACTAAAAGATATTATTCTTGGACATCTTTATAGAGCTTGTACTGTCACAATTGATGGATATAGGTCCTAATTGAATAAATCATAAGTATTTGAATAGTCTTTAAAATCAAATTTCTTCTCCTAATCTATTTGATAGAACTATACATCACAAACATATATTTATTATAATTATTATTTAGGTAATATGAATAAATAGAAGTAGATAAAAGTAGATTAATATCTTCTAGAAAATCTTTCTAAAAGCTTTATAGGGAGTGCTTAAACTTTAAATGTGTTTGTAGTTAATTCGTAGATTAGAAACTTGGTCAACAAGTTAACCACATGCTACATGTATTAGTAGCTTGTAGAATAAGCTAATTATATGGCATCCATATAAAAAACTTGCCTTGTAAGTTAAGATACATGTTGTATAAATTCAAAATGTTTTGAAGATCCTATAGAACATTGCTACATAACTCTTAAGTAGATAGTGTATATAGAAGCAAGAGTGAAGTCTTCTTCATTCTTATCCATTCTTTTCTTGTTTTAGTCTAGTTTCAAGAGTTTCTAGTTTTCATGTCTTTTAACATTAGCTATTCTAATTTATATATATATATTTTTTTGAGAAAGTCTTTGTATATTCTAGTTTATATTCTAGTTTTCATATCTTTTGAAAACTAGAATATATTAATATAAACTAGAATATATATATATATATATATATATATATATTTCTTTGAAAAAGTCTCACTTCTTTATTTGCTTTCATTAAGTTCTTGTCCTTGACAAATTGACAATAATACACTTACAATATCAAAGCTTTGTCTTTTCTTGATTAAGAGTGGATTACTCATTTTTTTTGATAAGACAAAAATATATTAAAAATTTAAAATTATTATTTTTTAAATTTATATTATTTATATTATTTTTTTATTCTTAAATTTTTTTTTACTTGCTTTAAGTAATATTAGATATTTTTTTTCATCTAAATATTATCATGGTAGAGCTTGTTGAAATGAAGAGTGCAATGGCACAAATGTAAGAATAATTTACTAAGTTAATGTTTGCAATGCATCAATTCAATTTACCACCACAAGGAGAAATAATAATAGCAAAAAGTAGAGATATAGAGATGATTAGAATTGCTTCAACATCAACACCTAATCATGTTTTTTTTCCTATAGTTCCAATAAGCCTCATATTAATTAATATTTTCTTCTTTAGGCTCTAATCTCCTCTTGAGGCTCCATACTAAACATTTAGATTCTGTAATATTTTTTTTTTGAAATGCTATAAGTAAAAAGATAAACTCAAAATAAAGTTTCTTAAATCCATTCTTTTTAAATTAATTTTTTTAACCATTCTAACATACACCAAGTCTTATGAACATATTATATGTTCTAACTAATTTTTACATATTATAAACTTTTACAGTATGACACCGATAGATGTAATTGATAGATAACAGGATTGATTTCTTTACAAATAAGAAATGGTCCTAGCCTACAATAATCTAATTTATCACAAGAACTAGTAGTCTTGATATTACGACAAAGTAACCATACCTTGTCACCCATATTATATTGTCGTTGCTCCTTGTGATAGGCATCCGCATTAGTCTTTTATTGTTCTTGAACTTCCTTTAATTGTATCTTCATTATTGTATATAGCTCTGACAAGCAATTTGCTAAATCTTCCGCCTCAAGATTATAAATTTTTGAAAAGTCAAAAGTATCAAGACGTGGATGATAACCATAATTGACAAAGAAAGATATTTTTTGAGTGGAAGAATGTACCAAATTATTATATGCAAACTCTGCCAATGGTAAAAAAATTGTCCAATCATCTTGATGATAGTTGATGATACATCTCAAATATTGCTCTAGAATTTGATTTATCCATTCCGTTTGTCTATCAATTTCAGGATGAAAAGTTGAAGAAACCTTTATATCCACCTTTAGAATCTTGAATAGGGTTCTTCTGAATTTTGATACAAATTGAGTCCCTCTATATGATATAATATCCTTTGGCAATCCATGATAGAGATAGATATTATCAATGAAAAGCTTAGTTGTTTCTTCACCTTTGATAGATTTTGTACATGGTACAAAATGTGCCATCTTGGTAAAATGATCTATTTTCACGAATATAAAGTCATAAGAACCTGAGATTGGAAGATCCGTGATGAAATCCATAGAAACAGATGACCATAGTTGTTTTGAAATGGATAATGGCTGAGGAAGTCCGTAAAGTCGATGACAAGGAGTTTTTGATCTTGATCAAATATCACAAGATTGTACAAAATCTTTGACTGCCTTCCACATTTTGGGCTACTAAAAATCATTAGATATTAATTCCAAAGTTTTATTATACCCAAAATTTCTTATTGTTGAAAAGTCATGATGAGCTTGAAAAACACGTAATAAAGCTTCACCTTCTCAAACATATAGGCGTCTTTCAAAATATTATAGATTATTCTTGATTTCAAACTTGAAAGTATCGTGGGACTTAGAGGAAGTATGTTTAATATCCTGAATAAGAAGATCAGAGAACATGCTTGATTAAATTTGCTTCACAAATGTTGAATCAACAGTCAATGTTGATTTAATAGCTCAGAGATAAAAATGCTTGGACTTCAAGAGAATCATTCTTTATTGATCAAAAGATGCATCTTCTTCTTTTGGTGCAAGTTAAGAATATTTAGAAAGAGTGTCCGATAGATCTTGTTGTTTTTCGGATCGATAAGTGATCTTGAAATTGAATCTAAATAAAGACATGCTCTAACGGGCTTGATGACAATTCAAGATATGTATTGATATAAAATACATGAGGTTCTTATGGTTTGTATACATAATAACTAGACTTGAGGTGCCTTCTAGATAATGATGCTATTCTTGAAATGAATCCACAATTACAAAGAACTCTTTGTCATGGATTTCATAATTAATTTTGGCTACTAAAAATTTCTTCAAATAGAAAGCTATTGGATGAAGTTTGTCATTTGTTCCCATTTGTGACAACATGGCACCTATAGCAAAATGTGATGCATTTATTTCCATAAAAAATACCTTAGAAAAGTCAACGTAATACAAGATTGGTACAGAAATAAATTCTTTTTTTAAAGCATCAAATGATACTTTTAATTCTTTATTCCACTTAAATTTGTCTTTATAAATCAAATATATAAGTAGAGCTGCAACTTGAGAATTTTTTTTGATGAAGATTTGATAGTAATTAGCAAAGCTCAAAAAGCATTACACATCTCGTACTGTTCTTGAAATCTTCTAATTTATAATAGTTTGAATCTTCTTAGGATCCATCATAAGGCCTTTATTGGAAATGATGTATCCTAAAAAGTCAACTTGAGTAGTATGGAATACACACTTTTTTAACTTAGCATATAATCATATATCTCTAAGTTTTTGTAATATGCAATGAATATGAAACTCATGTTCTTTTGTATTCTTAGAGTAGATTAGAATATCGTCTAAATGGCAAACAATGAAATCATCTAAAAATTCACAAAAAACATCATTCATAAGATGTTGAAAAGCAATCAGTGCATTTGTGAGTCCAAAAGGCATAATTTTACATTCAAAATGTCCATACCTAATTTAAAAAATAGTCTTCTATTCATCTCTTTCTTTGATACAAACTAAGTTGTATGCTCCTCGTAGATCTATTTTGGTATAGATCTTTGCTTGATTAAGTTGGTCAAGAAGTCCTGAAATCAAAGGCAAAGGATATCTATTTTTGATGGTGATCTTATTGAGTCCTCAATAATCTACACACATTTACAGAGATCCATCTTTTTTCTTTACAAATAAGATAAGAGCATCGGCTAGAGATTTAGAATGGCGTATGAAGTTTTTTGCCAAATTCTCATTAATGTAGCTAACTCATTCTGCGATAAGCTATGGATTAGTCCAAATGGTAGTTGAGCTCTTTCTTACATATCAATTAAATAATCATAAGGTTGATGTTCGGGGAGAATATCTGCATTTTTTTTTTCAAAAATGTCTTAGAATTCTTGATATTGGTTAGGAATACCACTCAACGTTATTTCACAATTAGAAATATGTATAGTATATATAGCAAAAGATGATCCTTCTTTTGCAACATGCATGAAAGCTTTTGTACCTATCAGTAAAGGTTTGGATGTACTTGACTTATATACTTCTACTTTATTAATGCGACCTTAGATTATACTATTAGAAGAATTAAGGTTATGAAAAATCCAATCTATTTGAGGATTATATTTTTCTAGCCATGATAATCCTAAAATAATTAAATTAGAGGGAGATTTTATTATATTAAATATTACTACGCTATTATGATCTTTAATTGCTACATTTAATGGAATAGTTTCATGGATAACATTTCTAGTAGACAATGAATGACTATCTATGACTTCTACATATACGGATTTAACTTTCATTACTAAAGGTATTTTTTGATTTTTGACAAAATCTTCATCTATAAAACATGTTGAAGCTCCTGAATTCAACAAGGTAAAGACTTTATAATTATTAGGTCCTAAATATACTTCTATTATAAAACAAGGTGAGGGATTTGAGGAGAAGATAGAACCTTTACTAGGTGTTGCATAAGATTCCAGATGCATGATTCCTATTGTAGCTGGAGAAACTCGTTTTTTAACACATTATCTTCTTTGGTAATTGTGCTCCTCATTTTGTAATTACGTTGCTTCTTTGAACAATGTTGAGCAATGTGCTTAGCTTCTCCACAATATAAACACAACCCCTCTTGGCGACGTCAAGTCTTTTTCTACTATGTGAGAGATTTTAAATGTATCATATCACTTTGCATTGGTTCTGGCTTTGACGAATACATTTCAGGAAACTTGGGAGCTATTGCTATTACTTGACTTGTTCTTCTTCAACCGAATCTTTATTCTTGATGCCTTTCAAATAAACAACTATCGCATGTAATGACTTGAATAATGGATTGTTTCAAAGATTCTACTTTTGGTATTATTAATAACAAATCTTTAATACTATCTTTCAATCCGTATAAAAAATGGTTGATAAGTGCTTTGTCGTTCCAATTCACATCACAAGCAAGGTTTTTGGAATTTGGTAGCATATATAATAGCTGATTGTGATCCTTGCTATAAGGATAAAAGCTTGATCGTTGCTACTCATTTTTAATCACTTTCTCCAAATATGGCCGCAAACACTTTTAGGAATGAATTCAAATCATAAAATAGTCGTGAATCTTTTTCCATTAAAAGTACAAATCAGGAGAAAGTACTTCCTAATAGTAGTGGGCCTATGAATCCAACTTGGGTAAATCCATCAAGATATTGGAATGAGTGCAATCTTAGATAGAACTTGACTTGCTGTGAAAATCCTCAAAATTTTGATCTTGTTCCATCAAACTTCTTAGGCATACTAATCCTTATCCCTATCATACTTGTAGAAGCAAAATTCCTTGGATTTGGTTGTGACATTAATCTACTTGCTTCTTTCAATTGCACAACTTCTTGTTGCAGATTCCAAACTTCTTCCATAAGCGTAGGTATAGTACTTCTATGATTCACGTTGGAAATATGTGAGATTTCCACTCTTCAAATGTTGACAAGTTCATGAAGATCTGCCATAATTGTAAATCTATTCTTACTTCCATTGAGAATAACATCCATAATCTTTCCATCCATAGACAACTCAAACAAATTCAAAAGTTAAATTAGAAGAGCGTAATCCGGAACCTCTAAAAACAAATCCTACAAAGAGAGGTAATCCACTCTCTTCAAAGAAAGATCAATGTTAGAAAACAAGATTTTTTGTTTAAAGGTGGATAGTCTACAACCTTCAAAACACAATACTAGAAGTGGGGTAATCCACTCAATTCCAAAACAAGACAAAAATAATATATTAGCACTCTTATCAAAGTATCAAGGACATCAATTTCAAAGAAAGAGAATCCTCAATACACTCTTTTATCACTGAAGAGAACTAGAAAGTGGCTTAAAAGGTGATGTTGTCAAGGACAAAGACTCGATGAGGAAAAATATACATCAAAAGGCTATCTCGATATAATAAGTCAAAATATAAACAAGTAGGTATATTAAAAGGAAACTGGAATGGCTATTGCCACAAGACAAGAAACTAAAGACTCTTGAACCTGGACTAGAAGCAAGAAAGGAGTTGACAAGAGTGAAGAAGCCTTCACTCTTGTCTCTATATATACTATCTAACTAGGGGCTACGTGGCGACGTTCTATAGGACCTCCAATATGTGTTGACTTTGGAGGACACATGCCTTGACTTACAAGGCAAGTTTTTCTACGTGTGGGCCACATAGTTAGCTTGATCTTCAAGCTAACAACATGTGTGGCACATGGCCAACTTGTTGACCACGTTTCTAATCCAAAAAGTCAATTAAAGACACCTATGAAGTCAAAGCAGCGTCTAGGAAGTTTCTAGGAAGCTTCTATATTAAATATTATATAATTAACTTACTTTTATCTACTTTTACTTACTTCTACCTATTTCTATATGTAATTATTAGCTTACATGATTGTGGCCGTGACATTACCCCCCCTTCTAGAGACGAGTTCCACGAGGAGCGGTCATCATATGTTGAGGAAATCTATGATGCGACGAATTGTATTCGCCACATACTCTGATCTCTGTTCTCTTCGAAGATGATTGATAGGGCCTCTCAACCATCGGTAGTGTCCCATACCAGGGCGGGAAGACCACCCAGTTAATTGATCATTATTGAGGCCTTCATAACTTCCTTCGAATAGAATATTCGGAACACCATCAGGAGTTGTTCCTACCTCTAGCAAAATCACCAAACATCGGGAGTCCCTTCCCAAATCGTGATACCAAACGCGTTGTATCTCACCATCTGTTCGAGGAAGAACATGTCATTCTTGAAGATCTTCATCTCGATTGGGTCGTCTTGAAGGTTGTGACAATCGTAATGTCTCGTCCGGCAGGTCAACAAATGAAGGTTCTTGAGTTGAATCTGCTGGTTGTTGGCTCTCCATCTAATTAGCGTCACAAATGCAAAGAAGTTACAAACAAGGATAGGAAATTGAATGTTATCTTGCCTCAATCTTGTCTCTTTTATAAGAGAGATTTTCATCTTGGTTTTGATGGATGTCGTTGATGAAAAACTTTGACTTTAGTTGATGCATTTGCTAGATTCCTGGATGGCTCCCATGTGCATTCACTAATATCATATCTGCGCCAATGAACAAGATATTCCAGCTTATTTCGGCGCCGCCTTGAGTCTAATATCTCTTCCACCTCAAATTCTTCATTATTATCTACTTCTATAGGAGGCGGTGGCATTTGTCTTCTTCCTTGTATATCCACTGTCTTATATGGTTCAAGAAGAGATACATGGAATACAGGATGGATCTTCATTGACTCTGATAGATGTAACCGATATGCAACTGGGTTGATCTGTTCAGAAACAGAAAAGGGGCCAAGCCTACGATAGTCCAACTTGTCACAAGGTCGAGTAGTCTTGATATTGCGACGAAGTAGCCATACCTTATCACCGACGTTGATCTGTGGTTGCTCCTTACGATATAGATCTGCGTTTATCTTTTGTCGTTCTTGAGCTTCCTTCAATTGTGTCTTCATTATTGCATGTAACTCTGACAACCGATTTGCCATATCTTCTGCTGCAGGATTATCAACTTTTGAAAAATCAAAAGTATCAAGTCGTGGATGATAGCCATAATTGGCAAAGAAAGGTGTTTGTTGCGTGGAAGAATGTATCGTATTATTATAAGCAAACTCTGCCAATGGCAGAAGGGTTGTCCAATCATCTTGTTGGTAGTTGATAGTACACCTTAAATATTGCTCCAAGACTTGGTTTACGCGCTCTGTTTGTCCATCAGTTTGAGGATGAAAAGCCGAAGATAGTTTTATATCCACTTTTAAAATCTTGAAAAGGGTCCTCCAAAATCTTGACACAAATTGAGTTCCCCTATCCGATATGATATCTTTAGGTAATCCATGATAGCGATAGATATTATCAATGAAAAGCTTAGCTTTTTCTTCACCTGTGATAGATTTTGTACATGGCACAAAATGTGCCATCTTGGTGAAACGATCTACTATCACAAATATAGAATCATAAGATCTTGAGCTTGGAAGATTTGTGATGAAATCCATAGAAACAGAAGACCATGGTTGTTCTGGTATAGGTAATGGCTGAAGAAGTCCGTAAGGTCGATGACGAGGAATTTTTGATCTTGAACAAATATCACATGATTGTACAAAGTCTTTGACTGACTTCCACATTTGTGGCCACCAAAAATCTCTTGATATGAGTTTCAAAGTCTTATTATATCCAAAGTGCCCTGCTGCTGGAAAGTCATGACGTGCTTGAAGAACACGTAAACGTGCTTCTCCTTCTGGAACATATAGGCGTCCTTCAAAATATAATAGATTATTCTTGAACTCAAACTTAGAAGGATCATGAGACTTGGAAGAATTATTCTCGATATCATAAACAAGAGGGTCTGAGGACATACTGGACTGGATTTGCTTGAGAAAAGTTGAATCAACAGTCAATGTTGATTTCATTGCTCGGAGATGAAATTGCTCCGGTTTCAAGAGGACCGTTCTTTGTTGCTCAAAAGCTGCATCTCCTTCTTTTGGTGCAAAATAAGAACGTCTAGATAGGGCATCGGATAAACCTTGTTGTTTTCCTGGCCGATAAGTGATAATGAACTCGAATCTTGACAAAGACATACTCCAACGAGCTTGACGACGATTCAACACGCGTGCTGACATGAAATACTCGAGGTTCTTGTGATCTGTATACACAGTGACTGGACTAGAAGCGCCTTCTAGATAATGATGCCATTCTTGAAAAGAATCCACGATCGCAAGAAGTTCTTTATCGTGGATCTCATAATTGATCTCGGCTGCTGAGAATTTTCTTGAATGAAAAGCTATCGGATGGAGTTTGTCATCTGTTCCCATTTGTGATAAAACTGCACCCAAGGCAAAATCTGATGCATCTGTTTCCATAAAAAATGCCTTGGAAAAGTCAACACGATATAAGACTGGTGCAGAGACAAACGATGTCTTCAAGGCTTCAAATGCTGCTTCCGCTTCTTGATTCCATTGAAATTTATCTTTACTAGTCAAGCGTGTAAGTGGAGCTGCAACTCGTGAGAAATCTTTGATGAAGATCCGATAGTAATTCGCAAATCCCAAGAAACATTGAACATCTCTTACAGTCCTTGGAATCTTCCAATCCACGATTGTTTGGACTTTCTTAGAATCCATCATGAGACCATCATTTGAAATGATGTATCCTAAAAAGTCAACTTGAGTAGTGTGAAATACACACTTTTCCATCTTGGCGTACAATCCTGCATCTCTAAGTTTTTGTAATACTTGACGAACATGTATTTCATGTTCTTCGACGTTCTTGGAATAGATCAGGATATCATCTAGATAGCAGACGACAAAATTGTCTAAGAATTCACGAAATACATCATTCATGAGATGTTGAAAAGCAGCTGGTGCATTCGTGAGTCCAAAGGGCATGACATTATATTCGAAATGTCCATACCTGGTTCGAAACGCAGTCTTCCATTCATCTCCTTCTTTGATCCGTACTAGATTATATGCTCCTCTTAGATCTATTTTTGTATAGATCTTAGCTTGATTCAACTGGTCAAGGAGTCCTGATATCAAAGGTAATGGATACCTGTTCTTGATTGTGATCTTGTTGAGTCCTCGATAATCAATACACATTCGTAAAGATCCATCTTTTTTCTTTACGAATAGAATTGGAGCTCCTGCTGGAGATTTTGAATGGCGTATGAAATTCTTCGCTAAATTCTCGTCAATATATGTCTTGAGTTCAGCCATCTCATCTTGCGATAAACTGTAAATTGGTCCAAATGGTGGCTGAGTTCCTTCCTTGAGGTCGATTGAACAATCATATGGGCGATGCTCAGGAAGAATATCTGCATTTTTTTTCTCAAAAACGTCTTGATACTCCTGATATTGACTTGGAATGCCACTTGAAGTCTTTACGTTTTCAGAAATAGGTGCAGCATAAATAGCAAAAGTTGATCCTTCTTTTGCTGCGTGTATAAATACTTTTGTACCTATCAGTACGGGTTTTACTATACTAGACTTATAATTTTTTACTTGGTTCGTAGAACTATTAATAACGCTTTTGGAAAAGTCAAGTTTACGCGAATTCCAATCTATTCGAGGGTTATATTTTTCTAGCCAGGATAAACCTAAAATAACTGGATTGGAGGGAGATTTAATTATGTTAAAAGCTATGTAGCTATCATGACCGTCTATTGTTACTTTTATAGGATGAGTTTCATGAGTGACATCTCCAGAAGACAAGGGACGACCATCTATGACTTCTACATGTACTGGTTTAGGTTTCTGTATAAAGGGTATTTTACGACTTTTAACAAATTGTTCATCTAAAAAACATGCTGAGGCTCCCGAATCTAATAAAGCAGAGGCTTTGTAATTCTTAGGTCCTAAATATAAGTCTATTATAAAACAAGGAGAGGGTTCTGAGGAGAGGATAGGACCTTCATTAGGAATTGTACAAGGTTCCAGCTGCACGGTCCCTATTGTAGCTGGACGGATCCGTTTTCCGACATGTTGTCTTCTTTGACCGTCGTACCCCTCATTTTATAGTTGCGTCGTTTCTTTGGACAATGTTGAGCAGTGTGCTTAGATTCTCCGCAATATAAACATAATCCTTCTTGACGACAACGAATCTTTTCTTGCTCAGTTAGAGGTTTAAAACGTACTGCGTCAATTTGCGTGTCTTCTACTTCCGAATGTACGTTTGGCAAAGATGTTGATGTTGCCATTGAGTAATAACGTTGAGGTTCCCGTGAATGATTCTCAGATCGAAATTCAAAAAGTCGATTATCACATTTTACCGTAAAATCGATTGCTTGACTCAAAGTTTGAGGATCAGGTAAGTTGAGCATCAATTTCTTTACTTCATATTGCAATCCATAAAGAAATTGACTGATGAGTGCAGCATCATCCCACTTGATGTCAATTGCAAGTTGTCGAAATTGTGAAGCATATACTGTTACTGAGCGATTTCCTTGTCGCAGAATTCGGATCTTATTTGTTGCAACACGAGTTGCATCATGTTCACCATACATAGATCGAAACTCCGCCAAAAAAGCTTTCAAATTGTCCAATATTGGATTTCGTTATTCAAGAAAAGACAAAAACCACGATAATACAGAACCAGAAAGTAGAGTGCCAATAAACCTGACTTGTGATCCTGGAGTTGGATAGCTTTGCGGTTGAAGTTCAATTGCCAATTGTACTTGATTGATGAACCCTCGAAACTTTGATCTCGTACCATCAAATTTCTCAAGTAAGGCAATTCTTGGTTCTCTAGTGCTTATAGGATGTTGTACAATTGGAGAAGGAACGTGATTTGTTGTAGATGTTGAAGCAGCTCCGATCATCTCTATATCTCCACTTTCTGCTATTCTTGTTCTTTCCTGTGTTGGTGAATTGAGTTGATGCATCGCAAGCATTAACTCCCTCATTTGCTCTTGCATTTGTGCCATTGCACTCTTCATTTCAACAAGCTCTGCCATAATGACACTAAGAAGAAAAATTTGTTTGATATTGCTCAAGACAAAAGAAAAGAAAGACTTGATAACAAAGAAGATACTAAGAACAATATCAGTTTAGAAGTGGGTAATCCGCAAACTTCTAATACGCTTATGTCTTGTCAAGAGAAAGGGGTAATCCACTCTTACTCAAGAAAAAACAAAGCTCTGATATTGTAAGTGTACTCTTGTCAATCTGTCAAGGACAAAGACTCGATAAGGAAAAATATACACCAAAAGGCTATCTCGATATAATAAGTCAAAATATAAACAAGTAGGTATATTAAAAGGAAACTGGAATGGCTATTGCCACAAGACAAGAAACTAAAGACTCTTGAACCTGGACTAGAAGCAAGAAAGGAGTTGACAAGAGTGAAGAAGCCTTCACTCTTGTCTCTATATATACTATCTAACTAGGGGCTACGTGGCGACGTTCTATAGGACCTCCAATATGTGTTGACTTTGTAGGACACATGCCTTGACTTACAAGGCAAGTTTTTCTACGTGTGGGCCACATAGTTAGCTTGATCTTCAAGCTAACAACATGTGTGGCACATGGCCAACTTGTTGACCACGTTTCTAATCCAAAAAGTCAATTAAAGACACCTATGAAGTCAAAGCAGCGTCTAGGAAGTTTCTAGGAAGCTTCTATATTAAATATTATATAATTAACTTACTTTTATCTACTTTTACTTACTTCTACCTATTTCTATATGTAATTATTAGCTTACATGATTATGGCCGTGACAGATGTAATATTAACTAGAATGGCTATTGCCAAAAACAAGAAGATTAGAAAGTCTGGAAACAAGACTAAGACTAGAAAGACGTTGACAAGAGTAAAGAAGGTTTCACTCTTGTCTCCATATATACCATCTAAATAAGATCTTCATGGTAATATCCTATAAGACCTCCAATATTTGTTGACTTTGCTAGCAACATGTCTTAACTTGTAAGACAAGTTATCTATATATGGACCACGTAGTTGGCTTGTTCCACAAGCTATTAATACATTGTTAGCTTTTTGGCCAAGTTTCTTACCTACAAATACATCTAAAGTCAAAACCACATCTATGAAGCTTCTAGAAAGCTTCTTTAGAAGGCTTTATGAAATTATTTTATATTTAGCTACTTCTATTTAATCATATAAGTAACTATTGAAGTAAATGTGTATGTCCGTGATAATATGACAAGGACAAGGATTAATATACCCAAAAAGTTTGATGGAACTACATCAAAATTTTTAAGATTTTTGCAATAAATCAAGCTCTATTTAAGATTCCATTCTTTCCAATATCTAGATGGATTTACTCAAATTAGATTCATAAATGTACTTCTATCTAAATTTATTTTTTTTTGGTTTATAATTTTAATAGAAAAAGATTCACTACTATTCTATGATTTGAATTCATTTTTGGAATTATTTATGGCTACATTTGGAGAAAATAATTGAAAAAGGATAGCAAAGACCAAGCTCATATCACTACAGCAAAGATCACGTTCAACCACCATATATACCAATGAATTTCAAAATCTTACTGACAACTTAGATCGGAATGACAAAGCCTTCATCAATGAATTTTGATATGGATCAAAAGATAATATCAAAGATTTATTGTTGACAATGCCAAGAGCAAATTTATTTGAGGAATTTATTACTTAAGCCATTGCATATAATAATCAATTCTTTGAAAGATGTCAAGAATAAAGATTTAATTATAGAAGTCCAAGTCAAGCCATAGCAATACCTTCTAAGATTTGGAAGCTTATTTATTCAGATAAGTGCCTATGCAAATTGACTTCATATGTTTTAAACTACTTTTTGAGCAAGAAAAGTCTTATAGTCAACAAGAAGGTTTATGCTTATATTGTGGAGAATCAAAGCACACTGTCTTGTTTTTCAATAGATGTATGTTTAGGACCTAAAAATCATAAAGTCTTAGCCTTATTAAATTCATAAGGTGCTAGGATTTTTGCTTCACTTTTCAAGTTGGCAGCTAAATGACATTAGTGCAATTTTTGGAGGTTTTCTCACAATTTGTAAGTTGGATTGGATTAAAAATTCTTGAGAATATAGAAGACTTATATTCACAATTGCATGCAAAATTTTACATCAAGTAGGTAGTCACATTGGATGTTATAGCTTGTTAAAGGTCATTGATTATAATTGGGGCTTACAAGAAAAATCTAAATTACTTAAATATGAAAGTAACAAGCTAATTGAAATTTATGTATAGTTAAAGCTTCTAAGAAGAGTATTTTTAGCACTTTTGAATTAAAATTCAGATTATATTCTTCTTGTATGAGGGAAATCTATTATGATTTCTCAGATACTTGTGAAATAAAATCTCATCTTTTATAGCTAGGTGCCTAAAGCATTCCCGAATAAGACAACATGTACTACAATACTGTGCGGATAGAATCTTATACAATTCTTAATAAAGGTTCTCTTCTCTCCTCAAAACCTTCTCCTTGTTTTACAATAGATGTGTATTTAGGATCTAATAATCACAAAGCCTCTACTTTAATAGATTCAAGAGCCTCACCTTATTTTTTAGATGAAGAATTTGTTAAAAGTTATAATATATAATTAGTACAAAAAACTAAATCCGTACATGTAGAAGTCATGGACGATCGTCTATTATCTTCTTAAGATATTATTCATGAAACACTTCCTATATAAGTAGTAATAAATGGTCATAATAGTTGTGTAATTTTTAATATAATTAGATCTCTCTCTAGTCCAGTCATTTTAGGTTTATGAAGGCTAGAAAAGTATAATCCTATAATAGATTAGATTTCTTGTAAACTTGACTTTTCTTCAAACATCATTAAGAGTTTTTCTAATCTAGTAGAAAGCTATGAGTGTAATATAGCCAAACCTATACTTGTAGGTAAAAAGCTTTTTTGCATGCTACAAAAGAACGATCATCTTTTGTTATTTATGCCACATCCATTTTAGATAATAGAAAGTTTTCAAGTGAAATTTCAACTCAATATCAAGATTTTTAGGATGTTTTGAAAAAAAAAATGTAAATATTCTTCTAAAGCATCATCTATATGGTTGCTTAATCAATCTTAAAGAAGAAATTTAGCTGCCATTTGGTCTAATCTATAGTTTATCTTTAAATAAGTTGGCTAGACTCAAAAAGTATATTGATGAAAATTTGGCCAAGAATTTCATACGTCATTCAAAATCTCTTACAAAAGGTCTTATTTTATTGAAGAAAAAAGATAGATCATTGCGAATGTATGTGGATTATTAAAGACTCAATAAGATTACCATCAAGAATAGATATCCTCTGTCTTTAATATCTAGACTTTTAGATCAATTAAATCAAGCTAAGATCTATACAAAAATAGATCTTTAAAGAGCATATAATCTGATCTGCATTAAAGAAGGAGATGAATAGAAGACTACATTTCAAACAAAGTATGGATATTTTAAATATATTATCATACCTTTTGGACTCACAAATGCACTAGCTGCTTTTCAATATTTTATGAATGATATTTTTTTATGAGTTTGTAGATGATTTTGTTGTTTATTACTTAAATAATATTTTAATCTATTCTAAAAATATAATAAAATATGAAGTTCATATTTTTGGTGTATTACAAAAGCTTAGAGATGCAGTAGTATGCCAAGATAGAAAAGTGTATATTTTACATTACATAAGTTGACTTCTTAGAATATATCATTTCAAACAATGTTCTAATGATAGATCCTAAAAAATTTATATAATCATGGACTAGAAGATTTCAAAAACAATAACAATTGTACAATGTTTTTTGAAATTTGTTAATTATTATTGAATCTCCATCAAGAACTTTTCTCAAGTTGCAATGCCACTTATTCATTTAACTCGTAAAGACAAGCTTGAGTGGAATAAAGAAGCAAAAGCATCATTTGAAGCTTTGAAGAAAGCTTTTATTTTTGTACCAATCCTACATTGCATTGACTTCTTACAAGAATTTCTAATGTAGACAGATGCATCTGACTCTGTATTGCATGCAATCTTATCACAAATATGAGGAGATAACAAACTTCATCTAATAGCCTTTCATTCAAGAAAATTTTAGTAACCGAGATTAATTATGACATCCATGACAAGGAAATTCTTGCAATTGAGGATTCTTTTAAAAAAGGTGTCATTATTTACAAGAAGCTTCAAGTCTAGTCACCATTGTCGGGATAGAGAGAATTTACCTCAAGAAAACGCTAGGCTTCTAGCTGTCACTAATTATTCAATCAAGCTTGAAAATAAGAAAAATCCTAATTTTATATATAATTTTTTTTTTTGAGCAATTATGCCAAATACATAAGCTTCAAGTAACCAATAACACCCAAAATATGATAAAATCCTCTAAAACCTTGTATATTCTTATATAGAGATTTTTCCAAACTTCAACACCTCATATCTCCTAATCGGACCGTCCAAACAAACTCAAATTTTACATGAGATACTGGTCTTTTCTTATTAACTTCTACAGCAATTTTCAACCACAAATTCATTGCGGATCTTGAGATATCTTAAAAACCCTAACAGTCGCTTCAAACCCTTGTCTTTATATACCCGTGTGCAATTTTCTTCATATCTCACAAAATATAAGCTCAAATGCCATAAAATTTGTATGTATAGCTTTTTAATACAAAAATTTATATTTTTTTTAAAAATTTTGACCTAAAAATTCGTCCAAATATTCAAGTTATGGCTCCAACCATTACTACAAATAAAACGGCTTACTTACTGCCTTTGATTTAGAAGTGCCGCCTTTAATTCTTTATAACTCCTTCATATAAATTCTAAAAGTAATAATTCTTTCATAAAAGATGTAGGCCTTAAAATCGCCATTCTAGTAAAATCTTCCGATCTTCAAAATCTGCTGTAATACTCCTCATATCTTCAAAAGAGTAATAGTATATCTTAAATTAACATCTTAACTTCAAATGGCTATAACTTCATCACCTTAACTCCAAATCCTCTAATTTTTGCTAAAAAATTGTATTCCAAATTCTAAACTTTACAATCCTAGCTTGTGATCTCCAAATGTCTTCGAAAGAGGAACCCTAATCCCTAATAAGGCTTCGGGCAACCTCCTTAAAGCCCATTGGGCATGGCCTTTGACCAATAGGAATGAAGTTTTCCATTCCTTTCCTTCATCCAACCATGCCTTGCTTTCATCCGTCCCAATAAGCCTCCTATTAGTTAAGATTTTTTTCTTTAGGCCCCAACCTTTTCTTAAGCTTTATACTAAATATTTAGATCATATATATATATATATATATATATATATATATTTAATATCAAAATCAAAACAAGTAAAGAAACAAAGTAAAGTTTCTTATACCAACTCTTTTTAATTTAATCTACTAGCCACTCTAAGATACATCTAGATTTATTAATATACAATATGTTTTAACTAATTTTTACATATTGTAAGCATTTATAGTACGACATCAACTATACAGATTATAAGAACCTTAAGTATTTGATGTGAGCATGTATTTTGAATCGTTGCTAAGCTCGTTGGAGCATGTCTTTATCAAGATTCAAGTTCAATATTACTTATCAACCATGAAAATAATAAGGTTTATTTGATACCTTTTTAGAAATTCGTATCTTGTTCCAAAAGAAGGAGATGCATCTTTTTATTAGCAAAGAATGATTATCTTGAAGCTAGAGCATTTTCATCTTTAAGTAATGAAATCAACATTGATTGTTGATTCAACCCTTGTGAAAAAAAATCCAATCAAGTACGTCTTCTAATCTTCTTCTTCACAATATCAAGAATCTTTCTTTTAAATTATAAGATACTTCTAAGTTTGAGTTCAAAAATAACCTATTCTATTTTAAAGATCGATTATATATTCTAAAAGAAAAAACATGATTACATGTTCTTCAAGCATGTCACGACTTTCTAACAACATGACATTTTGGATACAATAAGTCTTTGAAGCTTATATCTAAAGATTTTTGGTAGCCACAAATGTGAAAGGGTGTAAAAGACTTTGTTTAATCATGTGACATTTGTTCAAGGTCAAAAACTCTCCGTCATCAACCTTATGGACTTCTTCAACCATTATCTATTCCAAAACAATCATGATCTTTTGTTTCTATGGATTTTATCACGGATCTTCCAATCTCAGATTTTTATGACTCTATATTTGTCATAGTAGATCTTTTTATCAATATGGTATATTTTTTACTATGTACAAAATCTATCACATGTGAAGAAACAGCTAAGCTCTTTCTTGACAACATCTATCGTTATTATGGATTAACCAATGATATTATATCGGATTAAAAAACTCAATTTGTATCAAGATTTTGACAAATTCTTTTTAAGATTCTAAAAATAGATATAATACTATATTTGGTATTCTATCTTCAAATTGATGGATAAACAGAGCATGTTAATCAAGTTTTGAAGTAGTATTTAAGATGTACCATCAATTACCAATAAAATGATTAAACAACTCTTTTATCATTGGCAGAGTTTGCTTATAATAATACAATAAATTCTTCTACAAAATAAACCCCTTTCTTTGCTAATTATGATTATCATCTATGACTTGATACTTTTGAATTTTAAGAAGCTGATAATCTTGTAGCGAGAGATTTGACAAATTGTCTATCAAAGCTACATACAATAATAAAGGCATAGTTAAAAAAAGCTCAAAAATTACAAAAGACCAATGCAAATTTCTATCAAAAGAAACAACCACAATTCAATGTAAGTAACAAAGTATGATTACTTTGCCACAATATCAAGTCCACTCATCATTGTAATAAATTGTACTATCGTAGACTTGGACCTTTTCCTATTTTTGAACAAATCAATCTAGTTGCATATTGATTACACTTATTAGAATCAATGAAGATTCATTTTGTATTCCACGTGTCTCTTCATGAACCATAGAGGAATGTGAATATACTGAGAAAGAGAGAAGTGCCACCTCATCCTATAGAATTAGATAATAATAAAGAATTTGAGGTAAAAAAAGTCCTTGATTCAAGGTGGTACTAAAATAGGTTAGAATATCTTAATTATTAACATGTGTACAATATTAACAAACAAACATGGGAGCCAACAAAGAAGTTAGAAGTTTTTCATTGACGACATCCATCAAAATCAAGATAAAAACCTTCATTTTAAAAAAAATAAGTTCTAGGCAAGATAACATTCTACCTTCTATATTTGTTTGTAGTTCTTGTGTATTTGTGATATTAAGGAGATAGAAAAATAATAGCCAGTAGATTCAACTTAGGAGCCTTTGTTTGTTGACCTGCCAAAAGAGACATTACAATTGTCACAACCTCAAGACGATGCAATCAAGATGAAGATCTTCAAGAATAATAACTTTTCTCTCAAATAGATGGCGAGATACAACACATTTGATATCACAACCTTGGAAGAGACTCTTGAAGTTTGGTGATTTTATTAGAAGTAGGATCAACTCTTGACAATATTCCAAATATTTTATTTGAAAGAAGTTATGAAGGCCTCAATAATGTTCAAATAATAGGGTGGTCTTTTCACCTTGGTATGGGATACTATTGATGGTTGAAAAGCCCTATTAACTATCTTCAAAGAGAACAATGATTTGAGTGTGTAGCAAATACAATTTGTCGCATCATAGATTTACTCAATATATGATGACCATTCCTCGTAGAACTCGTCCGTAGAAGGAGGAGTAATATCATGGACATATATATGTAAGACAATAATTACATATATAAATAGGTAGAAGTAAATAAAAGTAGATAAAAGTAAGTTAATTCTATAATATCTTTTATAGAAGCTTTTTAAAAGCTTCATAGATACTGCTTTGATTTTATTATTAAAGTAAGTAAATATTACCTTAAATAGGTTGTTAATAGTCAAAAGATAGCAAAAGGATAAAAAGAAGTAACTAAAGTGGTGGCTAGGATTTAGGTGGCGGCTAAGTTAAAAAAGAATCTAAGATTTAGTTGGATGGAGTAAAAATGGATGTAATATCAAAAAGATGGAAATTTTTTTTATTAGTTAGCAACCACCACCTATAAGTAAAAGGTGTTGGAAGTGGGAGGTATCTCATTCCACACTTCTCTTGTATCTAATCTTGCTAATTTTTACTTATTTGTATCTTGCTTATTGTGTTTATTCAATAAGTTATGGACCCACATATACTTGATTGTGCTTTTCAAGTAAGTTGAGATTATTTACTGATTATTGTTCTTGTGTGGAATAGAACTTGTAGTATTTGCTAATGTTGCGATTTGTATGATCTAATCTTGTGTTTTGGCTTGTGGAGGTTCTGATTTGGACATTATAAATCCCTAACATCTGTTTGAAGGTTCTTAATTTCTAAGACTGAGTGATTAAGACCTTATACAAAGACCTTGAGAGTGTCTTTGGTGTTATAGAAGTTCTAGTGTGAAGATAAGTTTTATGAGTTAGAAAACTTGATGGTGAGGCTGATTGGAATGCACATACTTGTTAGAAGCTTTGAAAGTTGAGTTGGGAGTGTTTGAAGTGAAGAAACACTCATTGTTCACAAGAGGGCATTCTCAAATTTTGAAAGTATAAAATTGTTTTAGTAATTTTAAGCACATAGAGACTCTTTTTTTTGATATTTTTTGATAGACTTGTTCTTAGAGATAGATTCCAATGAAGACGAAGGTTTGAAAGTAATTGAGAAGTTTAAAGGTGATAATTTCTATGATTGGAAGATAAAAATAGAAGTTTTATTGGTATCTTTAGACCTTTGAGATATTGTAGATGAAAGTGAAGAGCTTCTAAGCTTGCAAGAGATGATGAAGCCAACTTTTTTCACATCATCTCTTGCAAAGGACTAGCAAAAGTATAGAAGATCCTTTGTAATATATATGAGATAAAAAACTTGTCTAATATCATCTTCACAAGGAGGAAATTCTTTACTTGCTAGATCGAAGAAGGTGATGACCTCATAGCTCATGTCAATAAGATAAAGGTCATTGCTAATGAACTTGTAATTATTGAAAAGCCTTTAGAAGAGAGTGATATAGTCATGACCTTGCTTATGAATCTTCTCGACTCCTACAACTATCTCATTATGGCATTAGATTCCATCAAACTAAAAGAGCTCACAATGGATTATGTGATGGCAAGACTTGCTTATGAAGTAACCAAGAAGAAAGAAAAAGAACCTCAAAGTGAAGATTCGACTCTTTTTTCAAGATAAGGCAAGGAGAGGTATTTTAACCAACATAGCAATGTAAGAACTTGCTTCATTTGTGGAAAACTAGGTCATTTTTCTAGAAATTGCTATAAGGCTAAGAAAGGAGATAGAAAAAATATAAATAATATTTGTGATAAATATAGAGGTGATAATTATGTATTTATGATAAGTGAAGGAACTTCAATGATTGCCATGTCCAAGTGGATTGTTGATTTGAGTGCCACTGAGCACATGACTCTATACAAATATTTATTTGATACTTATAAAGAAATTTCAGCAATAAATATACTCATGGGAGACAATGGCTTAATATAAGCTATTGGAACGGGCTCTATTGTAGTAGAAATTGTTGTGAAAGGCCAAATTAAGAGGATCCAATTGAAGGACGTCTTACATATGCCAAAGATGTAGAAAAACCTCTTTTTGATAAGTAAACTTGTTTCACATAGTTATAAAGTACAATTTGATAAGAATGGATGTTTTGTGAAGACATTAGAAGGAGATGATGTTACAAAGGGCTTTAGAGATGATAACCTCTACTTTATCAAATGTAAAAAGGTGAATGGAGTTGAAGTGGCAATATTTGCTGAATTTTCTTAAGATCAAAACAAATTTGACATTTGGCATCAACGCCTTAGTCATTTGAATGCCAAGAGCATGAAAGAGCTTTGATCTATAGTAAGTGGCTTAAATCTTGGTCTTATAAGCCACAATGCTATGACACTTGCTTGTGAAGGTTTTAGTTTAGGCAAACAACAAAGGACTACATTTCCAAATGAAGTTGCAATACGTACAACCAAGTTATTGGAGATAGTCCATTTTGATGTTTTTGGACCTACGAGGATGCCATAGATAGGAGGTACAAGGTACTTTATTATATTCATTGATGATTTTTCAAGGAAGGTGTGGATTTTCATCCTCAAAGCAAAGAGTGACTATTTTGTAAGGTTTAAGGAGTTAAAAGCACTTGTGAAGAAGCAATGTGAGTGTAAAATCAAGATATTGTGTATGGACAATGGAAGTAAGTATATGTCAAAGCAATTCAATGATTTCTTAAAGATGCATGGTATTGCAAGACAAACCTCCACTCCTTACATTCCACAACAAAATGGATTTGTTGAAAGAGAAAATTATACCATTGTGGAGATGGCAAGGAGTATACTACATGCTCAAAATCTTGGATTTGAGTATTGGGCGGAAGCCATGGTAACAGCAGTGTATACAAGGTTTCCTCCCACTTCCAAAGAAGCTTGGAGTCGGAGGAAACCTTATGTTTCATACATGAGAACTTTTGAATGCATAGCATATGCAAAGATATCAGATTGTATGAGATTAAAATTTGATGCAAAAGGTACAAAATGTGTATTTGTTGGATATTGTGAAGGTACAAAGGCTTATAGACTCATGTGTTTGGAGACCAAAAAGATCATCAAAACTCACGATATTGAATTTTTGGAATACTTAGAGATGTATCCAAGTGGAAATGATAGTATATTTGTGGACGCATCTTCAAATTCAGCAAAGAAGGAAGAAGATGAAGACAATAGTAGTTGTAAAGGTGGAAATGAAGATGAAGAGACAAAGAAGGTGGAAAACAAGGCCTTTAAAAATGCTAAGACCAGCAATGAAGAGCATGAAGATGTTATTGATGATGGTGATGAGGATTATCAACCTTTGAGTGAGAAAAGACTATCTACAAAAGAAAAGAAGGTTGGAAGAGACCATAGAATATAATAAGTTGAGTCTTCTTCAAATAAAAGGAGATATCTTTTGAGAGATAGAAAACAAAATAGTAAATGATAAAAAAATTACATCTTTCCTCAAGTAAGTGAAGAACATGCCAATATTATACTTCTTACTGATCTGTTGAATTTGTGCGATACAATGAAGTCCACAGATGCTTTGAAGTGGAAGAAAGTCATGGAAGAAGAGTATCAATCACTCATGGATAATAGAACATGAAAATTGACTCAACCTCCACCAAATTGAGCTTCAATTAGTTATAAGTGGGTGTTTAGAACAAAGAGGGATGCAATGGAAAATGTTATTAGGTGTAAGGCAAGATTGATTTCCAAAGGCTGTTCACAAGTTACTAGTATTAATTACAATGAGAGATTTGCTCCCATAGCCAAATTTACCACCAGTAAAACCATTGTGGCAATTGAGGTTGCAAAAGAATTAGAGATATAAATGATAGAAGGTCAATAATGGGATATGTGTTTTTTGTTGGAATGGAAGGAATTTCATGGAATTGCAAGAAACAATCAAAAATTACAAAATCAAAAATGGAGTCAGAGTACATGGCAGGAAGTTATGATACAATAAAGGTAATATGGCTAAGATAAGTTATAGAAGACATTAGACTTGTGCAATTGGAAGCAACTCTAATGAAGTGTGACAATCAAGGATGCCTTGTCTTTGCAAAAAATCCAAAAAATCACTCAAGAATCAACCACATTTACATTCAACATCACTTCATAAAAGAGAAGATTGAAATGGGAGTGATTGACATGAAGTATTGTGGAATAGAAGACATGCTTGCAGATTTGCTCACAAAAGCACTAGTGAAGGATAGGCATCAGAATTTAACAAAGGTACTAGAATTAATAGCCTTTGAACAATAGCAAAGTAGGAGTGTTAAAGTAAGTAAGCATTACCTTAAGTAAGTTGCTAATAGTTAAAAGGCAGCAAAAAGATGAAGGGAAGTAAGTAAGGTAGTAGCTAGGTTAAGAAAGAACCTAGGATTTAGTTAGATGAAGTAGAAATGGATATAATATCAAGAGGATGGAAGTTATTTTGTTAGTTAGTAACCACCACCTATAAATAAAGGGTGTTGGAAGTGGGAGGTATCTCATTCTACACTTCTTTTGTGTCTAACCTTGTTGATTTCTACTTACTTGTATTTTACTTATTGTGTTCATTTAATATTAATAGGTATCTATAATTGACTTTTTGGATTAAAAATGTGGTCAACAAGTTGGCTGTGTACCATACATATTAGCTTAAAGACCAAGCTAACTGTGTATAAAAAAAACTTGCCTTGTAAATCAAGGCATGTATCCTACAAAGTCAACATATATTGAAGGTCCTATAGAGTATCGCTACATAGCCATTAGTTAGATAGTGTATATAGAAACAAGAATGAAGCTTTCTTCATTCTTGTCAATTCTTTTCTTGCTTTTAGTCTAGTTTTAAGAGTCTTATGTTTTCTAGTCTTTGATAATAGCCATTTCAGTTCTTCTTTGAATATATATACTTTCTTCTATTTTGTCACTTTTTTTTGACACACATTCCATGATATCATACTGTAAATACTTATAGTATGTAAAAATTAGTTAAAACATATTATATATTAATAAATCTAGATGTGTGTTGAAGTGACTAATAGATTAAATTAAAAAGAGTTGGTATAAGAAACTTTACTTTGTTTCTTTACTTGTTTTGATTTTGACATTAAAAATATATATATATATATATATATATGACCTAAATGTTTAGTATGAAGCCTTGGGAGAAGTAGGATGAAAATCTAAACTAAAAGGAAGCTAATAGGGAGGGATGAAAGCCAGGCATGGTTGGATGAATGCAAGGAACAGGGAACTTCATCCCTATTAGTCGAATACCATGCCTAATGGGCTTTGAGGAGGCTGCCAGCGACCTTAAAAAGGATTTCAGCGACTTTATAGAGGGCATTTAGAGATTACAAGCTAAGGTTGTAAAGTTTAGGATTTGGGATACAATTTGTCTACAAAAATTAGAGGATTTGGACTTAGGGTGATGAAGTTATAGCCGTTTGAAGTTAAGATGTTAATTTAAGACATACTATTACTCTTTTGAAGATACGAGGAGTTTTACAGCAGCTTTTGAAGATCGGAAGATTTTACTAGAACAGCGATTTTAAGGCCTATATCTTTTATGAAAGAATTATTACTTTTAGAATTTATATGAAGGAGTTATAAAGAATTAAAGGTGGCACTTCTAAATCAAAGGCAGTAAGTAAGCGGTTTTATTTGTAGTAATGGTTGGAGCCATAAATTGAGTATTTGGACGAATTTTTAGGTCAAATTTTTTGGAGAATGTAAATTTTTGTATTAAAAAGCTATACATACAAATTTCGTGGCATTTGAGCTTATATTTTGTGAGATATGAAGAAAATTGTACATAGGTATATAAAGACAAGGGCTTGAAGCGACTGTTAGGGTTTTCAAGATATCTTAAGATCCGCAATGAATTTGCAATTGAAAATTGCTGTAGAAATTAATAAGAAAAGACCAGTACCTCATGTAAAATTTGAGTTTGTTTGGACGGTCCGATTAGGAGATATGAGGTGTTGAAGTTTGAAAAAATCTCTATATAAGAATATACAAGGTTTTAGAGGATTTTATCATATTTTGGGTGTTATTGGTTACTTGAGGCTTGTATATTTGGTGTAATTGCTCAAAAAGGAGAAATTTATATATAAACTTAGGGCTTCCCTTATTTTCAAGCTTGATTGAATAATTAGTGACAGTCAGAAGCCCAATGTTTTCTTGAGGCAAACTCTCTCTATCCTGACAACGATTTTATGCATCTTCTTCTAATTTGTATCTTTGATAAGGTATTTACTAGAACATTCACAATGATAATTCACTCCTTAAACTTCATACAAAATAATTCTTTCTTTTATTTCTAATTAGATAATTTAATATTAATTTTTTTATTTTATTTTATCTTTATTATTTTCATTTTTTATTTTTTTTATTTTTTAGGCTGATTTTATTATTTTTTATATTTTATCATTTTAAAGAGTATATAAATTATTACTCCTTAAAAAATTGATGGTAAAAGTAATTAATTAAGTTATTATTCTAAATCCATAGTAAAGATAAAATCTTAAATAAAAATTAAAAGTAAAAGATAAAAATTAAGTTAAAAAATTAAGATAAAAGTTAAAAGTTAAAATAAAGATTAAGTTAAAGTTAAAGTAATTTAAGAGTTAAAAGTTGACATATGGGAGTTATGAGTTACTGAAAAAATAAAAGTAAAAATGGAACTAAAGAAGAGAATAATCGAATGTATTTTAATAATGCCCAAGTATTGAGGCAGCAACCCCCTTCTATTCCAAAAATTTCCAAAAATCGTGATAAACTCCAAATCCAATGATTTTTGGTTTTTTCAAATTTAACTTAAAGATGCCCTTAATCCAACAACTTTCAACTTAATCTAGTATTTGAGCCGCGAGAAATGTTCCTCCAATATTGAGTGACTAAGACTACCACGGCAAGCAACCTCCCTCCACTTGGAAATTCTTTAAAAAATCAATTCGTCTTTAAATTTGTTAAAAACTATGCCACCAAAAGCTCAGCTTGAAGTTACACTTATTTTCTAAAATTATACAGTAACCCAATTCTAAGGCACTGAGAAATTCCTTGTCAAAGTTGGGTGATCTCAACTGCCGAGCAATCAACTCCCTTCACACTTAAAACTTCACCAAAAAATTGTCCTTACTTTGAATTAAGCAAAAATACTTTGTTGAGAAGATAACACCAAAAGCTAAAATTGTAAAAAAAATCACATTGAAACTACATAATTAAAATGATTGATTGAGGAAAATCTACAGCTCTTGAAACTCTTGGTGTATTTGGGAGGCCGACGGAGCTATCTACCACAATAAAGTATGTTTTAAAACCTAATGACCATCATTCACTACTGATAAGCCATGCACATATATCCACAAGATTCACAATAAAAGTTAAAAATCAAGATGAGATTAAAATTAGGATTAAGACTAAAAATTGGCATAGATTTGTCCTTAACCAAAAGAGGAGAGAGAGAAGGCTTGGAAAACCAAGCCACTCTTATACAATTGAGTGGTGGCTTGTAGAAGAGTGGCCAAATCTCTACCCTTAATCTCTAAGATCCCTAGTATAGATCTACGGCTTTCATTCATCTAAGAGGTAATTTCATGACTAAGGCTGATGGCTCTTATAAGTGGGAAAAAAATACTTTTTGGTAAATTTTATCAAATACTATTGTATTCAAAACACCTTTTTATGCTAAGATTGACTACTCACATCCCACAATTTATGCTCATTATAACTTTTTTGAAGGTTTTTTTTTACTTACAAGGATTTTGATAATTTTTGTAAAATTCTTTAAAAAATGAGATTTTCATTGCTCTACTTGTACTTTGAAGGAAAGAATGCTGATCTTATTTTTTGCACTCCAAATGGTGCATCTAATGCCTCCATTTCATTTGAAAGGCTTCCATAAATTAAAAGAACTACTTTGCTCCTTGGATTTATTGAATTTAGAAAAAAACTTCAAAACCATCATAATTAAACTTCACTAGATTTTCTTTTTTTCTTTTTGACACCAAGACTACTTCCTTTATAATTCCTCTATTATCAAAAAACTAAAAAAATATAGTCTTTATGATATTTTTTTATTAAACTCTATCCTAGATTGTATGTCCACTATTAGCAATCTATTTTCTATTTTTTCTTAAAATTCTAATATTAACTCATGATTTTTTTTTAAGCATAATAAGTACATTTTTTATACTAAATATCAAAGTGAGTCAATTCATTGGCTCACACAAGGCAAGAAGACCATCTTGTTATTTGATCATTATTGAAGCCTTCGTAATGTCCTTCAATTAAAACATTTGGAACATTGTCAGGAGTTGTTTCTACCTCTAATAAAATTATCAAATGTTGGGACTTTCTTATAAGGTTGTGATATCAAACACGTCATATCTTGCCATATATTCCAAGAAAGACATGCCATTTTTTAAGATATTCATCTCGATTTTGTCATCTTGAAGGTTGTAACAATTACAATATCTTGTCTAATAAGTTTGTAAATGAAAGTTTTTTAATTGAATTTGTTAATTATTGGTTCTCCATCTCTTTAATGTTACAAATATATAAAAGCTACAAAGAAAGATAGAAGGTAGAATGTTATCTTCATTTGATCTTGTTTCTTTTATAGCAAAGATTTTCTATTTTTTATCTTGATTTTGATAGATGTTGTCAATGAAAAGCTTCAACTTTCTTTGCTATATTTTCAAGATTTTTTATTCACTTCCATGTGTATTTATTAATATCATATTCAAGCCAAAAAATAATATATTTTAACCTTTTTTGGTGCCACCTTAAATCTAATATTTCTTCTACCTCAAACTCTTGATTATTATCTACTTCTATAGGGAGAAGGGGCATTTTTCTTCTTTTTGAGATATTCATTGTCTTATATGGCTCAAAAAGAGATACATACAATATAGGATGGATCTTTATAAAGTCCAGTAGATATAATTGATAAGCAACATGATTGACTTATTCACTAATAGGAAAGGGTTCAAGCCTATGATAGTTCAACTTGTCACAAATATAAGTAGTCTTGATATTGCAATGAAGTAACCATACCTTGTCACCTACATTAAATTATCGTTGCTTTTTGCAATAGGCATCCGTTTTGATCTTTTCTTATTCTTGAATATCCTTTAAATATATTTTTATTATTGTATATAGCTTTCATAAAAGATTTGCTAAATCTTCTGCGAGAGGATTATCAAGTTTTGAAAAGTCAAAAGTATCAAATTATGGATGATAACCATAATTAGTAAAGAAAAGTATTTATTGAATAGAAGTATGTACCAAATTATCATATGTAAACTCTACTAATGGCAAAAGAGTTGTCTAATCATCTTGATGATAGTTGATGGTACACCTTAAGTATTGCTCCAAAACTTGATTTATTTCTTTTATTTTTCCATCAATTTATAAATAAAAAGCCAAAGAAATTTTTATATCCACTTTTAATATCTTGAAAAGGATTCTTCAAAATCTTAATATAAATTGAATCCTCCTATCTGATATAATATCTTTAGGCAATTTGTGATAGTGATAGATGTTGTTAAAAAAAAGCTTAGCTATTTCTTCACTTATGATTGATTTTGTATATATTACAAAATAAACCATCTTGATAAAATAATCTACTACTACAAATTAAAAATCATACAAAATTAAAACTCAAAGATCCATAATAAAATCCATAGAAACAAAAGACCACAATCGTTCTAATATAGGCTGCTAAAAAGTCATGACAAGTTTGAAGAACATGTAATTGTGCTCTATCTTTTCGAATGTATAATTTTCAACTTGAGTAGTGTAGAATAAATATTTCTCTAAATTTTTATATAATCCTATATCTCTAAGTTTTTGTAACACATAACAAACATGGAATTCATATTCTTCTATACTCTTAGAGTAGATTAAGATATCATCTAAATAACAGACAACAAAATAATCAAGAAATCCATAAAAGACATCATTCATTAGATGTTGAAAAGTAGTTATTATATTTGTAAGTCCAAAAGGCATGATATTAATAAGTGATCTTTTTGAGTCCTTGATTGTCCATACTTATCCACAAAGATTTGTCTTTTTCTTCACAAATAAAATAGGAGTCCTAGTTGGAGATTTAAAATGATGTATAAAATTCTTAGCCATATTTTTATCAATGTATTCCTTGACTGCAACCAACTTGTTTAGTGATAGGCTATAGATTGGTCCAAATGGTAGTTGAGCTCTTTTATGAAGATTAATGGAATAATCATAAGGTCAATGTTTTAAAAAAATATTACATTCTTCTTTTCAAAAATATCTTAAAAATCTTAATATTGGCTAAGAATACTACTTGATGTCTTTACACCATTAAAAATGGATGTGGTATATAAAGCAAAAAATAATCTTTTTTTTGCAGCATGCATAAAAGCTTTTACATCTATTGATAAAGATTTGGATATACTAGACTTATATATTTTTATTTAAATAATAGAATTTTAGATTAAACTATCAAAAAAATTAAGATTATAAGAAATCCAATCTATCTGAGGATTATATCTTTTTAATCAAGATAATTCTAAAATATTGGATTAGTCAAAGATCTTACTATATTAAATACTACTATGCTATTATGATCTTTAATTACTACATCTAAAAGAAAATTCTTATGCATAAAATCTTCAAAAGATTACAAATAACCATCTATGGCTTCTATATGTACAAGTTTAGTTTTTTTGACTAACAATATTTCTTATTTTTTGACAAAATCTTTATCTATAAAACAAGCAAAGGCTCTTAAATCTAATAAAGCTAAGACTTTGTGGTTTTTTTGTCCTAAATAAATTTCTATTATAAAATAAGGTGAAGGATCTAAAGAAAGAATCGGACCTTTATTAGGAGTTATGCAAGATTTTAATTGCATGATTTCTATTGTAGCTAGAGAAACTCATTTTTTGATACCTTGTCTTCTTTAGCAACCATGCTTCATTTTTTGATACCTTGTTCTTGATGTCTTTCAAGTAATCGATTGTCACATATAATCGCTAGAGTAATAAATTATTCTAAAGATTTTTTCTTTGACACTGTCAGTAACAAGTCTTTGACATAAACCTTTAATCCATATACAAATTTATTGTTAAGGGATTTATCGTTGTATTCCACATTGTAAATAAGATTTTAGAATTCAACAGCATATATGGTGACTAATTGTGATTCTTATCGTAAAGATAAGAGCTTGGTCTCCAATACTCTTTTTGAATCACTTTCCTTGAATGTGGCTGTAAATACTTTTAGGAATGAATTCAAATTATAAAAAAGGTAAAAATCTTTTTTCATTAAAAGTAAAAACTAAGAGAGAGCATTCTTTGATAGAAATGTACCTATGAATCCAATTTAACTAAATCCATTTTAGTATTAGAAAGGATGCAACCTTAGATAGAACTTGACTTCTTGCAAAAATCCTCAAAATTTTGATCTTGTTCCATCAAACTTCTCAAGCATACTAATCCTTCTCTCCATCATATTTGTAGAAGTAAAACTCCTTAGACTTCATTATAAGGTTGATCTACTTGCTTTCTTTAATTGCACAATTTCTTACCAACAACCCTAAACTTCTTCCATAGGTATAGGCATAATACCTCCATGATTCACATTGGAAATATGTAAGTTTTTTACTCTTAGAATACTGATAAATTCATGAAGATGTGCAATTATTGCAAATCTATTCTCACTTTTGCTAAGAATAGCATCCATAATCTTTTCTTTTATAGATAATTCAAATAAATTCAAAAAATTAAATTAAATGAGGGTAATCCACAATCTCTAATAAAAAAATTCACAAAGAGGAATAATCCACTCTTTTAAACAAAAGATCATTGTTAAAAAATAAAAAATTTTATTTAAAGGAGGATAGTCTACAATCTTCAAAATACAACAATAGATTAGTACTCTTATCAAATTATCAAGGATATGAATCTCAAAGTAAGGAAATCCTCAATACACTCTTGTATCACTAAAAAAAACTAAAAAGTTACTCAAAGGTGACATAATATTAAATTAGAATGGCTATTGTCAAAAACAAGAAGATTAAAAAATCTTGAAACAAGACTAAGGACTAGAAAGGCATTGATAAGAGTGAAGAAGGCTTCACTCTTGTATCCATATATACTCTTAACTAGGAGCTATGTGACAATGTCCTATAGGACCTCCAAAACGTGTTGACTTTACAAGATATATTTTTTAACTTATAATGCAAGTTTTCTATATATGCACCAAACACTTAGCTTGTTTTTGCAAGCTATGAGCATGTCGTTAACTTGTTGACTGAGTTTATAAGCTATCAATCAACTATAGATACATTTAAAGTCAAAACAACATCTATAAAGCTTCTAGGAAGCTTTTTTAAAAGGTCTTATGAAATTAATTTACTTTTATCTTGTTTTATCTACTCCGATATAATCATATAGGTATTTATTAGAGTATCAATGTATATCCATGATAGAAGTATCATAAGACTTAAAAGAATTATTTTTGATATGATGAATAAGAAGATTAGAAGACATATTTGATTGAATTTGCTCACTAAAGGTTGAATTAATAGTAACTGTTGGTTTTATTACTCAAAGATAAAAAGAAATATTCTAGTTTCAAGAATATCATTCTTTTTTTATCAAAAATTGTATTTTCTTCTTTTTAGATATATATATATATATATATATATATATATATATATATTTTTAAAAGTACATTTGACTAACCTTGTTTTCTGGATCAATAAGTAACTTTAAAATAAAAATTTGATAAAAACATATCTCAATGGGCTTGGTGATAATTCAAAATATATAATAATATGAAATACTTGAGGTTCTTATAATCTGTATATACAATGATTGGATTAGAAGCACCTCCTAGATAATAATGCCATTCTTGAAATAAATCCATAATTATAAGAAGTTCTTTATCATAGATTCTTTAATTAATCTTCATTGATGAAAATTTCTTGGAATGAAAAGCTATTGAATGGATCTTATCATATACTTCTATTTATGATAAAATAGCATCTATAGCAAAGTTTGATGCATTTATTTCTATGAAGAATGCCTTTGAAAAGTTGATGTGATATAAGATTATTGTAAAAATAAATGTTGTCTTCAAGGCTTCAAAAGATATTTCAGCTTCTTTGCTCCACTCAAGTTTGTCTTTATATATCATGCATATAAGAGGGATTCCTATTTGAAAAAAAATCTTGATAAATATTTAATATTAATTTGCAAATTTTAAAAAATATTACACATTCTTAATTATTTTTAGAATCTTTTAATCTATAATATTTTAGATTTTTTTAAGATCCATCATAAGACCATTGTTTAAAATGATGTGTCTCAAGAAGTCAACTTGAGTATTATGAAATATACTCTTGTCTATCTTAGTGTATAATCTTGTATTTTTTAGTTTTTGAAATACACAACAAATATGAATTTTATACTCTTTTATATTTTTATAATAGATCAAGATGTTGTCTAAATAATAAATAACAAAATTATCAAAAAACTCACAAAAGTCATCATTTATTAGATATTGAAAAATAATTGACACATTCATGAATCCAAAAGACATGATATTATATTTAAAATGTCTATACCTAATTCAAAATATAATTTTTTGTTCATCTCCCTTTTTAATGCATACCAAATTATATGCTCTTTATAGATCTATTTTTGCATAGATCTTTATTTAATTCAGTTGATCAAGAAGTCTTCAAATCAAGAATAGATAATATCTATTTTTGATTGTGATCTTATTGACTCCTTGATAGTCTATATACATCTATACAGATCCATCTTTTTTCTTTGCAAATAAGCCTTGCTTGGAGATTTAGAATGTTGTATGAAGTTTTTAACCAAATTTTTATCAATGTATTCCTTAAGTGCAACTAACTCGTTTTGTTATAGGCTATAGATTGGTCTGAATGGTGGTTGAGCTACTTCTTGAAGATTGATGGAACAATCATAAAGACAATACTATAGAAGAATGTCTACACTTTTTTTTTAAAGATGTCTCAATAATCTTGATATTAGCTTGGAATGTCATTTGAAAGCTTTTTTCCATCAATAATAGGTGTGGCATATATAACATAAGTTGATCCTTCTTTCATACCATACATGAAAGTTCTTTCATCTACCAATAATATTTTAGATATATTGATCTTATAGGTTTTTATTTGCCTAAAAAAATCTTGGACTTAAGTATGGAAATAATTAAGATTGTTAAAAATCCAATCTATTTAAGAGTTATAATTTTTCAATCACAATAATTCTAAAATAATTAAATTAGAAAGAGATTTAATCACATTAAATATTACTAAATTATTTTGACTACTAATTACTACTTCTACAAGAATAGTTTCATGTGTAACATTTCTAAAAGATAATAAATAACCATCTATTACTTATACATGTACAAATTTGATTATTTTAATTAAAAATATGTCTTATTTTTTGACAAAGTCTTTATTTATAAAAACATATTAAGGCTCTTAAATCTAACAAGGCTAAGACTTTGTGATTTTTTAGTCTTGAACAAACTTCTATTATAAAATAAGATGAAGGATCTAACAATAAAATAAAATATTTACTAGGAATTATGCAAGACTTTAATTGCATGGTCTCTATTGTAGTTGAAAAGACTTATTTTTTGAGACATTGTCCTCTTTGGTAACTATGTTTTTTATTTTGTGATTGCGTTGTTTTTTTGGATAACATTGAATAATATACTTGGATTTTTTATTTTATAGGTATAAACCTTTTTGACAATGACAAATTTTTTCTTCTTCAATAAGAGGTTTAAAACATACCATATCAATTTGTATTGGTTTCAACCTTGATGAATAAGTTTCTAAAAACTTAGAAGTTTCCATCGTTACTTAACTTATTCTTTTCTAGCCAAATCTTTGTTCTTGACATCTTTCAAATAATTGATTATTAATGCAATGACTTGAGCAATAAATTATCTTAAAGATTCTACTTTTGAAATAATTAAAAATAAATCTTTTACATTGTCCTTTAACCCATATCAAAATTGATTGATAAGGACTTTGTCATTCTAGTCTTTGTTACAAGTGTAGTTTTGGAATTCAGCAACATATATGGTGGTTGATTGTGATTCTTGTCATAAAGATAAGTGCTTAGTCTCTACTATTTTTTTCAAATTTTTTTTCTAAATGTGGTCATAAACACTTTAGTCTCTACTATTTTTTTCAAATTTTTTTTCTAAATGTGGTCATAAACACTTTTAGGAATGAATTCAAATCATAAAAGAGTCATAAATTTTTTTCTATCAAAGGTACAAATTAAAAGAGAATACTTCCAAATAGAAGTGTATCTATAAATCCAACTTGAGTAAATCCATCAAACTATTGGAAGAAATGCAACCTTAGATAAAGCTTGATTTTTTATAAAAATTTTTAAAATTTTGATCTTATTCCATCAAACTTCTTAAGCATACTAATTCTAATCTCTATTATACTTGTAAAAGCAAAAATTCTTGGATTTGGTTGTAAGGTTGATCTACTTTCAACTATACAATTTTTGACATAGATTTTAAACTTCTTCCATAGGCATAGGAATAGTACCTCTGTAATTCACATTATAAATATGTGAGATTTTTATTCTTAAAGTATTGATAATATTGTAAAAATCTAAAATAATTACAATCTATTTTTACTTCCATTGAGAGTAGCATCCATAATCTTTCTTTCTATAGATACTTAAAAAAAATCAAAATCAAAATCAAAATCACATAATTAAATTAAAGGAAGATAATCCACATCTCTAATATGAAATGAAAATTTCTATAAAGAAGATTAATCCATTTTTAATTGAAAAAAAATAAATATTAAAAAATAAGATTATTTCTTTAAAGATAGATAATCCATAATCTTCAAAATATAATAATAAAAGTGAAATAATCTATTCATTTCTAAAACAAGTCAAGAACAATAGATTAGAATTCTTGTCAAATTATCAATGATATAAACTTCAAAGAACTAAAATATCAATACTCTCTTATGTTATCCAAAAAAATTAGAAAGTCATTCAAAGATGATATATTATCAAACCAAAATGGCTATTGCCAAAGATAATAAGACTAAGAACTAGAAAGGCATTGCTAAGAGTAAAGGAAGGCTTCACTTTTTCTTGTATATATCCTCTTAACTAAAAGCTATGTGGTGTTGTCCTATAAGACCTCCAAATCATATTGACTTTGTAAGACAAGTATCTTAATTTGTAAGATAAGTTTTTAATAAGTGCATCACATACTTAACTAATTTTTTAAGCTATCAATATGTAGTTAATTTGTTAATTAAGTTTCTAACTTATTAATCAACTATAAATTCATGTAAAGTTAAAACTATATCTATGAAGCTTCTAAAAAGCTATTCTAAAAGATATTATAAAATTAATTTATATTTACCTACTTCTATTTAATCATATAGGTAGTAATTGAAATAAATATATATGTCCATGACAACATCTAAGGCTTTATTAAACTCTTTTTTTAAAGTTTTTAATAGTGCCATGTATCAGCAAGGACTGTACTCCAAGAGAAGTGTGGAAAAAGATGACTCTTACTTCTAAAATCCTTTGCTTATAGGTAGTGGATTGCTAACCAATGAAGAAACTTCCATCTTTTTGATATTACATCCATTTTTACTTCATCCAACTAAATTCTAGATACTACCATAGTAACTTCCTATAACTCTTTGGTACCTTTTGACTATTAGCAATATACTATGCTTAATCTCTAAATACTTGTTGATCTTCAACACTCCCACTTTGCTAATTTTAAAAAGGCTTTCAATCCTAATCTTTGTATCAACTTGTCATGTTTATCCTTCACTAATGTCTCAATAAGCATATCAATAAGTATGTCATTTGTAACAGAAT
This sequence comes from Physcomitrium patens, assembly GCF_059467195.1. Taxonomy (NCBI): domain Eukaryota; kingdom Viridiplantae; phylum Streptophyta; class Bryopsida; order Funariales; family Funariaceae; genus Physcomitrium; species Physcomitrium patens. The sequence goes on along the minus strand of NC_143419.1, from coordinate 16,110,342 downwards.
ACTTCATACTTATTATTCTATCATCAATTTTCTCTTATATGAAATAATATTGAACATTAATGTGCTTGGTCCTTGAATAGTGCTTGGTTCTTGAAATGATGTTGAATATCAATGAACTTGGTCCATGCTTTTGATGATTATTTTAATCCATACACGGATTTCTTCAATTTGTACACAAGATGTTCTTTACCTTATTGTACAAATCCTTGAGGCCGGTCTATGTAAATATCTTCTTGTAATTTTTTATTCAAAAATATTGTCTTCACATCCATTTGGAATATTTCTAAGTCCATTGCTGCCCCAATCCCAACAATGGTCTTAATGGTGGTGAATTTGACAACGGGTGCATAAGTGTCATTGAAATCAATACCAACAACTTATAAATATCCTTTGGCAAATAATCTTGCCTTGTGCCTTACCACCACATCCATTGCATCTCTTTTAGTCCTAAACACCCACTTACAATCAATATTAGATCGATTTGCTGGAAGGGGTGCCAATTTCCATGTACCATTGTCTATAAGAAATTGTTACTCTTCTTCCATAGTCTTCTTCCACTTAATAGCATCTTGGAAATTCAATGCATCATACAAAGATAATGGATCAACAAGAAGAGCAACATTTGCATGTTCTTCACTTACTTGAAGAAAGATGTGATCCTTCCACTATTCACCACGTTGCCTTCTTTCTTTCAAAGGATATCTCCTTTCATTTGTAGAAGAAGTTTCACCTTGTTGTATTCCATGTTCTTTTCTAACCTTCTTCTCTATTAAATCTTATTGTTTTTTATTCAATAATTGGTATTCTTCATCATCATCATCATCATCATCATAATCTTTAACAGCTTCATTTCTTTCATTGTTGGTCCTAACAATTGAAGGAGCCTTCATCTTTTCAACCTTCTTTGGCTTTTCATCTTCATCATCTTCATTGTCTTCATCTTCTTGTTTCTTTATTGAATTCAAAGATGTGTCTACAAACACACCAGTACTCCTAGTTGGACACATCTCCAAGTACTCATAAGCACTCTTATATTCCAAAAATTCAATATCACGACTTTTAATGATCTTTTTGGTTTCCAAGTACATTAGTCTATATATCTTAGTACCTTTTTAATAACCAAAAAATACACACTTTGTACCTTTTGCATCAAGTTTGGACCTCATACAATTTGGTGTTTTTACATATACAATGCAACCAAAGGTTCTCATGTGAAAAATGTAAGGTTGTCTCCCACTCCAAGCTTCTTGTGGTGTCATTGATGCAAGAGTACTTGCTGGACACCTATTTCTTATACACACTGCATTCACTATAGCTTCCATCCAAAATTCATAATCAAGGTGTTGAGCATGAAGCACGCTCCTTACCATTTCTACAATGGTTCAATTTACCTTTTTAGCAATACTATTTTGTTGTGGAATATATAGAATTGTGGTTTGTCAAGCAATTCTTTCATTCTTCAAATAAACATCAAATTGTTTAGATATGTACTCACTTCCATTGTCCGTATGCAATACCTTAATCTTCTATTCACTTTGTTTCTCAACAAGTACTTTAAACTCCTTAAACCTCCAAAAGCATTCACTTTTGGCTTTAAGAATGTAGATCCAATTCTTTTTTGAATAATCATCAATGAAAGTAAGAAAATATCTTGATTCTTCAATACTTATATTCAAAAGGTCCACATACATTAGAATAGACAATCTCTAGCAACTTGATAGCTCATATTGCTACGCTACTTGGAAATGAAGCCCTCTATTGTTTGCCTTGTATGCATCCTTTATATGTAAGTTGTTTTGTATTTTGGCTTATATTGCCAAGATCTAAGCCACTTACTATAGACTTGAGCTCTTTCATGCTCTTAACATTCAAATGGCAAAGGTAACAATGCCATATATTCAACTTATCTTGGTTTCATGTATACTCAGTAAATGTGACTACCTCCACTCCATTCATCTTCTTACAAATGAGGTAGTCCAAATTTCCCTCTCTAAAGCCTTTGAAGACCTTGTCTCTACTCAATGTTCTTATAAAACATCCATTCATATTAAATTGAACTTTAAAACCTTCCAGTATAAGTTTACTTACTAAAAGTAGGTTTTATTTCATTTTAGGTACATGAACGACGTTTTTGAATCTAATCCTATTAGTTTATCCATTCACAACCACCTCCATCATAATAGAGCCAATTCCAATGTCTTTACATGTACCACTATCCGCCAATACTACATTTGATATTGGAATAGCCTCATAAGTGTCAAATGAACACTTATAAGGTGTCATATGCTTGGAACAACCTGAATCCACAATCCATCTTGACATGGCAATCATAGAAGTTCTATTTGTTGCCATGAATGCATAATCTTATCCTCCAAACTCATCTTGTACACTATTTTCATTCTCCTTCTCTATTTTTTTGCTTTTGTAGCAATTTCAAGCAAAATGGCCTACTTTTCCACAAATGAAGTAAAATTTGACATTACCTGATTGATTTGGATAGTTGTCCTTGTCTTGACATAAGTAGAGTGCTGAATCTTCACTTTGGAGCTCATTTTTTTTTTTCTTGGTTACTTCATGGGCAAGTCTTGTTGTCACATAGTCCATTGTAAGCTCTTTTAGCTTAATGGATTCTAATGCCACAATGAGGTAGTTGTAGGATTTTGAAAGGCTTATCAACAAAGTCATGACAATATCACTTTCTTCTAAAGGCTTTTCAATAATTGCTAGTTGATTTGCAAGAGCCTTTATTTTATTTATATGAATCATGAGATCTTCACATTCTTCTATCATGCAAATAAAGAACTTCTTCCTTATATAGATGATGTTGGAAAAATTCTTGCTCTCATAGATGTTGCAAAGAGTCTTCTATGCTTCTGCTGGTCCTTTGCAAGAGATAATGTGAGAGAAGTTGGCTTCATCTACATTGGTTGCAATCAATCCAAAAGCCTTCTTTTCACAATGTTTGAACTCCTTCTTCTCATTCATATCAGCATCTATGCTTGGAGCCTCTTCACTTTCATCTACAATATCCAAAAGATCCAAAGATGCTAACAAAAGTTCTATTTTTACCTTCCAATAGTAGAAATTTTTACTTCTAAACTTTTCAATAATTCTCAATCCTTCACCTTTACTTGAAGCCATATCTAAGAAAGAGTTGTATTAAAATAAGATTGTAAGAAGAAGTCCTAATGCTCTCAAAATCAACAAGAAAGTTTTACTGCCTTAGAATCAGAGAATCCTTCTTTGTGAACAAACTAGTGTTCTTACTCTCAAAAACACTCTCAATTTCACTTCTAAGATTTTTCACAAGTCTGATGACCTATCTAAGTGTCTCAAATCTGATTTTCTACTCAAATATCACTCTTATACTCAAAAATCACCTCTATACACCGTGAGAGGCCTTTTAAGTACAATCAACAACTTTAGACATGAAACTACAAAGTTAGAGCACTAAGGATCTATTTCAACAATAGCACAATGCAAGTCTTCTATAACTTTGTCTTAAAATGAAAAACCAAACACCAACACCAAAATACTCTTAACTACAAGTAAGAGCAAACCAAGATCTAGATCTAGATCTGAATCTGAAAGTTAGGTACTTCTAAATCCTAACATCAGTAACAACAATTTGATCTAATCCACACATCAATAGCCACTTCAAAGAATTTCAAAACATTCAAGTAAATATGAGTGGATCCATAACCTATTGAAGATAAAAATTCTAAAAGCTACAAATACTTAGCATCAGGAAGGATTATACTCTAAGAGAAGTGTGGAAAAAGATGACTCTTACTTCCAACACCCTTTACTTTTAGGTAGTGGTTTGCTAATCAACAAGGCAACTTTCATCCTTTTGATATTACATCCATTTCTACTTCATCCAACTAAATCTTAGGTACTACTATAATAACTTCCTATAATTCTTTGCTACCTTTTGACTATTAGCAACATATTATGTTTAATCTCTAAGTAAGTATTTGCTGATCTTCAACATTATTTGATTATTTTTTATTATTTTATATATTATAGATATTAATATATAAATTTCAACTATTATTATAAGAATAGTATATAATCAAGTACAATGGCTTTGTAGATTGCATCTATCGCAGTTTAATAAATGATCATGAGGCTTTATTTCTCTTCAAAGATTTGTTCTTTGCCTTTTCAAGTTTATTCTACTATCAAAGCTTGATCCATATTTATTATAACTTGAATTGCTATATTATATTGGTATTTCTTTAATGTAGCTTTCATATCTTTCATTTTAATGTAATACATCTTTGAATTTAACTATTAATATTTCTTCTACATCTTGACTAGAGTTGAGTTTTTTGAATATCATTCCTTTAATTTATAAAAATTTAATAAATATGTTAAAATTTAATATGATTTTCTTATTTCTTACAATTTTTGTGAATATATCAAATTCCTTAGGCAATCCCTTTAAAATTTTGTGTGCTATACTTGAGTCTTTAGGATATTCATCCATTTCTCTAAATTAATTTAAAATCAAATTTACATATCATAAATAAGTTGTTATTGTAGAACCTTCTTCTATTCTAAAGTCACTCTAAGTTAAGAATCTAAATACATACTTCAAAAGATTTTTCCTTGATATCAATCTTTTTCATAGAAGAGAGTAGAAGAAACATGCCACCAGACAACTTTTATCTACAAGAGCCTTTGCCACATTGGTTTGGACATCTTCTATACTAGTATTTGAGGCTTTAGCTAATCTTACCTTTTTGTCAAGGATCACAATTAAGTGCTTAGTTATTATATATCTCAAGATATGTCCTACGAATATAATTAGATATTTCTTTATTTGTCATTCGCATCAATCTTCACTATAACATATCAAAGAATGTCACATTATATATTTCAAATATAATATTAAATTAAAAATTATTATTTTTAAAATAAAAATTTATTAAGTTAAAATATTATATCTAAATAAATCAAAACTTCATAGATATCTACTTAAATAAAGTTATTATTAGTAATTTCTGAAAATTCTTTTAAATTTTAGACTTAAAGATGCTATTTTTAAGAAATAACATTCAAATTTTACCTCTTAAATGCTTAGTAACTATTGTTGGAGCCACCATATATTAGGCTTATTCTCCTTCATAATGTATTTTCATAAGACATATCTATTGATCTAATATTTCTTTTAAAGAAAATCACTTCTATTTTTGAGTTTGACAAAAGCTTAAAATTTTGATTGACAATGCAATCTTGCTTAAGAGTAGAAATATGAACAATGAAATCTTATTTGAATAGATGAATTTGCATTAATTGACTAATGCTAGCTGATATATTTAAAGCCAACATTACATCAAATATTATTTGATAATATTTAATAAAAAATTATAAGAAGTATTACATTTCCAATTAAGTTTTATATACAAAATAAGAAATTAGATAATTTGACAAACAATATTTACAAACATTTCTTTATTAGTTCAAAGAAGAAAAATAAATATTAAAGTCATTAGTTGCATTTGGAAGATATATTATGTTAGGATGTTTGTCAAAGATTTGTATTTAGAGAAAGGAATAGAATGACAATGCTACACATAAATCACAAAGTCTATAATTTAGGATGTCAAAGTGAATTCAATACTTGAATCTAAATAAGATTTCATCGTTCAAATAAGATGTTTATATAAATAAATATGTTTATATCAGATTAGCTACAAAATAATTTGAACATTAACAAAATCATTTTTTAACTAATTTATTTTTATTTGATTGTATTAATTAAATATTAAAATATTATTTGAACTAACTATAAGTAGAAAATATTAATAATAAATAATATTAAAATATTTCCATACACCTTCATTTATCTTGGAAAAAAATCCATCTAATGTTAGAAAGTGGTAAGATTTGAGTAATCAACTATGCTTGCAAAAGTTGTCAAAATTGATGTGAGAATAATCAAAACAACACAATGAACTAATGATTCAAAAAACCTCTAAAATTCTTCAATTTTTTCTAATAAGAGCAAATAATATATATTACTTTATAGCCAATAAGGATACAAAAGATGCTCAAATAGTACACTTATCAAAGAGATCACCCTTCATATAATTAAATCATTGTTTGAGCTACAGAATTAAATTCAAATTCTTCCCTGAATCAAAAATAGTTGGTGGATAACATCTTAGAGAACAAGGATATGGTTCAAGCAGAGGACCCTTTGGCATATAAGTAAAAAGGTTGTGGTCCTTCTTGATGATATATAAGCTCTAGACTTGAGCAATTCATAACATCATCCATAAATCCAAAAAATTTGGTTGTTTGGCCGTTTCTAAGGACAACTATAGCAGCAACTTTTAATCATGGTCTTCAAAAAAATCATATAATTATCCAAAAGTATAGGTATATACTACTTTTTATTTTAGTATGTAATTGTTTCATTAACAGTCCATTCTAAAGTTGAGAAAAGAGCAATTTTCTACAAAGAACCTTGATCAATATAATATTGAAATTCTAAACACTTGTTGTCCTAAGGAACTTCCTACTAATAATTTCTTCGTTAAAGAAGATCTTTGGCACAAAATAAAAATTTGGCAACCATGTAAGTTGTATATATTTCAAGAGTCTAGCTCATGGCCTTGGTTTTTGTAAGTCCAAAGTTTGCTAGCTTTCCACACAACTATCCTTAAGCACTCAGCTGAAGTCCCTTCTCTCTGGGTAGATAATTGTTCAACATATTCTGGCGCTTCAAATCATAATAAATAACCTCCTTACTATTCATGCAATATATTACTTTGGCCACTTAAATCATCATACCAATACCAACAATTTTGATAATTTGTATCACTGCTGAAGATTTAGTTCCCTTTTTAGTATCAACTCTAGGTTCTATTTAGTGAAGACTTGGAGTTATTCAATAGAGACTTGACAAGAACTGCAAGCAAATATTATTGCTTTTGCTTTGAAAATTTTTTACCAACATATAAGGTCTCAATCTCTTCTAGTTTTAACAATAGCAGATGAATATCTTTGTTGGTCTCCTTTTTCAGTATATTTTTGCTAGAACAAAAGCTCTCTAGTATCTTTTGAAAGTCATATTTTGTACATTCCATCAATCCTGCTTCTAATCAATTTCCATTTTTGCATCCACGTCACTGAGGTATTTTCAATATGGACCATTGACCTCTACCATCCTAAATCCACTACAATATCTAAAATATGCTCTTTGACATGTGCTAGAATGATCGCCAGTTGCAGCCATAACTCTCTCTCGCAGCAGCAATCTTATATAATCTTTGCGGCTTGCATCACTATGAAATGTATGTATATCAAAGCTTTGCATTGGCTGTTGTCTCCATTGTATATAGAAAGGAGTATGTGCTATTTATTCAGTAGAAAGGACTTTGTTTCTTTGACCTTTTCGTTCAGATACTTCAATTGAAATAAGTTCAACTTCATAATTTGAGTTTTTAAAAAAGCATGTCCTTTTGTTTTAGTATCCAAGATCTCTGTGTAATAGTCAAAGTTCAAGATGGCATTGGTTATGAAAACTGGCCAAATTCACTTGCAAAGACATAAATGATCAATTGATCTAAATCAATAAAATAACTACATCAACTAAAGAACCATTGAGCTCGAATCTTGGAATTAGAAATTTGTATACTTTTAAATGTCTTAGAATTTTATAGACAAATAGACTACATGGCCTTTTACATTTTTTGATCTTATACAAAGAACAAAACCAAGTGTTTATAGCTAGAATGGTCTAATCAAGGCAAAGTGATGTGTATGAACATTCAAATTCAAAGACAAGAAATCAGAGGATTGTTAAAGTGTCTTGCTTTTGGCTAGTCATATATGTTCACTCAGGGACTCCTAAATTAAGTGGAATTCATAGTCAACGAATCACTTTATACAAGATCAAGGGAATTAACACAAATAGGCACTTACAACAAATGATGCTACATACAACACCACATAAAAATTCATCTCTTCAACACACACCATTCTAGTGCGATCTTTTCTAAGATCCAATTTGCAGAACTAAGTACAAGGATCCTAGCAAAGATGCATTTCCAACAAAGTCTACTAACCGGCATTCTAGTCTTCCTTATCTTTGGTCTAGGAAAGCCTCAAATGCAATACATTCCAACAAACAACCACAGCCAAAAATACAATCACTAATTGGACAACAATTTGGACAGACGTCTGAATTATCTTCTACCAACAAAAATGATTAAAAAAAAATAACGAAACAGTGCATGTCACCTAAGTATCACCAAAATTATAAGTATCTACAAAACCGCATTCAATTCACCATTAAGACCTCAACAAGACACAAATCCGAAGGGTAAAGGTCCTCACAGGCACAACTACAACGTGCATCTATTTTTTGACTAAACCTTGCGTGTAAACCTGTTTCGCTTTAACTTGACGAACCTCCCCTGGTTGAATCGTTTATCCTAGTGTTCCAATTTCTGGGATCTTCTGCGGTATTAGTGAATTTTCCATTGGAGTGGAGTCCAAGAGACTAAGGCTGTACAACTCTGCAAATCTCAGCATCTTCCATATCTCTGAGAATTTCGGTAGAAATGAACTAGGCAATTGTAACGTGGCGGTTATTCTTTCTAATATGGCGCTATGTCACAATCCTTCGTTCATGTGAGCTGTAAGAAAGTTGAGGTTTGTAAGCTTTGGATCAATGCAAGTGCTTTTGTTGTGAGCACTGGTATTCATGTAGCTTTGGTATTTCTCTTCGGTATTTCAAGAGATCAGGATAAGACTACTTAATGAGTGCATTTTCTGGGTGCACGGAACACCGTCAGTTAACGAACCTGATGATTAATTAGGTTCAGACTGCACAGGAATGTCTTTTCACCTATGTTTACTGAATTCCCAACAAGTTTAAAAAATAAGAAAAATCAAACTGCCCACACACTGAAACTTTTTAATGAACTTTCTGTTTGCATTTAAGTCCACCTGTACACATCCGAAATGGTTTTACGGTCGGATCTTTGGCTAAGGCTGTACAACTCTGCAAAGCCAAAACTAAGGCTGTACAACTCTGCAAAGCCGAAACTAACGCTGTACAACTCTGCAAACCTCAGCATCTTTGGCTTTTAGATAGGTGCTGAGTGTACGATGGGTATCAAAGCGTTGGTTCTTCGTCACCCTGGAGTGATGCCTGACGACCAATACTTTAGAATTGGTACTAGATTTTACGACCATGGTAAAGGGCATGTTGTACAAGCCAGCATGTGACAAAAGAGTTTGTTGTACAACACTGCGAGAAGAATCAATAAATTGCCTACAATAGGCGAGAATCAAATCTGTGACGTGGTTCCGGTCAGACACTCTATACGCAAGTTTTCTACAGCACCCGTGGTTTTGCACAATGTCCAATTCAACGCTGGAATACGGTGCAGTAGCTGTAGTCATATCTACGTCCTTCAGCATCGGACGGTTTGTGGTCATCGTGGTCCAATGGTGAGCCAGTTTTAGTTCACATGAGATGCATTCATACTGATGGATATCTTTGGCTTCTGAAACAAAGATATTTCTTTCGATTGAGTAATACTTTTGTTGGAGTATAGTCTCATCTCCTTGTCATGGTTTTTGTGTCCTAAATTGTTGAAAAGTAATGTTCGAACTCTATCTGCACACTTTCTAGCTACTTGGACTAGTCAATAGTCTTTCGACGTCACCCTTGTTTTCTAGGAATTCATTGCCTGGATACAATGTTGAAGAACTTGTGTTGTACATCACCTTCGACATCATCACAAGTGATCGACACACCTACTGCATCGAGATAAATGCCGCATCAGAACCGAAGATTCAGCAGTTCCGAAGATATGATGGCAATTTTGCAGTCTACTGGTGGCCAAAACAACCAATGCGCTGTTATAAAAGTAAAGCTTAACGTGAGAAGCGTAGAGACAACCCTTGACGGCCTTGTCTTAGGGTATTGAATTTTCCAAGCTGTCTCCAAGGCAACGGCCACCCCATGAACGACGAAGAAGCTTGTCATCCGCCACGTAGCATTCCAAGTCATATAGTATACTGCCCCCTCATGCATTATTCCAGACACCAAGAACGACGCAAGCAGTGCTATTAATTTATCTAAGTCGAACTTTCGCCTAGCCCCTTGAGCCTTTGAAAAATCTGTGTTAGTTACTCCAGAGGATCTTTTGGAGCGGCGCGTTAGAAATAGATCTTCCGACTCAGCCAGGTTGGTGGACAGAGCCTGGTCAGACGTTTCCGGCTTATCATCAGAACGCTGTAGAAGGTGTAGAACGGGATTGTACACTGTTTCCCTGAGGCAGCTGCTCACAAGAAGGTTCCACCGCTGACCCCAGAACTCTTGGAGCGAGACTGAGACAAATGGATTATCGAAGTGGGGTTCGATCGTGACACCAAAGAAGAAGTTTGCCACTGCAGCCAGAACTTCGAGCAAAGTCGTTGCAAAGAGATATAACTGGAGCGTTGTTAGAAGGTGGAGGACAATCAACGGGAGGGTGTCTAGACTTGACACAGTTATTTGCAGCAGTAAAGCCAGTACGACGGATTTGACTACAGATCTGGCAAAAAGCATATACCATGTCTCCGACTTGGAGACGTAATCTATCAGTGAAGAGTACTTCACAGGGACGCGCTTCACCACTTTTCCAGTCTGCTTCACGTGAGCAGGATACATCATCACAATTGCAAACCTCGGGAAGATTGGTTCTACCCAGGGGTCACACCCAGCACCAGTACCCCAGCAGAGAAGCAACACCTTGAACGAAGCTATCCATGTGACTATGCAGTAGAAACAACCTACACCAGTTAGATGAGTGTCGTGGCTCCAAATAAAGGGTACGAGTGTATACACTGCCAATGCTGGAGTGGACGCGACGAGGCGAGGAAACCCTAATGAGAATCTTCTAACTATCCAATAGCAGTAGGCTGCAGCGATAAAAACCAGGAGGTGTCCCACCAGAATTCCTTCTTTCCAACTCTGAGCTTCATATCCCAATGTCGCCATTCTAGAAATCGTTGACAACGGCTACAATTCTATGTGATCCTTCCACACCCAAGCGGCGGTGTTCCACGCCGAACCCTTACTAGCTAACTGATGCATTCTACACACTGATCCGAATGCCAATGGTAGGTTTACACGAAGTGATACATACTTCGGCTTCGAAATACTTCAACACGCCGTCTCCAAGCACTATTTATACTGTGGTTGAGTATCAGGGGCGGCGTGTGACGTTGGCGGTTACGTTGCCCATCCAGCTACAACAGCCTCAATACGATTGCAACTCGCTGATCCTCTCAATCCTGAAAGCTAGACTATCGTGGTGTCCCATGAGAGCAGAGAATTGTCAGGAACTAGCATTCACAAACACGAGAAAGCACCGTCGCAGCAGGAAATAACGCGATAATGGGCCGATAAAAAAACCGCCGCAACAGCCGCAGAAGCAACGGACACTATTTGTGGATAAGAAGTGTGTGTGTGTAATATCCTGGATTCGATGTCATTAGCTGGAATTATGATGCTACCAGGGCCCACTACGGATTCAGCTCATCAGTGACCATGTTGCAGAAAGATAACACCGCTACCATATGTTGTTGTTGGTGTTGGACTGTGGAGGAGGAGCAGCAGAAGGACAGCGCCAGGAACACGACCCATAAGCAACAAACATCACGAGAAACATAGATCACTCTTTGCCACCTGATCAGCCAGCCAACTGCTAAGTTGCTCTAACACATACCACTCAGCCAATCCATGGAGTTTATTGATAAGTATCAAAATCCTGCTTATTTTGATACTTAGGAGTTTTTCGTAAGTATACTGGAGAAAGCTAGAAGCCACAATTTTCAAAGAATTTGATTGGTTGAATTAAGAAGCACACCTTAATTAGTTTTGAACCAAAAAAAATCAATAATGAAATCACAAGGAGACAAATACGAGGTGGAAGGGACTTTTCTATTAATGTGACTGGAATAGTATTGTTTCTTGAAGTTTGTGTTGGACCCACATCAAGTGGTGCTTTTTGAAAAAACTTAAGAGGTCGTATCAAATTAAGCTAAAAACATTCATTAAATTATTACTTTTGATTCTTTTTAATGTTCTCTATAATTTTCACAATCTTGATATAAGCTATTATATTTTATATTTAATAGTAAAGTAATTTGGCTCATGTGTATTGAAAAAGAGAAGTCTAAAGGCTACAAACGCTTAGCATCAACAAGGATTGTACTCTAAGAGAAGTGTGGAGGAAGATAATTCTTACTTCCAACACTCTTTACTTATAGGTGGTGGTTTATCCACCAACGAGACAACTTCCATCCATTTGATATTACATCCATTTCTATCTCATCTTACTAAAGCCTTGGTAGTACCACAATAACTTACTTTACCTCTTTGCTGCTTTTTTACTATTACCAACATACTATGCTTAAACTTTATGTGATTGTAACTAAGCAAGTACTCGTTGTTCTTCAACACTCCCACTTTACTAATATTCAAAAAGCTTTTAATCCTAATCTCTGAATCAAGTCATGATGTCTATCCTTGACTAATGCCTTTGTAAGCACATGAGCAAGCATGTCATTTGTAGCACAATACTTCATACCTATTATTCCATCTTCAATCTTCTCTTGTATGAAATGATGTTAAACATCAATATGCTTGATCCTTGAGTGGTATTTTGGATTCTTAGCAAATGCAAGACATCCTTGATTATCACACATAATGAGGATTGCTTCTAGTTGCACTAGACCAATGTCTTCTAAGAGTTGCCTTATCCAATACACATCCATTGCACAATGACTTGCTGCCATGTACTCTGCCTCCATCGTTCATCTTGTAATAGTAGATTGTCTCTTGCAATTCCATGAAATAGCTCCCACTCCAATAAAGAATACATATCCCGTTGTGGATCTTCTATCATTTACATCTTCAACTCAATCCGCATCACAATAACCTTGTAAGTCAATGTTCTTACTACCAAGACATAATTTGAAGTCTTTTGTACCTTTTAAGTACCTCAAAATCCTCTTTACCGTTTTTCAATGCATTGGTCTAGTCTTAGACATGTATTGGCTTACAACACTCACCGCATATGCAAGATCCACTCTTGTAGCCACCATTGCATACATGAGTGAGTCTACTGCTGCTTTGTATGGAATACTTTGCATCTCACCTTCAACTTGTGTAAACTCCTCATCAGTGAACTTCATCAACTTCAAATTTGCCTCCAAGGGTGTTCCAATAGGCTTGCACTCCTCCATATTGAATCGTTTCAATACTTCTTCAATGTACTTGGTTTAACTCATTGCAATCGTCTTGTTACCATGATCACTTACAAATTCTACTTCCAAGCAATAGTGCAACTCTCCCAAATCACTCATCTCATATTCCTTCTCTAATTTGGCCTTCAATCAATCCATCTTTTCCATATTGTTGTCAAGGATAAGAACTTGATGAAAAAATAATTCAGACAAGTGAGCCTTCACTCAAAGAGAGGTAACAAAATATATATAAACAAGTATATATATTGAAAGAGAAACTAAAATGGCTATTGCCAAAAGACAAGAAAACTAGAGGCCCTTGAAACTAGACTAGAATCAAGAAAGGAGTTGACAAGAGTGAAGAAGCCTTCACTCTTGTCTCTATATATACTATCTAACTAGGGGCTACATGGCGACGTTCTATAGGACCTCTAATATGTGTTGACTTTGTAGGACACATGCCTTGACTTACAAGGCAAGTTTTTCTACGTGTGGACCACATAGTTAGCTTGATCTTCAAGCTAACAACATGTGTGGCACATGGCCAACTTGTTGACCCCGTTTCTAATCCAAAAAATCAATTAAAGACACCTATGAAGTCAAAGCAGCGTCTATGAAGCTTCTAGGAAGCTATCATATTAAATACTATAGAATTAACTTATTTTTACCTATATTTACTTACTTCTCCCTATTTGTATATGTAATTACTAGCTTACATGATTATGTCCGTGACATTATCTCCCCTTCTAGGGACGAGTTCCACAAGGAGCGGTCATCATATGTTGAGGAAATCTATGATGTGATGAATTGTATTTACCACATACTCTGATCTTTGTTCTCTTTGAAGATGATTGATAGGGCCACTCAACCGTCGGTAGTGTCCCATACTAGGGCGGGAAGACCACCCAGTTATTTAATCATTGTTGAGACCTTCGTAACTTCTTTCGAATAGAATATTTGGAGCACCATCAGGAGTTGTTCCTACCTCTAGTATAATCACCAAACATCGGGAGTCCCTTCCCAAATTGTGATACCAAACGCGTTGTATCTCGCCATCTATTCGAGGAAGAACATGTCGTTCTTGAAGATCTTCATCTCGATTGCGTCATCTTGAAGGTTGTGACAATCGTAATGTCTCGTTCAGCAGGTCAGCAAATGAAGGTTCTTGAGTCGAATCTGCTGGTTATTGGTTCTCCATCTCCTAAGCGTCACTACTATAAAGAAGCTACGAACAAGAATTGAAAGTAGAATGTTATCTTGCCTAAATGTTGTTTCTTTTATAAAGAAGGTTTTTATCTTGATTTTGATGGATGTCGTCGATGAAAAGCCTCCACCGCCTTTGCTGCATTTGTAAGATTCTTTATTAGCTCCCATGTGCGTTCACTAATACCATATCCGTGCCAATGGACAAGATATTCTAATTTATTTCGGCGCCGCCTTGAATCTAAGACTTCTTCTACTTCAAACTCTTCATTATTGTCCACTTCTATAGGAGGAGGTGGAGCTTGTTGTCTTTTTGGTATGTCCACTAACTTGTATGGTTCAAGAAGAGACACGTGGAATACATGATGGATTTTTATTGACTCCGGTAGATGTAAACGATATGCAACTAGATTGATTTGTGCAGAAATAGAAAATGGTCCTAGCCTTCGATAGTCCAATTTGTCACAAGGACGAGTGGTCTTGATATTACGACGAAGTAGCCATACCTTATCACCCAAGATGAATGATGGTTGTTCCTTTCGATAGACATCCGCATTGACCTTTTGTTGTTCTTGAGCCTCTTTTAACTGCGCCTTCATTGTTGCATGTAGCTCTGATAAATGAATTACCAAATCTTTCGCAGCAGGATTATCAACTTTTGAAAAGTCAAAAATATCAAGTTGTGGATGGTAATCATAATTAGCAAAGAAAGGTGTTTGTTTTGTAGAAAAATGTATCGTGTTATTGTAAGCAAACTCTGCCAATGGCAAAAGAGTTGTCCAATCATCTTATTGGTAATTAATGGTACATCTTAAATATTGCTCCAAAACTTGATTAACACGCTCTGTTTGTCGATCAGTTTGAGGATGGAATGTCGAAGATAGTTTTATATCCACTTTAAGAATCTTGAAAAGAGTCCGCCAAAATCTTGATACAAATTGAGTTCCCCTATCTGATATAATATCTTTGGATAATCCATGATAGCGATAGATATTGTCAAGAAAGAGCTTAGCTGTTTCTTTACCTGTAATAGATTTTTTACATGGTACAAAATGTGCCATCTGGGTAAAATGATCTATTATCATGAATATAGAGTCATAAGAACCTGAGATTAGAAGATCCGTGATGAAGTCCATAGAAATAGAAGACCATGATTGTTCTAGAATGGATAATGGCTGAAGAAGTCCAAAAAGTCGATGACGAGGAGTTTTCGATCTTGAGCAAATATCACATGATTGTACAAAATCTTTAACTGCCTTCCACATTTGAGGCCACCAAAAATCCCTAGATATCAGCTCCAAAGTCTTATTATATCCAAAATGTCCTATTGCTGGGAAGTCGTGACAAACTTGAAGAACACGTAAACGTGCTTCTCCTTTTCGAACATATAGGCGTCCTTCAAAATAGAGTAGGTTGTTCTTGAATTCAAATTTAGAGGGATAATGAGATTTAGAAGAATTATTCTTGATATCATGAACAAGAAGGTCTGAAGACATACTTAATTGGACTTGCTTGAAAAAAGTTAAATCAATAGTCAATGTTTATTTTATTGCTCGAAGATGAAATGGCTCCGACTTCAAGAGAACCGTTCTTTGTTGCTCAAAAGCTACATCACCTTCTTTTGGTGTAAGATAAGAATGTCTAGACAAGGCATTGGACAAACCTTGTTGTTTTTCTGGCCGATAAGTAATGATGAACTCGAATCTTGATAAAGACATGCTCCAACAAGCTTGGCGACGATTTAATACGCTTGCTGATATAAAATATTCGAGATTCTTGTGATCTGTATACATGGTGACTGGACTAGAAGCGCCTTTTACATATTGATGCCATTCTTGAAAAGAATCCACAATTGCAAGAAGTTCTTTATCGTGGATCTCATAATTGATTTCTGCTATTGAGAATTTTCTTGAATGAAAGGCTAGTGGATGAAGTTTGTCATCTATTCCCATTTGTGATAAAATCGCACCTAGAGCAAAGTCTGATGTATTTGTTTCTATAAAGAATGCTTTGGAAAAATCAACACGATACAAGATTGGTGCAGAAACAAACGCTGTCTTCAAAGATTCAAAAGCAACTTCCGCTTCTTGATTCCATTGGAGTTTGTCTTTACAAGTCAAACGTGTAAGTGGAGCTGCAACTCGAGAGAAGTCTTTGATGAAGATCCGATAGTAGTTGGCAAATCCCAAAAAACATTGAACATCTCTTACCGTTTTTGGTATCTTCCAGTCTATAATAGTTTGAACTTTCTTAGGATCCATCATAAGTCCCTCATTTGAAATGATGTAACTTAAGAAATCAACTTGAATAGTGTGGAATACACACTTTTCTATCTTGGTATAGAATCCTGCATCTCTTAATTTTTGTAACACACGACGAACATGAAGTTCATGTTCTTCTGGATTCTAAGAATAGATCAAGATGTCGTCTAGATAACAGACCACAAAATCGTCCAAAAACTCTCAAAAAACATCATTCATTAGATGTTGAAAAGCTGTTGGTGCATTTGTAAGTCCAAAAGGCATGATGTTGTATTCAAAATGTCCATACCTAGTTCGAAACGCAGTCTTCCATTCATCTCCTTCTTTGATGTGTACTAGATTGTATGCTCTCCGAAGATCTATTTTTGTATAGATCTTAGCTTGATTCAGCTGATCAAGAAGTCCAGATATTAAAGGTAGTGGATACCTGTTCTTGATGGTAATCTTGTTGAGTCCTTGATAATCAACACACATCCGCAATGATCTATCTTTTTTCTTCACAAATAGAATTGGAGCTCCTGCCTGAGATTTAGAATGGCGTATGAAATTCTTGGCTAGATTTTCTTCAATATACTCCTTGAGTTCAGCCAACTCATTTTGTGATAAACTGTAGATTGGTCCGAATGGCGGTTGTGCTCCTTCTTGAAGGTCAATTGAGCAATCATAGGGACGATGTTCTAGGAGTGTATCCGCATTCTTTTTTTCAAATACATCTTGAAATTCTTGATATTGGCTTGGAATGCCACTTGAAGTCTTTTCACCAGTAGAAATGCGTGTGGCATAAATAATATATGGTGATTCTTTCATAGCAGCATGCAAGAAAGCTTTTGCACCTATAAATACGGGTTTAATTGAACTGGACTTATGACTCTCGACTTAATTAACTACACTGATAGTTATACTTTTAGAAAAAGTAAGAGTTCAAAAAATCTAATCTATTTGAGGGTTGTATTTTTCTTACCTCGATAAACCTAAAATGACTGGATTAGAGGGAGATCTAATGATATTAAATACTACAAAACTATTATGACCATTGATTATTACTTCTATAGGAAGGGTTTCGTGAGTAATATCTCCAGAAGACAATGGACGACCACCTATGACTTCTACATGAACAAGTTTAGTTTTCTTTACTAAAGATATGCTATGTCTTTTAGTAAATTCTTCATCTAAAAAACACGCTAAGGCTCTTGAATCTAACAAGGCAGAGACTTTGTAATGTTTAGGTCCTAAAATAATATTTAATATAAAACAAGGAGAGGGCTCTAAGGAGAGAATAGGATCCAATTGGCTCTTCGAACCAAGCTCACCCGTCGTGTGAATTGGTCCTTTCTCTTCCTACTGACTCCCGTTATTGGAATCGAACGGAGCATTTCAGTATGCCCCGGCTGACTGTAACGGGGTGACTGAACCTGGCCACTCAGTATTTGCATTGGAGTTGGTCGTTGCTTCCAATATTCGAGGTAACTGAACATTAATAAAAGTCCCCTTTCTTTATATTTTCACGGTATACTCGTGTTACAACACGACACCGATATATTGTCTTCTTTCACAGTCATACTCCTCATTTTGTGATTGCGTCGTTTCTTTGGACAATGTTGAGCAGTGTGCTTTGATTCTCCACAATATAAACATATTCCTTCTTGACCACGACGAGTCTTTTCTTGCTCAGTAAGAGGTTTGAAACGTACTGCATCAATTTGCATATCCTCTACTTTCGAATGTATGTGTTGAAGAAGTGTTGGTGTTGCCATTGAATTATAGTAACGTTGAGGTCTACTTGTATGGTTCTCACATCGAAATTCAAAAAGGCGATTGTCACACTTCACAGCAAAGTCAATTGCTTGACTCAATGTTTGAGGATTAGGTAAGTTGAGCATTAATTTTTTTACCTCGTATTATAATCCATAGAAAAATTGGCTAATAAGTGCAGCATCATCCCACTTGATATCAGGTGCAAGTTGTCAAAATTGTGAAGCATATAACGTTACTGATCGATTGTCTTGTCGTAAAATACGGATCTTATTAGTTGCAACACGAATTGCATCATGTTCTCCATACATGGATCGAAACTCCGCCAAAAAAGCTTCTAGATTATCCAATATTGGATCTCGTCGTTCAAGAAAAGATGAAAACCACGATAGTGCTGAACCTGAAAGAAGCGTAACAATGAATTCAACTTGCGATCCTGGAGTTGGATAGCTGTGGGATTGAAGTTCAATCATAAGTTGCACTTGATTGATAAATCCTCGAAACTTGGATCTAGTGCCATCAAACTTCTCGAGTAGGGCAATTCTTGGTTCTCTAACATTTGAAGGACGTTCCATCATAGGAGAAAGGACATGGTTTGGTGCAAATGTTGAAGCAGTTCCAACCATTTCTATATCTTCACTTCCTGCCAATCTTGTTGCTCTTTGTGGTGGTAAATTGAGTTGATGCATCGCAAGCATTAACTCCCTCAATTGCTCTTGCATTTGTGCCATTGCACTCTTCATTTCAAGAAGTTCTGCCATGATAATACTTAGAAGAGAGAAGATGTCTAATATCACTCAAGAAAAATAGAAGAGAGGACTTGAGAACAAAGAAAATACTAAGGACAATATCAATTTAAAAGAGGGTAATCCGTAACTTCTAGTATGCTTATATCTTATTAAGAAAAAAGGGGTAATCCACTCTTAATCAAGATTAGACAAAGCTCTGATATTGTAGGTATATTCTTGTCAATCTGTCAAAGATAAAAACTCGATGAAAAAACAATTCAGACAAGTGAGCCTTCACTCAAAGAGAGGTAACAAAATATATATAAACAAGTATATATATTGAAAGAGAAATTGGAATGGCTATTGCCAAAAGACAAGAAAACTAGAGATCTTTGAAACTAGACTAGAATCAAGAAAGGAGTTGACAAGAGTGAAGAAGCCTTCACTCTTGTCTCTATATATACTATCTAACTAGGGGCTACATGGCAGTGTTCTTTAGGACTTCCAATATGTGTTGACTTTGTAGGACACATGCCTTGACTTACAATGTAAGTTTTTCTACGTGTGGACCACATTGTTAGCTTGATCTTCAAGCTAACAACATGTGTGGCACATGGCCAACTTGTTGACCACGTTTCTAATCCAAAAAACAAATTAAAGACACCTATGAAGTCAAAGCAACGTCTATGAAGCTTTTATGAAGTTTCCATATTAAATACTATAGAATTAACTTACTTTTATCTATATTTATTTACTTCTACCTATTTGTATATGTAATTACTAGCTTACATGATTATGTCCGTGACAATTGTTAGCCAAGATGATCAATTCATCAACATAGAGGATTACAATCAGCAAGAACTTTCTAGATTGCATCACATACAATGAATGATCAACTTCATTCCTTACAAATCCTTCATTGATAAAGAAGGTGTCAATTCGTTGGTACCATGCCGTTGGTGATTGTTTCAATTTATTTAAAGATTTCTTCAATTTGCAAATAAGATGTTCTTTGCCTTGTTGTACAAATCCTTGAGGTTGATCCATGTAGATGTCTTTTTACAATTCTCCATTCAAAAAGGCCGTCTTTACATCCATTTGGTGTATTTTCAAATCCATTGCTACTTAAATTGCTACAATGGTCCTAATGGTGGTGAATTTGGCAACGGATGCATAAGTCTCATTGAAATCAATTCCAGCAACTTGTGAGTATCTTTTGGCAACCAATCTTGTCTTGTGCCTCACCACCACATCCATTGCATCTCTTTTAGTCCTAAACACTCATTTACAACCAACACTAGATCGATTTGTTGGAAGAGGTGCCAATTTCCATGTACCGTTGTCTATAAGAGATTGCTACTCTTCTTCCATAGCCTTCTCCCACTTGATTGCATCTTCACACTTCATAGCATCACACAAAGATAATGGATCAGCAAGAAGAACAACATTTATATGTTCTTTTTTTTACTTGAGAGAAGATGTGATCCTTCCACCATTCGCCACGTTGCTTTCTTTCTCTCAATGGATATCTCTTTTCATTGATTGAAGAACATTCACCTTGTTCTACTCTTTGTTCTTTTCTAACTTTTAAATCTTGTTGTTTCTCATTCAATGGTTACTACTCTTCATCATTATCAACATCCCAATCTTCAACATCTTCATTTGTTTCATTGCTGGTCCTTTTAATTGTATGAGCCTTTATCTTTTCAACCTGCTTTGGCTTTTCATCGTTATTGATGTCATCTTCTTGTTTCTTTGTTGAATTGAAAGATGTGTCCACAAACACACCATTACTCCCACTTGGACACATCTCCAAATGCTCACAAGCATTCTTGTGCTCCAAAAATGCAACATCATGACTTCTGATGATCTTCTTGGTTTCCAAGCACATTAGCCTATATGCCTTAATACCTTCACAATAACCAAGAAACACACACTTTGTACCTTTTGCATCAAGTTTAGACCTCATACAATCTAGTGTTTTTGCATATACAATGCAACCAAAGGTCCTCATATGGGAAATGCAAGGTTGTCTCCCACTCCAAGCTTCTTGTGGTGTCATTGATGCAAGAGCACTTGTTGGACATCTATTTCTTGTATATATTGCATTCACTACAGCTTCCGCCCAAAATTCAAAGCCAAGGTTTTGAGCATGAAGCATGCTCCTTGTCATCTCTACGATGGTTCGATTTGTCCTTTCAACAATATCATTTTGTTGTGGAGTGTATGGAGTTGAGGTTTGTTTAGAAATTCCTTCATTCTTCAAATAAACATCAACTTGCTTAGACATGTACTCACCTCCATTGTCCATATGTAACACCTTTGATCTTGCATTCACTTTGTTTCTCAACAAGTGCTTTAAACTCCTTAAACCTCCAAAAGCATTCACTCTTGGCTTTAAGAATTTAGATCCAAATCTTTCTTGAATAATCATCAATGAAGGTGAGGAAATATCTTGATCCTCCAATACTTGTGTTTTTCATAGGTTGACATACATCAGAATGGACAATCTCTAGCAACTTCGTAGCACGTTGTCGTATGGCGTTGTCGTACTGTAATTACTTACAATATGTAAAAATTAGTGAAAACATGTAATATATTTATAAGTCTTAATGTGAGTTAGAATAGTTAGTATATTAATTTAAAATGAATTGAAATAAGAAAAATTATTTGGAAGTTAATCTAGTTTGATTATAGAGTTTATATTATATAGGATTTAGATAGTTAGTATAAAGATTAAGGGAAGGGAGGAGTTAAAAGATGAAAATATAACTAGAAGGAGGCTTATTGGAAAGGATGAAAGTAAGGCATGGTTGGATGAAGGCAAGGGGTGAAGAACTTCATCCCTATTGGTCGAATACCATGACCAATGGGCTTTGAGGAGGCTGCCCGAGGCCATATTAGGAATTAGGGTTCCTCTTTCGAGGCCATTCGAGCTTTTGAGGCTAGGGTCAGAAGGTTTAGGGTTTTGGGTATAATTTGGGTGAAGATTTTGTGTGATTTCGAATTTTTATGGAAAAGATATGAATGTTCAAAGATAAGGTGTCAATTTCGTACCTACTGTCACTTCTTTTGGGCATCACATACGAATACGGAGAGCAACGGAAGATCGGCGACTAGATTTGGAGGGAGTATTTTTTCGGCTACACATTCTATTTACTGTATAGTGAATTCTAAGATTGGGTGAAGGAGTTATGAGGCGTTGAAGACAGCACTTGTAGTTTGAAGGCAGTAAGTATATCGTTTTGTTGCTAGTTATGGTTGAAGCCATATCTTGAGTTTCTGGACGAATTTATGGCTCAAAATTTCCACAAGTGTGTGTAATTGGGTTAAGAAGCTTTAGATCAAAGTTTCATAGTATTTGAATAATTTCTTTGTGAAATATGAAGGAAGTTGTACACGGGTGTAAAAAAGCTAGGGTTTGAAGCTACAGTTAGGATTTTCAAGATATCACAAGATCCAAGACGAATTTACGGTTAAATTTTGGTGTGGTAGTTGCTAAAGATATATCAGTACTCCATGTAAAATTTGGAGTTGTTTAGACGATTAGATCGTATGTTATAAGCTGTTGAACTTTGGGAAAAATTCTTCATAAGGATATATAAGTTTTTTATAACACCTTATCAAGTATTTTGGTGTTCTTTGGATTTTAAGGCTTGTATATTGATGTAATTGCTCCAAAGGAGAGGATTTTATATATATAAAATTTTTACCCTTATATTTCAAACTTGATTGAGTATTTAGTGACAGCCAGAAGCCTAGCACTTTCTTGAGGCAAACTCTCTCTACCTCGACAGTGTGATTTGCTATCTGGGAATACACTGAGTATCTAGCTGTAGAGAGTTTAGGTTTCACTTGTATATTATGCCTTAACTCCCAAAATCCTCTTTTCTTTGTATAAAAACTCAAAATATATTAAAATCCTTCAAAATATTTTTCTTCCCGCAAAGACCTTTTCATATCAGACTTTAGGATCTCATATATCTCGATCCAACCGTTCAGTTTGTTTTAAATTTCTACATAAGATATATGCTATTCTTAACCCTTATCACAACAAAAATGAATCATACATATATCACCGATCTTTCAGAATCTTAGAAAACCTAATAGGTGTACAAAACCGTAACTTACAAGCACCCATAAACTATTTTCTCTATATCTCAAAAATCCAAACTCTAAAATCCACAAAACTTATGTATAAAGCTTTATAACAAGATTATACACAATCTTGGAAATTTTGAGTCAAAACCTCATCAAATTGTCTAAGATATAGCTCAAATCACAAGTACAAGTAAATCGGGCTACTTACTACCCTTAGATTCCAAGCACTGACTTCAACTACCAATATCTCCTTTATTAAAGCTTAGAATTTGACAAATATTAGGCATGAATTATAGCCAAAAAAGTCCTCTCTCTAACTCCTATTGCCGATTCTCGTTTGCTATTTGTATGTGTGCGAAATGCCCTAAAGAGTGACAGTAGGTCCTAAAATTAACACCTTAACTTTGAGCGCCCATAACTTCTTCATAAAAACCCCAAATGACACAAAACTTATACCAAAAGCATAGCCAAAAACCTAAACCTTCTGACCCTAGCCTTAAAAGTTCGAATCAATCGAGAGAAATTAACCCTAATCCCTAATATGGCCTCGGGTAGCCTCCTCAAAGCCCATTGGTCATGATTTTTGACCAATAGGAATGGAGATTTTCATTATTCATCTCCATTCATCTATATTGGTGCCCTAATTACTCTCATTTCTACCAAAATCCTTCTTCAATCATTTTTCTTATAAGATTTACATAATTTATGCTCTAAACACCAAATAGAAGAACCAAAAGAAGTTTTCAAAGGTCACCAATGTCTAATAAAGGTGATTCTAAATATTTAGAAGTTACTATCAACCAAAACCAATCTTAAAAGCCACTATCAAAAGAAAATTAAAGTTATACAAAATCTATAGTAATTTTTTTAAACAACCTCTTTTCAAGGTAATAATCAAATTATATTCTAAAACCAACTAAAATCTACTAACATGGCTCTCACCATGTTACTTAATAAATTATATATTAAGTATATAATTACATTATTTTCATATAGTAGCCGAACCACAACATGACAACGTGTTGCTACACTCTTTGGAAATGAGGCCCTTTTTTGTTTGCCTTGTATGCATCCTTCATATGTAAGTTATTTTGCATTATGGCTTGTATTGCCAAGATCTAAGCCAGTTACCATGGTGTTCAGCTCTTTCATGCTCTTCACATTTAAATGGCCAAGGCAACGATGCCATATATTCAACTTGTCTTGATTTGATGTAAACTCAGCAAATACGGCTACCTCTAGTCCATTCACCTTCTTACAAATGAGGTAGTACAAATTTCCTTCTTTCAAGCCTTTGAAGACCTTGTCTCCACTCAATGTTCTTACAAAACATCCATTCATGTCAAATTGAACTTTAAAACCTTCCATTACAAGTTTACTCACCGAAAATAGGTTTTGCTTCATTTTAGCCACATGAAGGATGTTTTTGAATCTGATCCTATTGGTTTGTCCATTCACAACAACCTCGATCATAATAGAGCCAATTCTAATAGCTTCACATGTACCACTATTTATCAATACCACGTTTCATGCTGGAATAGCTTCATAAATATCAAATGAATATTTATAAGGTGTCATATGCTTGGAACAACCTGAATCCACAATCCATCTTGACATGGTAGCCATTGAGGTCCCATTTGTTGCCGTGAATGTATAATCTTGTCTTCTAAACTCATCTTGCATACTATTTGCATTCTCCTTCTTTATCTTTTTGCCTTTGTAGCAATTTCGAGCAAAATGGCCTATTTTGCCACAAATGAAGCAAGATTTGATATTACCTCCTTGATTTGAATAGTTGCCTTTGCTTTGACGTGAATAAAATACTGAATCTTCACTATGAGGCTCCTTTTCTTTTTTCTTGGTTACTTCATGGGTAAGTCTTGCCGTCACATAATCCATTGTAAGCTCTTTTAGCTTGATGGACTACAATGCCACAATAAGGTAGTTGTAGGATTTGGAAAGGCTCATTAGCAAGTTCATGACAATATCACTTTCTTCTAAAGGCTTGTCAATAGTTGCTAGTTGATTTGTAAGAGCCTTTACCTTATTAATATGAGTCATGAGGTCTTCACCTTCTTCTATCTTGCAAGTGAAGAACTTCCTCCTTGTATAGATGATGGATAAGTTCTTGCTCTCATAGATGTTGCAAAGAGTCTTCCATGCTTCTACTGGTCCTTTGCAAAAGATAATGTGAGAGAAGTTGGCTTCATCTACATTTGTTGCAATCAATCCAAAAGCCTTCTTTTCACGATGTTTGAACTCATTCTTCTCCTTCATATTAGCATCTTTGCTTGGAGCCTCTTCACTTTCATCTATAATATCCCAAAGATCCAAAGATACCAACAAAAGCTCTATTTTGACCTTCCAATGGTAGAAATTTTTACCTCTAAACTTCTCAATAACTCTCAATCCTTCACCTTCACTTGAAGCCATGTCTAAAGAAGAGTTGTATCAAAAAAAGATAGTAAGAAGAAGTCCTAATGCTCTCAAAATGAAAAAAAAAAAAAAAAAAAAAAAAAAAAAATGCTACCTTAGAATCCTAGAATCCTTCTTTGTGAACAAACTAGTGTTTTAACTCTCAAAAACACTCTCAACTTCACTTCTAAGACTTCTCACAAGTCTGGTGAGCTTTCCAAATCTAAATCATCACTCTAATATCTCTTTTATACTCACAAGTCACCTCTATATAATAAAAGAGGCTTATTAAGCATAACAAGCAATTTTATGTGATAAACCAACCATCAACACTAAAATGCTCTTAACCACAAGTAAGAACAAACTAAGATCTAGTTCTAGACCTAAATATGAAAGTTAGGTACTTTTAATGCCTAACATCAGTTACAACAACTTGATCTACTCCATACTTACAAAAATACTTAAAAGACTTCAAAAAAAAAAAAAACACTCAAGAAAATATGAGTGGGCCCATAACCTATTGAAAAAGAGAAGTCTAAAGGCTACAAACACTTAGCATCAGCAAGGATTGTACTCTAAGAGAAGTATGGAGGAAGATAATTCTTACTTCCAACACTCTTTACTTATAGGTGGTGGTTTGCCTACCAATGAGGCAACTTCCATCCATTTGATATTACATCCATTTCTATCTCATATTACTAAAGCCTCGGTAGTACCACAATAACTTACTTTACCTCTTTGCTGTCTTTTTACTATTAGCAATATACTATGCTTAAACTTTATGTGGTTGTAACTAAGTAAGTACTTACTGTTCTTCAATAATGTAATGGTGTATTCTTCTTTAATACTTCTATCAAAAGTTGGGCTTTCCAAAAAAATAGATTTGTTTACACCAAACAAAAGACTTTCATAATGTGATTGAATCATTATCTTTCAAAGTGGACCCCCAAGTCTGACGACCACTTTAATTATGTGTCTACATTATATATTTTTTTTCTTTCTATGTGTTCTTTATTATACTTTAAGAATATTTAATATATATATATATATATATATATTTTATTATTATATTTTTAGAATATTTAATGTATTTAAGGACAATAAATTATCTATGATATTTTTTTTTGTCATTACATAAGTATTTGATTTAATTTAATTTAATTTACTTTAATTTTATATTCTTTAAATTCTCATCAATTTCAAGGACATAAATCATAGAAAAATTCTAAAAAAGTAGTACACTTTTGTGAACTTAAAATAAATAAATAAATAAATCAAAGATGGATATAAGATAGAAAGTACAGTGGCTATTGCCAAATATAAAGAGATTAGCAATTCTTGAAGTAAGACTTTTTTCAATATGTGCACCAAATAACTAGCTTATATAACAAATAACTAATATGTGCAATATGTGGCTAACTTGTTGCCTATATTGGCTATATTTATATAACATTTACACAAGATATCATCAAATTTATTTATTTTTATTTTTATATATATATATATATATATATATATATTTGTGACATTATCTCCCATTCTAGTAAGAAGTTCTACAAGAAGCAGTAACCACATGTTGAAGAAGTCTAAGATGTGACAAACTATATTTTCTACTTATTCTAATTTTTGCTTGTATTGAAGATAGTTGATAGGTCCTTTCAACCATTGATAGTGTTTCATATTATGGCAAAAAGACCATCATGTTATTTAATCATTTTTGAGACTTTTGTAACTTGTTTTAGATAAAACATTTGAAACACCATCAAAAGTAGTTCCTACCTCTAATGATATCACCAAATATTGAAAGACTCTTCTTAAGTCGTGATATCAAATGCCGTATATTTTTCCATTTATTCAAGAAAGAAACTGTTATTCTTGAGGGCCTTTATTTTTTATTTTAGCATTGTTTTAAGTCTAAAATTTCTTCTACCTCAAATTCTTAATTATTGTCCACTTTCATAAAAAGATATAATATATATATACATATATATATAAATAAAACATATTTAGAAAAAACATATATATAAATATATATATATATATATATATATAAAAATAAAACATATTTAGAAAAAACATATATACATATATATATATATATATATATATATATATATATGTTTTGTTTATCTACTAATTTATATAGCCCAAGAAGAGATACATGGAATATGGGATGGATTTTTATAGAGTCCAATGTCATATTGCATGTCGTCTTGCTTGAGGTTGCACTAAATACTTGATTATAAAAAATAAAATTATATTTTGTAATAAATAAAGAGCCTAACAATTCTAATAAAATTATAAATAAATCTCAATTTAACATTAGTAATTCTAATCAAAATTTATTCAAATCTTAATAAAATCATAAAGGAACCTTCAAGAATGTATTTAAAAGAATCTTAAAAAATTCCTAAGTAAATTTTTAATTTCTAATAAAATCCTAAATAAGTCCTTAAAGAATTCTAACAAAATCTAATAGAATTCTAAAAAAAATCCAAATAACTTTTATTAAAATCTTTATGAAATCCTACCCAATTTTAACAAATATCTATATCAACCTTAAAATCTCAATAATTACTAATTAAATCATTGAACTTGCTTAAAAAATTATAAATATTTCAATATAATAATTAATAATAAGTAAAAAAAATAAAAGAAAATTTAAATTACTAATTGAGCTAAAAATCTCATAATACGCTTAGATGTTGGCTATCTTTCTTTTTCAATCTTAAGATCAATCTGCTAGTAACAATAGCTCTTTATTTAACTATTTAGTTTCTCTCAAAATTAACAAAAATATTACAAACTAAGTTTTTTACTTGATCAAAAAAAAATAAAAAAATATCCAACTAGAAAATCACTCGAGATCAAAAAAACACTTACTAACCTTTAAAAACCAAATTCTAAAACCTCTATTCTATTAAATCCAAATAACTTATAATCTAATCGTTTGATTGAATTAAAATTTATTAAATTCTTATAAAATAAGTAAATCTACAATCCTACAAATTTTCATCCATTCATATTCTATAATATTCAAAAAATTCTTATATATATATATATATATATATATATATATATATAACTTTGACTTTGCTTTTTTAATCTATGATAGTTTAAACTTTGTTAAGATTAATCATAAGCTTTTTGTTTGAAATGATAAATCTAAAGAAATCAACTTAAATTATATAAAATACATACTTTACTACCTTCAAATATAGTATTGGAGGTCTAAATTTTTATTATATAAAATAAAAACTAATTTTATATTATTTTATATCTTTAGAGTAGATTAAAGTATTTTTTTAAATAAAAAATAATAAAATAATATAAAAATTCATACAAAATATTATTAATCAAATATTAAAAAGTAGCTAACATATTTGCAAATCTAAAAGGTATGAAATTATATTCAATATATATCTATATATATATATATATATATATATATATACTTTGAAATATAATCTTCTATTCATTTCTATTTTTTATAAGTATTAAGTTGTATATTATTTTATAGATTTATTATTTTATAGATCTTTGCTTAATTCAATTGTTCTAAAAGTCTCAATATCAAAGCTAGAGGATACTTATTTTTTTATAATAATTAAAGATTTTAAATAACACATGATATCTTTGGCTAAGTTTTCATCAATGTATTCTTTGAATGAAGCTAATTTAATTTTTAATAAGTAGTAGATTGATTCAAATGGAAATTGACTTCTTTTTTGGAGATCAATTAAGTTATCATAGAGATAATAATTTGGAAGAATATTTGTATTTTTTTTCTCAAAAACATATTGATAGTTTTGATATTTTTTTGGAATGCTATTTAAAGCCTTTCCACCATTAGAAATGGACATAACATAAATAACAAAAGATGATTCTTCTTTTGTTGCAAGCATAGAAACTCTTACATCTGTAAATAAGGATTTGTATATACTAGACTTTTGACTTTCTACTTGATTAGCAAAAGACTTGATTATACTATGAAAAAAATCAAAATCACAAGAAATCTAACTTATTTAATGGTTAAATTTTTCTAGCCTCTATAAATCTGAAGTAACTAGTTTAAAAAAATCTAAAAATATGAAGTATTACTAAATTAATATAACAATTTATTTTACATCTAGAAAGTAATTTTATGCATAATAATTTTATAAGACAAAAGACAACCATATATGATTTTTACAAGAAAGGACTTATATTTTTTTTTATTAAGAATATAATATATCTTTTAAAAAAATCTTTAGCTAAAAAATAAATTGAAGCTTTTAATTCTAATAAGACAAAGATTTTGTAATTTTTACATTCTTAATAAATATAAATTATAAAATAAGGTGATTATTTTGGAAAAAAATATTATCTTCACTATATATAAATGAAAATAAAACAAAGAATATAAATAATCAAATGAGATATTTTTCAAAAGAAGATAAAAAGATAAAAAAATAGATTTTTATATTTAAAAAAAATAGAATGGATATTCTCAAATATTAAAAAATTATAGATTCTTGAAATAAAAGTAGAAGCAAAAAAGAAGTTGATAAGAATGAGGAAGACCTCACTCTTACCTTTATATATACTATCTAATTAAAAGCTACGTAGCAGAGTTCTATAAAACCTACAATACATAATTAACTTGCATAACATATTTAAAGACAAAGTTGCATCTATCAAGCTTCTAAAAAACTTATCTATAAGATATTATCATTATTTTTATTTTAATCTATATATATTTATTTATATTATATAAATAATTATTTGAATAAATATATATATCAATGATATTATCCTTCTTTCTATAAATGAACTCCTTTCTATAAGGAACAATAATTACATATTAAAAAAGTCTAAGATATATCAAATTATATTTACAATATACTCTAAAATTTGTTATCCTTGAAAGTAGTTAACGGGTCCTCTTAGCCATTGATAGTGTCCTAAAGAAACGTAATGTTGTGTAGTAATATGACTATATGGTGAAAGATAAAAATATAAATTTTATTACAGAAAAACCTAATAGAAAGATATAGTAGCAAAATATGGATAAATTATAGAAAGGTAATAAAAACTTTTAGTATTAATATTACTTTTTTATAGAAAATTACTTCTATTTATTTTATAAGGCCATAAACAAGGCAAAAAAAAGTAGGTTAATAAAATAAATCATATAAAAATCTTTAAGAAAGAATTAAGAATAGATTTTAATAAAACTTATCTTAAAATATCAAGAATTAATATTCAAAGAGGACTAGTTATGAATTAGGATCAAAATCAAACCTTAAGGTACAAAATCAGGCACCAACAATAATTTTAGGATTCTTTAATTGATTAAAGAGTGGAATTTGAGGATTTATAGGAGTAGAATTTAGTATTATAGAATTTTTAGGATTACAACCTTTGATGGTATAAATTATAGCCTAATTCCTTAAGTTAGGTTAATTTGGACTAAAGTGATAAGAATTAGAAAATTAAAATAGCAACTTAATTAATTTTAATAATTTAGAGGTTGTTAGTTAGTACTATGAGGATTAATTAAAGGCATATGAATTCACCTCAAATCATTTCACATGATTTAGAATGAGTTAGGATTATAATTTTTTGAAAGATTTAGTGAAGTTTAGCAATGATAATTTTGAAATTTCCTCCAATTCAACAAATTCAAGTAGCATAGTGGTTCTTCTAATTAATAGAAGCCTTTTTAATGCAATGGTGGTACCGGATTTACTTTGTGGAATGAAGAAAACAAGATCAGCACCCTCTCCTTCAAAATACAAGTGGAGTGATGAAATTCTCATTTTGAAGGATTTTACAAGAATTGCCAAGTTCCTTGTAGGTAAATACTTCCATAAAAATTATAATTGAGTATGGATTGAGACATGTCATTAGTCGATTTTAGCATAAAAAGGTATTTTGAACATTATGGTGAAGTTAGGTTTTCCAAAAGATACTTTCTTGACTACTTACAAGAGCCATCAACCTTAATAATGAAATTGGCTCTTAAATGAATGAAGGCTGTAGATCTATATTAGTGATCTTAGAAATCAAGGGTGGAGATGTGGCCGCCCTTCTACAACCCACCACTCAATTGTATAAGAGTGGCTTGGTTCTCCAAGCCTTCTCTCTTTCTTCTTTTGGTGAAGGATGAAATCATGCCAAATTTTGGCCTTAAATCCTAATCTTAATTTTGTTTTTGATTTTTAATCTCATTGTGAACTTGTGGTTGTATATGCATATATCTTGAGTAGTGAATGATGGATATTGGATTTTGAGACATAGGTCATTGTGGTAGATAGCTTCCTCACCCTCTCAAATATCTCAAGGATTTAAGAGCTTCAAATTTTCCTCAATCAGTCATTTAATTTTTTGAGTTTCAATGTGAATATTTTTGTAGTTGTAGCTTTTGGTGTTAGCTTTCTAAAAAGATAAGGGTTGCTTAATTTGGAGTAAGTACAAAATTGTGGTGGAATTTTGAATGCATGGAGGTCGGCTGCCTTGGCAGTTTAGATCATCCACCTTTGAAAAAGCATTTCTCAATGATTTCTAATTGGATTATTGTGCAATTTCGGAAATAAGTGCATCTTCAAGCTAAGCTTTCAATGGCATAAATTTCACTAAATTCAAAGACGAATTGAATGTTTTTTTAACTTTCAAGTAGAGGGAGGTTGCCTACTATGGCACTCTTAGTCACTCAATTTTAAAAGAACATTTCTTGCTGCTTAGGTACCAGATTGAATTTAATTTTATTAAATCAGGAGCGCCTTTAAGTTAAATTTTCAAAAAACTAAAAATCATTCAATTTGGAGTTAATCAAAAAATTTGGCAAATTTTGGAGTAGAAAAGGTTTGCTGCCCTCAATTCTTGGGCACTATCAAGGTTATTTCGCTTTTATCTCTCTTTAGTCTCATTTTTTCTTTTATTTTTATAATAATGCGTAACTTTTATATTTCAAATTTTAGATCTTAATTTTTAATTCTTAACCTTTAATCTTTTCTCTTTTACTTTTGACTTTTATTTTTGATTTTTGATTTTGACTTTGACTTTTAATTTTTACTTTTAATTTAATTTTTAAGATTTTTAAAATTTTACTATAGATTAATGGTAATAATTTGATCAATTAATTTTACCATCAGTTATTTAAGGGATGATAATTTATAAGTTTCAGCTAATTAATTATACTTTTGTAATCACATAAAAATTAGTAATTAAAGATTATATAAATGATCTTAAACAATTCATTGAAATTTAAGTAGGGATCATGCAAATAGCCTTGAAGACCATAGTAATTTTATTAAATCATTTTTTTTATTAATATTAGTGACTATTGCTTTGAAGGCTTAAATTTAATTGAATTATTAATACTAAGATTTAAATCAACTTAGTAATTACACAATTAGAAGTTCTTCTATTCTACCTCTTAAACTTATTGTATAGCATCAATTTCATTGAGTATTGAAATATGGGCTCACACAATCCTACAAAATCTGCCAATTCTATAGAAGCAAAAATTGGTGGGAGCAATTTTGACTTATAAATCCATACACTAATCAAATTTTGAAGCAATTTAATAGTTTAGTGAGGAAAAATCACT
Source organism: Physcomitrium patens (assembly GCF_059467195.1). Lineage (NCBI taxonomy): Eukaryota > Viridiplantae > Streptophyta > Bryopsida > Funariales > Funariaceae > Physcomitrium > Physcomitrium patens. Next base: position 16,077,025 of record NC_143419.1, on the reverse strand, counting down.
ACTAAAAGATCAATAATTAGGTTGGAGAAGGAAGATGGCTGACATTTAAGAGACTAAAAGTTTTTTATTTTAATTAGTAAGTTGGATAAATTTGATAATTTTCTATAGAATAGCCTTTTAGAATCTTTATTGATGTAATTTTATTTTCATACATATCTATAGGTAATTAATAGGTTAAAAACTCAAAAAATAAGTTGACTATATATTGTACATGTTAGCCACTTGTGGTATAAGTTAAATATGTGGTGTATATATAAAAAACTTTTCTTGCAAATTGGACATATGTATTATAAATTAGACACATATTAAATGTCTTATAAAATATTTTCACATAGTTCTTAATTAGATAGTATATATAAAGATAAGAATGAAGCCTTCTTCATTCTTATCAATTCTTTTCTTGTATTTAATCTAATTTTAATATTTTCTAATTATATAATTTTAGGCAATAGGTATTTCAATTTTTTCTTGATTATACATATTTAATTTTTTTTTATCTTTCTTTATAAAACATTTCACTTAATTATTTATATTTTTTGAATTCTTCTCAAAGATATGAACCTTAAAGAACTAAAATGCCAATATACTCTTGAATCACTCAAAAAGACTACAAAATCATTCAAAGATGATATAGTACTAAATTAGAATGGCTAATGCCAAAGATAAGAAGACTTAGAAAGTCTTGAAATAAGACTAAGGACTAGAAAGGTATTGAGAAGAATGAAGAAGGCTTCATTCTTTCCTCCATATAAACTCTTAACTAAGAGCTATATAGTGATGTCCCATAGGACCTCCAAAATGTATTGACTTTGTAAGATACATTTTTTAACTTGGCAAATTTTCTATGTGAGTATCATATAGTTAACTTGTTTTGTAAGCTACCAACACATGATTAATTTTTTGACCAAGTTTATAACCTATCAATCAATTATAAATACATGTAAAGTCAAAGCAATATCTATGAAGCTTTGAAGAAGCTTTTTTAAAAAATATTATAAAATAAATTTATTTTTATTTATTTTTATTAAATCATAGAGGTAAATTTTAAAATAAATATGTATGTTTGTGATATTACCTTCCATTCTAAAAAAAAATTATAGAAGGAGTGATCATCATATATTGAAGAAATCCAAGATACGACAAATTATATTTGCTACATACTCTAATTTTTTTTCTCATTGAAGATGGTTGATAGGTCCTCTCAATTATTGATAGTATCTCATATTAATATACAAAAACCACCTTATAATTTGATCATTATTGAAGCCTTTATAACTCCTTTAAAATAAAATATTTGAAATACCATTAAGAGTCGTTTCTACCTCTAATAAAATCACCAAATATCAGGAATCTCTTCTAAGGTCATGATATCAAACACGTTGTATCTTGCTATTTATTCAAAGAAAGACATATTATTTTTGAAGATCTTCATTTTCATTATGTCATCTTAAAGGTTGTAAAAATTGCAATATCTTGTCTAATAAGTTAGCAAAAGATAGCTCTTTAATTGAATCTGCTGGTTGTTGATTATCTATTTTTTTAGTCTTACAAATATACAAAAGTTACAAATAAGAATAGAAGATAAAATTCTATCTTCTTTAGATCTTGTTTCTTTTATAGCAAAGATTTGCTATAAAAAAATCTATTCTTTATTTTGATTTTGATGAATATTATCTATAAAAAGCCTCAAACTTCTTTGTTGTATTTACAAGATTCTTTGCTAGCTCTTATGTATATTTATTAATATCATATCTATGCCAACAAATAAGATATTCTAATCTATTTTGATACTACCTTAAATCTAAGACTTCTTCTATCTTGAATTCTTTATTATTATCTACTTTTATAGAAAAAAGTAGCATTTGTCTTCCTTTTGAGATATTCATTGTCTTATATGGTTCACGGAGAAACACATAGAATATAGAATGGACCTTCATAGACTCCGATAGATGTAATTGATAAGCAATAAGAGTGACTTGTTCAGTAATTGAAAAAGGTCTAAGTCTACAATAGTCCAAATGATCATAAGGATGAATAGTCTTAATATTGCAATGAAGTAGTCATATCTTATCATCAACATTAAATTGTGGTTGTTTCTTGTAGTAGGAATCCACATTGATTTTTTATTGTTCTTGAGCTTCTTTTAACTATGCCTTCATTGTTGCATGTAGCTCTAATAAATGATTTGCCAAATTTTTTGTCACATGATTATAAACTTTTAAAAAGTCAAAATTATTAAATCATGGATGATAACCATAATTGATAAAAAAAATGTGTTTATTGAATAGAAGAATGTACCAAGTTATTATACGCAAAATTTACTAATAGCAAAAGTGTTGTTTAATCATCTTGATGATAATAAATGGTAAATCTAAAATATTGCTCTAGAACTTGAGTCATCTATATTATTTGTCTACTAATTTGAGGATAAAAATTTGAAGAGAGCTTAATATCCATCTTTAAAATCTTAAAAAGAATTCTCCAAAATCTTAATATAAATTAAGTCCTCCTATCCGATATAATATCTTTCGACAATCCATCATAGTTATAGATGTTGATAAAAAAACTTAGTTGTTTTTTTACTTAAAATAGATTTTTTACATGGTATACAATATACCATCTTAATAAAATAAGCTACTATTATGAATATAGAATTATAAAAACTTAGAATTGAAAGATTTGAGATAAAATCCATAAAAATAGAAGACTATGATTTTTTCAGAATATGTAATGGCTGAAGAGGTGTCAAGGACAAAGACTCGATGAGGAAAAATATACACCAAAAGGCTATCTCGATATAATAAGTCAAAATATAAACAAGTAGGTATATTAAAAGGAAACTGGAATGGCTATTGCCACAAGACAAGAAACTAAAGACTCTTGAACCTGGACTAGAAGCAAGAAAGGAGTTGACAAGAGTGAAGAAGCCTTCACTCTTGTCTCTATATATACTATCTAACTAGGGGCTACGTGGCGACGTTCTATAGGACCTCCAATATGTGTTGACTTTGTAGGACACATGCCTTGACTTACAAAGCAAGTTTTTCTACGTGTGGGCCACATAGTTAGCTTGATCTTCAAGCTAACAACATGTGTGGCACATGGCCAACTTGTTGACCACGTTTCTAATCCAAAAAGTCAATTAAAGACACCTATGAAGTCAAAGCAGCGTCTAGGAAGTTTCTAGGAAGCTTCTATATTAAATATTATACAATTAACTTACTTTTATCTACTTTTACTTACTTCTACCTATTTCTATATGTAATTATTAGCTTACATGATTATGGCCGTGACATTACCCCCCCTTCTAGAGACGAGTTCCACGAGGAGCGGTCATCATATGTTGAGGAAATCTATGATGCGACGAATTGTATTCGCCACATACTCTGATCTCTGTTCTCTTCGAAGATGATTGATAGGGCCTCTCAACCATCGGTAGTGTCCCATACCAGGGCGGGAAGACCACCCAGTTAATTGATCATTATTGAGGCCTTCATAACTTCCTTCGAATAGAATATTCGGAACACCATCAGGAGTTGTTCCTACCTCTAGCAAAATCACCAAACATCGGGAGTCCCTTCCCAAATCGTGATACCAAACGCGTTGTATCTCACCATCTGTTCGAGGAAGAACATGTCATTCTTGAAGATCTTCATCTCGATTGGGTCGACTTGAAGGTTGTGACAATCGTAATGTCTCGTCCGGCAGGTCAGCAAATGAAGGTTCTTGAGTTGAATCTGCTGGTTGTTGGCTCTCCATCTAATTAGCGTCACAAATGCAAAGAAGTTACAAACAAGGATAGGAAATTGAATGTTATCTTGCCTCAATCTTGTCTCTTTTATAAGAGAGATTTTCATCTTGGTTTTGATGGATGTCGTTGATGAAAAACTTTGACTTTAGTTGATGCATTTGCTAGATTCCTGGATGGCTCCCATGTGCATTCACTAATATCATATCCGCGCCAATGAACAAGATATTCCAGCTTATTTCGGCACCGCCTTGAGTCTAATATCTCTTCCACCTCAAATTCTTCATTATTATCTACTTCTATAGGAGGCGGTGGCATTTGTCTTCTTCCTTGTATATCCACTGTCTTATATGGTTCAAGAAGAGATACGTGGAATACAGGATGGATCTTCATTGACTCTGATAGATGTAACCGATATGCAACTGGGTTGATCTGTTCAGAAACAGAAAAGGGGCCAAGCCTACGATAGTCCAACTTGTCACAAGGTCGAGTAGTCTTGATATTGCGACGAAGTAGCCATACCTTATCACCGACGTTGATCTGTGGTTGCTCCTTACGATATAGATCTGCGTTTATCTTTTGTCGTTCTTGAGCTTCCTTCAATTGTGTCTTCATTATTGCATGTAACTCTGACAACCGATTTGCCATATCTTCTGCTGCAGGATTATCAACTTTTGAAAAATCAAAAGTATCAAGTCGTGGATGATAGCCATAATTGGCAAAGAAAGGTGTTTGTTGCGTGGAAGAATGTACCGTATTATTATAAGCAAACTCTGCCAATGGCAGAAGGGTTGTCCAATCATCTTGTTGGTAGTTGATAGTACACCTTAAATATTGCTCCAAGACTTGGTTTACGCGCTCTGTTTGTCCATCAGTTTGAGGATGAAAAGCCGAAGATAGTTTTATGTCCACTTTTAAAATCTTGAAAAGGGTCCTCCAAAATCTTGACACAAATTGAGTTCCCCTATCCGATATGATATCTTTAGGTAATCCATGATAGCGATAGATATTATCAATGAAAAGCTTAGCTTTTTCTTCACCTGTGATAGATTTTGTACATGGCACAAAATGTGCCATCTTGGTGAAACGATCTACTATCACAAATATAGAATCATAAGATCTTGAGCTTGAAAGATCTGTGATGAAATCCATAGAAACAGAAGACCATGGTTGTTCTGGTATAGGTAATGGCTGAAGAAGTCCGTAAGGTCGATGACGAGGAATTTTTGATCTTGAACAAATATCACATGATTGTACAAAGTCTTTGACTGACTTCCACATTTGTGGCCACCAAAAATCTCTTGATATGAGTTTCAAAGTCTTATTATATCCAAAGTGCCCTGCTGCTGGAAAGTCATGACGTGCTTGAAGAACACGTAAACGTGCTTCTCCTTCTGGAACATATAGGCGTCCTTCAAAATATAATAGATTATTCTTGAACTCAAACTTAGAAGGATCATGAGACTTGGAAGAATTGTTCTCGATATCATAAACAAGAGGGTCTGAGGACATACTGGACTGGATTTGCTTGAGAAAAGTTGAATCAACAGTCAATGTTGATTTCATTGCTCGGAGATGAAATTGCTCCGGTTTCAAGAGGACCGTTCTTTGTTGCTCAAAAGCTGCATCTCCTTCTTTTGGTGCAAAATAAGAACGTCTAGATAGGGCATCGGATAAACCTTGTTGTTTTCCTGGCCGATAAGTGATAATGAACTCGAATCTTGACAAAGACATACTCCAACGAGCTTGACGACGATTCAACACGCGTGCTGACATGAAATACTCGAGGTTCTTGTGATCTGTATACACAGTGACTGGACTAGAAGCGCCTTCTAGATAATGATGCCATTCTTGAAAGGAATCCACGATCGCAAGAAGTTCTTTATCGTGGATCTCATAATTGATCTCGGCTGCTGAGAATTTTCTTGAATGAAAAGCTATCGGATGGAGTTTGTCATCTGTTCCCATTTGTGATAAAACTGCACCCAAGGCAAAATCTGATGCATCTGTTTCCATAAAAAATGCCTTGGAAAAGTCAACACGATATAAGACTGGTGCAGAGACAAACGATGTCTTCAAGGCTTCAAATGCTGCTTCCGCTTCTTGATTCCATTGAAATTTATCTTTACTAGTCAAGCGTGTAAGTGGAGCTGCAACTCGTGAGAAATCTTTGATGAAGATCCGATAGTAATTCGCAAATCCCAAGAAACATTGGACATCTCTTACCGTCCTTGGAATCTTCCAATCCACGATTGTTTGGACTTTCTTAGAATCCATCATGAGACCATCATTTGAAATGATGTATCCTAAAAAGTCAACTTGAGTAGTGTGAAATACACACTTTTCCATCTTGGCGTACAATCCTGCATCTCTAAGTTTTTGTAATACTTGACGAACATGTATTTCATGTTCTTCGATGTTCTTGGAATAGATCAGGATATCATCTAGATAGCAGACGACAAAATTGTCTAAGAATTCACGAAATACATCATTCATGAGATGTTGAAAAGCAGCTGGTGCATTCGTGAGTCCAAAGGGCATGACATTATATTCGAAATGTCCATACCTGGTTCGAAACGCAGTCTTCCATTCATCTCCTTCTTTGATCCGTACTAGATTATATGCTCCTCTTAGATCTATTTTTGTATAGATCTTAGCTTGATTCAACTGGTCAAGGAGTCCTGATATCAAAGGTAATGGATACCTGTTCTTGATTGTGATCTTGTTGAGTCCTCGATAATCAATACACATTCGTAAAGATCCATCTTTTTTCTTTACGAATAGAATTGGAGCTCCTGCTGGAGATTTTGAATGGCGTATGAAATTCTTCGCTAAATTCTCGTCAATATATGTCTTGAGTTCAGCCATCTCATCTTGCGATAAACTGTAAATTGGTCCAAATGGTGGCTGAGTTCCTTCCTTGAGGTCGATTGAACAATCATATGGACGATGCTCAGGAAGAATATCTGCATTCTTTTTCTCAAAAACGTCTTGATACTCCTGATATTGACTTGGAATGCCACTTGAAGTCTTTACGTTTTCAGAAATAGGTGCAGCATAAATAGCAAAAGTTGATCCTTCTTTTGCTGCGTGTATAAATGCTTTTGCACCTATCAGTACGGGTTTTACTGTACTAGACTTATAATTTTTTACTTGGTTCGTAGAACTATTAATAATGCTTTTGGAAAAGTCAAGTTTACGCGAATTCCAATCTATTCGAGGATTATATTTTTCTAGCCAGGATAAACCTAAAATAACTGGATTGGACAGGGATTTAATTATGTTAAAAGCTATGTAGCTATCATGACCGTCTATTGTTACTTTTATAGGATGAGTTTCATGAGTAACATCTCCAGAAGACAAGGGACGACCATCTATGACTTCTACATGTACTGGTTTAGGTTTCTGTACATAGGGTATTTTACGACTTTTAACAAATTGTTCATCTAAAAAACATGCTGAGGCTCCCGAATCTAATAAAGCAGAGGCTTTGTAATTCTTAGGTCCTAAATATAAGTCTATTATAAAACAAGGAGAGGGTTCTGAGGAGAGGATAGGACCTTCATTAGGAATTGTACAAGGTTCCAGCTGCACGGTCCCTATTGTAGCTGGACGGATCCGTTTTCCGACATGTTGTCTTCTTTGACCGTCGTACCCCTCATTTTATAGTTGCGTCGTTTCTTTGGACAATGTTGAGCAGTGTGCTTAGGTTCTCCGCAATATAAACATAATCCTTCTTGACGACAACGAATCTTTTCTTGCTCAGTTAGAGGTTTAAAACGTACCGCGTCAATTTGCATGTCTTCTACTTCCGAATGTACGTTTGGCAAAGATGTTGATGTTGCCATTGAGTAATAACGTTGAGGTTCCCGTGAATGATTCTCAGATCGAAATTCAAAAAGTCGATTATCACATTTTACCGCAAAATCGATTGCTTGACTCAAAGTTTGAGGATCAGGTAAGTTGAGCATCAATTTCTTTACTTCGTATTGCAATCCATAAAGAAATTGACTGATGAGTGTAGCATCATCCCACTTGATGTCAATTGCAAGTTGTCGAAATTGTGAAGCATATACTGTTACTGAGCGATTTCCTTGTCGCAGAATTCGGATCTTATTTGTTGCAACACGAGTTGCATCGTGTTCACCATACATAGATCGAAACTCCGCCAAAAAAGCTTTCAAATTGTCCAATATTGGATTTCGTTGTTCAAGAAAAGACGAAAACCACGATAATGCAGAACCAGAAAGTAGAGTGCCAATAAACCTGACTTGTGATCCTGGAGTTGGATAGCTTTGCGGTTGAAGTTCAATTGCCAATTGTACTTGATTGATGAACCCTCGAAACTTTGATCTCGTACCATCAAATTTCTCAAGTAAGGCAATTCTTGGTTCTCTAGTGCTTATAGGATGTTGTACAATTGGAGAAGGAACGTGATTTGTTGTAGATGTTGAAGCAGCTCCGATCATCTCTATATCTCCACTTTCTGCTATTCTTGTTCTTTCCTGTGTTGGTGAATTGAGTTGATGCATCGCAAGCATTAACTCCCTCATTTGCTCTTGCATTTGTGCCATTGCACTCTTCATTTCAACAAGCTCTGCCATAATGACACTAAGAAGAAAAATTTGTTTGATATTGCTCAAGACAAAAGAAAAGAAAGACTTGATAACAAAGAAGATACTAAGAACAATATCAGTTTAGAAGTGGGTAATCCGCAAACTTCTAATACGCTTATGTCTTGTCAAGAGAAAGGGGTAATCCACTCTTACTCAAGAAAAAACAAAGCTCTGATATTGTAAGTGTACTCTTGTCAATCTGTCAAGGACAAAGACTCGATAAGAAAAAATATACACCAAAAGGCTATCTCGATATAATAAGTCAAAATATAAACAAGTAGGTATATTAAAAGGAAACTGGAATGGCTATTGCCACAAGACAAGAAACTAAAGACTCTTGAACCTGGACTAGAAGCAAGAAAGGAGTTGACAAGAGTGAAGAAGCCTTCACTCTTGTCTCTATATATACTATCTAACTAGGGGCTACGTGGCGACGTTCTATAGGACCTCCAATATGTGTTGACTTTGTAGGACACATGCCTTGACTTACAAAGCAAGTTTTTCTACGTGTGGGCCACATAGTTAGCTTGATCTTCAAGCTAACAACATGTGTGGCACATGGCCAACTTGTTGACCACGTTTCTAATCCAAAAAGTCAATTAAAGACACCTATGAAGTCAAAGCAGCGTCTAGGAAGTTTCTAGGAAGCTTCTATATTAAATATTATACAATTAACTTACTTTTATCTACTTTTACTTACTTCTACCTATTTCTATATGTAATTATTAGCTTACATGATTATGGCCGTGACAAGAGGTCTATAAAATCAATGATGAGGAGTTTTAGATCTTGAAAAAATATCACACAATTGTATAAAGCTTTTGACTAATATCTATATTTGAAGCCACCAAAAATTTCTAGATATTAGCTCCAAAGTCTTGTTATATCTAAAATATTTGATTGCTAGAAAGTCATGATGAGATTAAAAAACACATAAGTGTGCTTTATTTTTTAAAATATATAATTGTTTCTTAAAATAGAATAGATTATTTTTGAACTTGAACTTGAATTTGAAAGTATCATAAGACTTAGAAGAATTATTCTTGATATCATGAATAAGTAGATTACAAGACATACTTGATTGAATTTACTTGATAAAAATCAAATCAATAGTCAATGCTGATTTTATCACTCAAAGATGAAAATGCTCTACCTTCAAGAGAATTATTCTTTATTGATCTAAATCTACATCTCTTTTTTTGGCATAACATAAGAATGTTTTCATATTACATATTATCTTGTTTGAGAATGTATGACGCATCTGGCTGTAGAAGGTAGAATTATATTTTACAAGTATCTAAGAATCCTAATATGTTTCACATTTATAAGAAGAATACAATTTGAATTTTCATTCAAAAGTGCTTAAATCTAATAAAAAGTATTCAAAAACAATCTTCTTAATAATCTCAATCATACTTAAATTCCAATTGCCTTGTTATTTTCATAATTAGGTAATTTTAAATTTTCTTTATAAACCTTAATCTTAATTAGCAAGCTTTAGTAAGCTTTAGCTCCTAATCAAACTATCTACTTGAAGTAAAATTTTTTACAAAAATGCCACTATAAGTCTTTTATGTGCTTATATAGAATTCACTTCAATCCAACTTACAAATTGTGAGAAAATGCCCAAAAACCACACTAATGTTACTTGGCTATTAACTTGAAAGTTGATGAAAACATTCCAGTAGTGATTTCTCCTTCTCCAACTATTAGATTTAATTAAAAATTAGTATGTAATTTGATGTCAAAGTCTTATAATATTATGCCAAATTTCACCTTGATCTAACTAATAGATCTTTAGATATCATAGAAACTTTACCAAATCCTAAACTGTCAACTTTTGATATTTTTTGTATAAAATCTTAGATATCTTTCAACTACACCATTAGATTATGTCAAAATTTCACATGCACTTAGAATACCAAATTAACCAAGCACTATCAAATTTTGAACTGTAGATGTGACATCAATTTCACAAACTAGCTGAGAGTACTAGCTCTAATTCTATTGCATAAATTCCAAGTCACCATTATGAATCCTGACTTTGAACAACAATTGTAAAGTCCAATCAAATCCTCTAAACATAAGCCTTACGTCTATGAAACAAGCTTCAATCTAACTCTTCAATTTTAATTTCTGATCTTTGAATGAAATTGTAATTTATCCTAGGCGATCATTTTAGTGACTAGAGGTCTGATTTTGACCCTGTCTCACAAATAGTCGACCCTTGAGTATCAATATAACCTATCCTAGGGATTTTTTAGTCCAACCCTACTTGCAACTTAATCCCAGTATCAACCATTCTAATTATTTATCTCTTCAAATATGATTTTACTAAATTATGGTCTTTCTAAAGCAATAAAAGAATCTTTATATCTTAGAAGGTAAAATTACTAACCAACTTTTAACCTACTAACTATTTAGATAAGAAAATAAACTAAGAGGCTTTTATAAAAGCCACATTTAAATATCTTAAATTATTATTGAACCAAGATAATTTGATATTAATTAGATATTCAATTTTGATTATATTTTTACTATATAGTCATATTACATCAAGACATCTATCCTCTCTTAACTTGCACATCTTCTAGCATGCACCAAATGAATCATATATCATAACTCACATCACACCATCTCTTCATTTTGTGCATCAAATCTTTCATTACTATTTTTACTATCCATTTCAAAATAATTATCTTCTTCAAAAATATTGATATCTTCAGTGCGATCTTTCACATTGATTTCTCTATCTCGTCTTTTGAAAATCTTCACTCACTTCTCAACAATAGATATCTTCAATCTTGTACCATCTAACTCCTTTAATAAATATGTGGCATTATTTTGAACCATTACTATTACATATGGTCCAAATCAATATTTTAAAAACTTCTGCAAAGCACTATATTGGTTATTTAGACTATTATCATAAATAAGTACTCAATCACCTTCTTCAGTTGCTCTAGGCCACAATCGATGTTGCTTATCAAATTGAGTCTTATTTTCTAACCTCGCCTTTTATAACCTTTTTAATACTAGTTCCACATCTTCCAATCTTTGTCCAAGTTGCCAAATTCTAATAGCTAATAATTCCTCTCTTATCAATTCAACTTCTTATAATAGCATATTTTAAGTTAGAATATATTCTTTAATTGGCATAATTAGTTTTTGACCTATCATAAGTTCTATCGACATATATCATGTTATTGAACTATGTGATATTTAATGAGTCCATAATGCATAAGGTACAAGTCAAGGCCATTCTCTCACTCTTCCATTGGAAGCTTTAACCAAGGCTTTTATAATTGGTGGATGTTCACGTTCACTCTTTACATTTCCCTCTAGATTATAATTTATAATTAATGATAATTTAATTTCACATCTCTTATAGAACTCATGAGCTTCATGGATATTCAATTCTCCATGATTTGCAGTGATCTTTTTTACATATCCATAATAACAAATAAAATCCTCATGTAAAAACCTACAAATTTCTTCAGTGGACTTTGTTCTTAGTACCCTGCCTTCTATTTGCTTTGAGGAATATTTATAAGCCAAAACTAAATATCTCATCTGCTATAGTCTCATTGGTATAATAACCAAATCCATAATCCATTTAAAATGAATAGCCAAAGGATGTGTCCGATGTAAACCATTTCAATGTTGTATATTTGAATACATTTGACAACTTATAAAAGATTCTATAAATGAAGCTGCATCTCAATACATATTCTTTCACCAATATTGTTCCTTCAATTTAGTAAAAGTAGCCCAAATTCCTCTATGTCCTATCCATAGACTATCATTCAACTCCTTGAGTAGTCTTTGTTGATCTTTTTTGATACCTACTACTTGTCGTGGCATTGTGATATTTGATTTCCGCCTCTTTTATAGAAATCTTCCTTATAATACAAATCTATATGTTTTTTTTCTTAATTTTTTTAAAAATTTAAATCAACTAATAAGTATGCTTGATTAATGTGTTCAAATAATGTCAAAGATCCAATAACTCTTCTTCCTAATTTTCTTCATGAAATAGCTTATTTTCTTTGTTCTATTATGCAACCAAATAAAATTTTGTATCCACATCACCAATATCCTCAATCATCTCATCTTTTCTATCAAATATTGCTCAAGATAATATATTTGTTATCGAATTGACTTTCCCTACAACATGCCTATATTTTGGATTTAATAACTTGATATAAGTAATCCATCTCAACATCACAATATCTGGTATTATATAATTAATAATTATTCTAAGTAAAGGCAAATAATCTGTTTCAATTACCACCATTGCCCCAATCAAATAATCTTTTTCAGCTTTTATAGCTGAAACAACTCTCCATAGTTCCCTTTTCATGTGTGAATATGCATGTTGGCGAGTATTTAAAACCTTAGCTCCAAATTGCACTGCAAATCTATGTCCATTCAAATCATTTTGACCTTCAATCCATTCAATGGCAATTGGACTAATATCCACTATGAAAATCATTAGCATATTGTACTTATAATTAATTTTTCTCAACATTAAAGGTGATGTCAATAATTTCTTCAATCTTTGTACTACTTTAATATATTTTTTTTCTCATTTAAAATGACAACCCTTGCATAAGAATTTATACAATGGATCCGCTATGTGAGCATAGTAAGGAATCCAAATATGATAAAATATACATGCACCTAAAAACTTATGAACATTTGTTAAAGAACTACAATCTCGATTCATTCTTCTAATTGCATCAATCTTCATTGGATCTAGTTTTCTTCCATAAAATCTACATAAATATCCAATAATTATGACCTCTTATATTCCAAATATAGATTTTATATCCGATAATGTAAGATAAATTTCTTCAAGTCGAATCAATATTTTTTTATAATCTTATATATGATTACCAATATACTTGCAATATCTCTTCTTATCTAAAGTTTCATCCTTGTCTTTTTCTTTGCACCCCTTTATACAAATATCATCTAAAAAAGATAAAGTCTTTTCAGGAATAAAATTCTTCAATACCTTGTTCATCTCATTCATCATATGTACAACTGACTTTTTTGTACTTTGAAGAAGAATACATATTCTAACTTGTCCAAGTAATGTTTTCATTGTTGTCATATCTCTACTCCCTTCTGCAAGTTCAAATTGGTCATAGCTCCAATACAAATCATCCATTGAATAGATTGCCCTTCGTGCAGTTGCTTCAACAAATTCATTTACTATTGGCTCAATTCCTACATTCTTAATAGTCACCGCATTCATTGGTTTCATATCTTAAATTAATATTTATAATTTATTTTTCTTAAGCACCGTAAACCATTGATTAGAATATGGCACAAAAGAGGGCTTTAAAATCTTTATCTTTATCTTTTCTTTTAATAATTCCACCAAGCTTGATAAATGTGCCTTTAATATTAAAATTGGCTTTAAATTCCAAAGTACATGTGGTATAATAAAAATTACCATAGGCCTAATAATATTTGGATCTGTACATCTAGTTTCATGAAATTTAAAGGCAAATGATCTACTTTATTTTGTCAACATATCTTTGAAGCAAATTATTTCTTTTGGCAATAAAGAACCATCAGGACTAATCTTCAATTCCTCAAAAGTCTCTTTACTAAACTTGTTTTTTAATATTCCTTAGATTCTTTAAGCTCTTATTTTTTAATGCTTCTTCTATAAGTTCTTTAGAATCTTCTAGCAAAGCTCCATCAACAGGTTTCTCCTTCTTATCTATTGTCTTATATTTTGTCTTAACCATAATCTCTAGTGTTTGAAAAGATTCAATCATATCATAAAATTTTCTTGAATGAATTTATATAACTTTATTATTATTACCTAATCCAATAGATGCAAATAATTCTAAAAGATCATCTTCTCCATTTTCTTCATAAATACCAATAAAATTTTTATTATCTTCTAATATTCTTAATCTGTACAATTATTTTTTAATAGCACATATTTTTTTTTTAAATCATCAATTCTCTTATACATAATATTTCTATTCTCAAAAATATTAGAAGCTTCTTTATCTTTACTACTTTAATCATCAAAATATATTCTTTAGTTATGATTCTTTTTTTCACTTCCTGATTGTTTGCAATAATTATCAAATTCATCTTCTTCACCCTCATATATGTATGCATCAATAGTATGACTCAATTTAGCTTCTTTTATTAATTATCTCTTTTGTTTAATATTGTTAATAATGACATCATGGAATTTTTTCTTAGCAATTTCCAAAATCTCCTTGAATGTGAATTCAACCTTAGTACTGAGCATATGTTCCTCAAACACTCTCTTTAAATTTGATGTAGCTTCAATATTAGAGAGTAGTTTGTAAGTTGTCAATTTATCTTTATCTTTCATTTCCTTTGTTTTTTCTTCTAATATAGTTGAAGTATCTTTTGTGGGTAATTCTTGTGAAACCGCTTCATGAACCTTATCTCCTCAAGTTTTCCTCTTAGAAGAATTTCTTTTTCTTGTATCATCAAAATTTCTTCTCTTCTTTTCTTTTATTAAAGCTTCATGTTGGCTTTTAGTAATATATGCATGTACTGATTAAGCTTCTATAAGATCCTCTCAATTCATAGCACCATAAATTTTTACAGCAGTTCTCAGTAAAGCTTCCATTGGCATCTTCTCTTTTTGTATTATAGAAATGGCAAAAGAACATAGTCCACTTGATTAAATATTTCTAACAAATTTTTTTTGCCATCATTATCCACCTTAGTTCTATAACTTGTAGCTTCCATTACTATAACTCCATAAATTATAAAATAATCTTTAATCAACGCTTTCATATCTCTTTTACCAAAGTTGATTTGGAAAAGATTACCAGTATCCTTCAATGCAACTTTTCAATCTTTCTAATAAACAACGCCTTGTTGCACCATCTCATTGAATTCACTGTAATTTTTTTAAGAAAAAAATTCATCATCACACCAAATACATCTTTGTACATATCCTTGTTTAAAATTAGCCTTTGAATTTATTGTAGAAGTCTTCTCTTTAAGCCTTGCATGTTTGTTTTCAAGATCTCACATCCCATGTACAATCATCTCAAATTCTATATCTTCTTTCTTTGGAGTAGGCAGTGGAAGTTGAACAATAGGCACAATCAATTGTATAGTAGGCATTGGGGTCTTCGGTACTTACACCAATTTTTGAACACCAATCCTATTCTTTTTCCTTTTTCTTTTGGAAAGCAATCCAATAGCATCTTCAACAGCCTTCCATTTTATTGTCAACCCTTCATCTTCTTCCTTGTCTTCAAGAAGAACTTCTAACATTTCTTATAAATATCCATTAGCAGCTTGAAGAAAAAATTCAATCTTATTTTATCCTAGTATTAACTTTTTCATTCTTGATAATCAAAAAAATTGCCTTTAAAATTTTCTTAATAATTTTGTAGCTTATAAATTCTTATTAGATTGTTCAATCTTTTTTAAGAATGATTTCTTAGTAACTAAATTAATATCTTCTAAAAAATATTCATCCTTCAATGCATGTAAAAATACTTTCTATGAACTTCTAAATTGTTCCATAATAGACCTTATATGCTCTCTTATGTCTAGTACCATAGCAAGCTCAAATAATTAAATTATCTCTTTCTCAAAAATATAATTCTATTCTATTTCCCACACATAATATCTTAAATATTTGGAAATATCCCTCCCATCAAATTGGTCAACCTTGTTAACTACTACTTGCAATGCTTTGATTGGCAAAGCCTCTTTGCGATCATTGCCATGTTATTGTTGCATAAATAATGTAAATGCTTGAAATATTTTTGTGATATTTGGATCAAAGTATGTACCTTGTTCACCAACAAAAAATCCACTTGAAGCTCTATTTGAAGATCTACTTGAAGCTCTACTTAAAAATCCACTTGAAGTTCCACCCAAAGCTAGATCAAAAACTCTAAATTGAACCTTCTTGCCGTTTTGTGCCATCAATTCCAAATAATCACAAATAAAATCCAATACCTTCTTTCTCAAACATTTTACATCAAGTTCATGACTTATGTTGTATTACATATTATCATATTTGGAAATGTACCAAGCATTTGACTATAGAAGGTGGGATTTTGTTTTACAAGTATCCAAAAATCCTTATATGTTTCATTCTTATAAAAAGAATGTAATTTGAATTTTAATTCAAAAGTGCTTAAATCTAATACAAAATTCTCAAAAACAATCGTTTTTGTAATCTCAATCATATTTAAATTCCAATTGCCTTACTACTTTTATAATTACGCAATTTTGAATTTTCTTTATAAACCTTAATCCTAATTAGCAAGCTTTAGCAAGTTGTAGCTTTTAATCAAAGTCTCTACTTGGAACAAAATTTTGCACAAAAATGCCAATATAAGTCTTCTATGTGCTTATATAGAATCCACTCCAATCCAACTTACAAATTGTGAGAAAACGCCCAAAAACCACACTGATGTTACTTGGCTACCAACTTGAAAGTTGATACAAACATTCCAGTAGTGATTTTTCCTTCTCCAACTATTAGATTTAACTCAAAATTGGTAAGTAATTTGATGACAAAGTCTTATAATATTATGCCAAATTTCACCTTGATCTAACTAATAGATCTTTAGATATCATAGAAACTTTATCAAATCCTAAACTATCAACTTTTGATATTTTTTGTACAAAATCCTAGATATCTTTTAATTACACCGTTGTCATGATGTAATACAATTATATAGTGAAACTATAATCAAAATTGAATTTCTAATTAATATCTAATTATCTTGATTTAATAATAATTTAAGGTATTTAAACATGGCTTTTATAAAAGCCTCTTAGATTATTTTCTTATCTTAATAGTTAGTAGGTTGAAGGTTAAATAGTAATTTTACGTTCTAGCTATAGAGACTCTTTTACTACCTTAGAAAGATCATAAATTGATAAAATCATATTAGAAGAGGTAAATAATTAGTATATTTGATACTAAAGTTAAGTTGAGAGTAGAATTGGACTAAGAAATCTTTAGGATAGGTTAGATTGATATCAGGGGGTCGACCATTTGTGAAACAAAGGTGAAATCAGAACTCTAGCAACTAAAATGATCGCCTAGGACAAAGTAGGGTTTCATTCAAAGCTCGGAGATTAGAATTTCAGAGCTAGGTTGGAGCTTGTTTTAGAGGCATAAGGTTGATTTTGGTAGGATTTGAGGAAATTTGGCAATTGTTGTTGGAAGTCAAGGTTTGTATTGGCAACTTGGAATTTATGCAATCAAATTAGGGCTAGCACTCTTGGCTAGTTTATAAAATTGGTGTCACATCTATAGCTCAAATTTTTATAGTGCTTGGTTAATTAGGTTTTTTAAATTAATGTAAAATTTTGTAATAATCCAAAAATGCGATTGGGAGATATTTGGGTTTTTATTTAAGAACATACCAAAAATTGGCAATTTGGAGTTGGGTAGGATTTCTATGATATCTAGAGATCTACTAGTTGGATCAAGGTGAAATTTGGCATGGTATGAAAGGACTTGAAGATCAAGTTACACACCAATTTTAAGTTGAAGTTAACAGTTGGAGAAGGAGAAATCACTACTGGAACTTTTGCTTCACCTTTCAAGTTGGCAGTTGAGTGATATTAGTGCAGTTTTTGGAGGTTTTCTCAAAATCTATAAATTGGATTGGGCTGAAAATTCTTGAGTGTATAGAAGACTTATATTAAAAAATTTATGCAAAATTTCACATCAAGTGGAAAAGCAGATTAGATGTTATAATTTATCAAAGCTCATTGATTATGATTGGGGCTTACAAAAAAAATCTAAATTACTTAAATATGAAAGTAACAAGGTAATTGAGGTTTATGTGTAATTGAAGCTACTAAGAAGAATGTTTTTTAGTAATTTTGAATTGAAATTTGAGTTATATTCTTTCCATGTGGGTGAAACCTATTAAGAACTCTTGGATATTTGTGAAATATACCCTCACCTTCTTCACCTAGGTGCTTGGTGCATTTTCAAACAAGATAATATATTATATGACACTGTTGGATTATGAAAAAAATTCAAATTTACTCAATACACCAAATTTACCAAGCTTTGTCAAATTTTGAACCATAGATGTGACATCAATTTCACAAACTAGTTGAGAGTGCTAGCCCTAATTCTATTGCATAAATTCCAAGTCACCATTACAAATCGTGACTTTGAATAAAAATTTCAAAGTCCAATCAAATCCTATAAAAATAAGCCTTATGTCTATGATACAAGCTTCAATCTAACTCTCCAATTTTAATTTTTGATCTTTGAATGAAATCGTGTTTTATCCTAGGCGGTCATTTTATTGACTAAAGGTCTAATTTTGTCCCTGTCTCACAAATGGTCGACCCTTGAGTATCAATCTAATCTATCCTAGGATTTTTTAGCCCAACCTTACTAGCAACTTAATCCTAGTATCAACTATGCTAATTATTTATCTCTTCAAATATGATTTTACTAAATTATGGTCTTTCTAAAGCAGTAAAAGAATATCTATATCTTAGAAGATAAAATTATTAACTAAATTTTGACCTATTAACTATTTAGACAAGAAAATAAACTAAAAGGCTTTTTTAAAAGCCATGTTTTAATATCTTAAATTATTATTGAACCAAGATAATTAGATATTTAATAAGAAATTTAATTTTGAATATATTTTTATCATTTAGTTATATTACATCACATCAACAAAACTTACTTTTATTTAGCCACTCTTAGATATTTAGTACTTCCATCCTCATAATGGATGTGAAAAGAAATGTCAAATACTAATAATATGTTTGAAGGTATTCACTATTAGGTCCAAGTGTTACAAGTCTATAGAGAACTAAAAGAGAAGTCCATACTTTTTTTCTATAGGAAAGTTGCCAACTTTATTTGGAATCCTTCAAGCTTCAATGGCTATATTTAAAAGGTATTATCTTATTTATGGAGTATTTTGTAAAGTTTAACTAAAAATTATTACAAGATAAATATGTCATCTTTAATTTTATTGTGAAGAAATAATTTAGCATCTATAACAGTGCATGAATCAGATATTTGTATTATTGATGTATAGATATAGGTAATTGGAGTTGTTTTTGGGAAGGTTTTAGAAGTTTCTAGAATTGAAGCTAGGTTGGTGGTCCATGAAGGATCTACTATAAAACATTCTAGAAAGAACTTAGGATGATTATCTAAATAGAACTTATCTTTAAAATCTTTTAGAAAGGCAATTAATTAGATAGGATCCACTTTTAGAACCTTCTAGAACAAGATATTATCATGGTAAGATCTACTATTAAGAATATTCTAAAAAATTCTAAAATGATTGAATAAAGTATAAATAGAATTAAGTAAGGCCATTTTTGTAATTAGTCAAGTATGGCTTTGGTCCCTTTTTCTTAGTAAAGTTTGATTTGTATTTTTTTGTTCTATTCTATTCTATTTACTTTTATTTTATTTTGCCTTTCATGTTATATTCTATTTGGTTTTGTTTAGTTTTGTACTAATTTTCTTTGTCTTTTTTTGTGATGGAATTTATGTTACTATGGATTAGAAGGATTTTAGATCTTAGAAAAAGTTCAATCCTATTTTGATATCCTTTCAAAAATATATAGGCTACAATGAAAATGGTCTACATAAAACAATATGCTAGCAAAGAATTAGAACTTCTATAGTTGTTTTGATACCATGCTACATGATTAATGCTTCGAGAGGTAGAATTGACCATTCACTATTTCTTTGATGACTTATCTATTCATATTATTTTCAAGAATTAATTCTACATTGCTTTTGAAAATGCATACTTGCCTAATAAGCTTAGAAATAGAGGTTTGTATTCTCAATTCATTAACATATAGTATAGATGCATACTAACCATGGCAATCATTTTTTTGATAGTAGGGGCTATTCTTAAAGAGAATTTTTCATAATTTTGACTAGTTCACTCTTTTTTGGTTACAATTCAAAATATTAATTTTATAGATGTTGTAGAAAGAGTAAAATGATATAATTTTTAACAACATTTGGTGGTACTTGACTAAACTATCACAGACTATGTGACTCAAGATCCTTGACTATGGTCATGTCAAATGGTCAATAGTTTACAAACACCAAAAATTTTAAGTAGCAGTTAATATAAAATTTATATGTTGGTTTGAAAAACAATAGTGATTCTAAGAAAATTTTGCCTCTATGTTAGATGGTAACTTCCAATAGGTATTGTTGGAATTGATGGCAAGGTTTGTTTTTCAAGCCCCATAATTGAGCAACTAAGTAGGGCCAGTGATTCTCAACTACGACTAATTAGATGACTTTGGCCCTCTTTAGGTCAATGTTGTTTGATTGTATAATAGTAGCTTAAATTTATTCAATAGTGTCTATTATGTTAATCATTCTTATCCAAGCTATATGCATCTGATTTAATTGTAATTTTTATTCCTATAGCAATGAGGTTTTTTTTATTTCAAAAAATAAAAATAAAAACAATTAAAGAGCTTTGTAGCAATATTCTACAGATCATCTAATACATGTTTGACTTGTGGAACATAAGTTCAACTTATAAGACAAGTTTATAATATGTGTACCACATAGCCAACTTATACAATAAGTGACCAATTTGTATAATAAGTAGTCAACATGTGCAACACATGACTATCTTGTTGGCCAAGTTTTCAATCTGTCAAACATCTACAAACTCTTCGAAAGTCAAATCCATGTCCACAATGCTTCTTTATAAGATATTATTGAAATTATCTATTTTTATTTCTTCTACTTATGTCTTCTAATTTATGTAATTATTAATATAAATATCTGTATCTATATTAATCAATTCACGAGTCTATTTTTTAAAAGATATATTATTATTTTAAAGACTTTAATAGTATATATAAGATTTTTTTTCTAATAGAAATAATATCATTAAATACACATGCAATCATATCATTTATTCTTATATTGTTACATCAACCAAAAATTAATTTTTATAGTGTAAAATTTTAGTTTTAATTGATAAATTAAAAATCTAGATAAACATCCATATTTTGAATTTTTCATAATTAGTATCTTTTTAATAATCTTAAATACTTGTAGAAAATAATATCTCAATATAAATAAATAAATAAATAAATAATTTTTAAATATCTCTACATATAAAGTATAATAAGATAATAGGTTAAAAAACTACAAAAACTATAAAAAAAATATATAAATATATAAATATATTATGTTCAAATCAAAATTATTATTTTATTTTATTATAATTTATATTTAATTTCCTTTAGATACAATTTTTGATAGGATATGTATTGCAAATCTTTAATTCACCTAAAATATTTTAAAATCTATGATACAAAATAAAATTTAGTATAAATATTCCAAAAATATATATTAAAAAAATTAAATATTTTTTATCATGTCTTTTCTTTTTAATGAAAGATAAAGTCTTTATAATTTATAAGACCAAAAGAATAATTTTGATCAATTATGATTCTTTCATCTTCATTTATACTTTTCAAAAGTATAACTTTTAAACCAAATATAATTATGCAAATGTTTTAAAAATAAGATATCTTAAAAATAAATAAATAAGTAAAAAAAATAATACATTTATTTTTTTAGAAAGGTAATGCAAAAATATAAAATCCAAATAAATAAACAAAAAGGTAATAAATATTATATTTTAAGTAGTAAAAAAATTTAAAAGTAATTTTCAAAATAAAAGATAAAGATTCATTTTCATAACCATAAAAATAATTAATATAATATTTAAAATATAAAAAATAATCGTAATAAAACTAAAAAAATCATAAATGATAGAAAATAGACTATTAGAGAATATGGAAAATAATAAGAAATCTAATTATATTTGTAAGAAAATATAATTACAAAATTTTATTTACTATAATATCAACAAAAAAAGACTATTCATAATAATCTTTAACTTTACAGAAACATCTATCTATCTATCTATCTATCTATCTATCCATATATATATATATATATATATATATATATGTATTTCTACATATGAGTCATCAAATCGATTCACTAATTATTTTAGAATAAAAAGATGCATTTATAGTGCTTAGAACCACAATATATGGTGAATAGTATAGAAATATTTAGACAAATAGAAAATTAGAGTGTTAGTTGTAGAATTCGAGTTTTAGTGAGTCTTGGAGGCAATTAACTTAGTTGATTTAGTATTATTTACTTAGTATTGAGTATTGAGGGATATTTACTAAAGTCAATATTTATATTAGCCTTCTATCTATACATATTACTTATAAAAGAAACTATAAATTTTAATTAGTAGTTAGAAGAAGCATGAGAAAGAACCTCATGTCTTTTTAGTTAATTATATAAAAAAATATGATTTATAATAGATTTAAATTGATTTTATTATTATAAAAATCATCAAGATAGAAAATTATAGATTTAAATCAATATTAATATTATAAAACCATTATAATAATTTTTAGAATTTATTTAGAATTTATTTAGATTTTATTTAGAATTTATTTAGATCCGAGTTATGAAGGTTTAAAAAATAGTAACTCGGATTTACATGTTTCTTATACCATTGAAAAGATTAAAAAATTACCTTTCAAAAAATATATTTTTTACTTTTATTTTTTACTTTTTATTTGGTGAAAATTCAATAAACAGACTGTGACTACTTTTGTGGTATACAATTGCTTGATTACACTTGTTTTACTTGTTTTTGTGTTTTGCTTCTTTTGTTTTAGTTCTTGCTTCTTCTACTTCACACCACCAATTACAAGCAACTCTTAATTGAGGCCACTTTGTAATTGGATTAAGGAGTGAATTTTACACTCACACTATATATTAAAGATTATGTTTTGTATGAAAAATGAGAAAAAATAACATGATTTATACTTATCTAAAATTATTAAATAAAAATGAAAAGAAAAAAATTATAAAAATAAAATAAGAAGTGAATGACTAAATTATAGCACACACATATTTCAAAAAAGATGTTAAAAATAAACATAAAATATGCAAATTTTTAAAATAAGTTATATATCAAACTCACCACAAAACTTCAAATTTTGAAATATATAATAGAAGGATGTTTTAAATGGATACATAAATAATATTTAGAATTTTTTTAAAATATTATTATTATTTTACCATTTTATAATAATCATACTGTGATAATAAAATAATAAGTTTCTGAAAATTTGAAATTTCAATATGAAATTATTTATTTTCTATTCCAAAACAATACATGTATATATCACTTTTATTGTATTGTGATAAAAGTTACAAAAGTTGCAGTAAGAGAAAAATGAATAAGTAGATGTTTATTACTCGAGGTATATATATGTGTGTGTGATGAAAAAATTCAACGAAAGATTCTTTAGAACGACATCCAGAAGAAGGTTGCATCTGAATGCCACTTGGCATGCTGGGATGGGGTTAGGGAGGGAAGGCGAAGGAGGAGGAGTTATGCGAGACCTTTAGTACCTTTTTTTTTATTCTGGGCAGCAGCCCGTCGTCCATTACCCACAGCTGTGCAGCCTCACCTGCTGCTCGAGTTGCGTCCTTTCGGGAACAATCGATTTGTTCGTTCGTTCATTTATTCAATCGTTCGTTCGTCTGATACGGGACAATGAATGCGTCTGTCCATACTTCCGTCCGTCCGTTTGTTCGTTCGTTCGTCGTCGTGCGACTGGGAGAGGGCTTTGAGAGAGAGGGCTCGTGCAGGTGTGCCGCAGACAGAAATTCGATCAGTTTTGCTAACTTGGGGGTGGAGCCACACTGTTTTCGCCTTGCTTAACTATTCGCGTTCTAGCGCTTCTCATCCGTCAACTTATTTGCCTATTCCCCCCTTCGTCGCGTCCTTTCCGCTGCCTTCTCACGGTCCTGTCCTCGTTTGAGTCCGCTGTGGGTTCTACAAAGTGAGCTTTCTTGTGAGTGCATTGGCTTTGTCTATCGACTGCTTGAAATAGGGTTGATGGAGTGCAGGACTGCCGATTGAGTACATCGTATCATTTCCATCAGTGTTTTTCCTTTGGGATCTCTAGGTTTCCGGTACGGTTTCTTTGTAATCCGTTTTGTGGAAGTTTTCGGGTGTGTACTGGAGACCATCCTTGATAGTTCTTATTGTGGATTTTATGCAAACGGGCCGTGATTGGGGCTCAATTCAAGCTGTTATCAATTAGCTTACACGTAATTCGGAAATAAAGTACGCATCCTAGTGCTGATCTTCATCAGTGACCCTGATGGATGGTGTTGGTAGATGCTAAAGTTTAAATGTAGAGAGGCAGTCATGGAAATGGAGACAGGATGAGAAGCCCGTGGCGCAGGGATTGAAGATACTTGTCATTGCTATTGTTGTTGAGGCGGCTTTCTTTTCGCCCACACGATGGATGTGCTAACGCAGGTTATTTCTCTCATGACTCGTCCTGATTTCTGCCTTGTTGTTCTATTTGCTGAAACCTACGAATTAGTCTGGTTCTTGGTTTTTTCCTCAGACTTTCGACCCTCCACGTCTTGGAATGTGCGTCTCTACTTTCCATGCTCTTGAACTTGAAAGAAAACGGTAGTTTTCGAACACAACTGGCCGTGTTTCACGCCCTACACCATTCCCCTACAGAGCATACTTTATTCACTGCTGATGGGAGAGTGGACGGGTGAATCCTAGATACTAAACCCTTTGCTAATCAACCAACGGGCGTCAACACAATCGAAATTATGACTGGAATGTTTTACCAACTGACCAAAGGAGAGCTGGGTGCTGGGAGGGACCAGGGAGCATGTGTAGCGTGGAGAACACCTGTAGCTCGTGAATCTTTTCCGCGTGACCTTGTCGGATTACCTCGTCACTTTACACGACGGCACTCCCTCAAGCTTCCGAGGAAAGTGAGTCTTGTTCTCCTAATTTTATTATTTTATGTGTTGAGCTCCATGAATGTTTGTTCTGAAACTGTAATTGAGTGTTCAAATAATCCAGATACATGTAAGTTACTCAAATATCCGTATTTGATCGTCCAACAACATGGAGGTGGCGCAGATTCTAATCGGTCTCACAAGCTCGCCGAATCGGCTAGAGCATGGGAAGATTGAAAACTTGGCCATTCGATCACAAAGGCTTGATTCTGATGGTGTCGGTGCCATGATTACGAACCGAGATGAAAAGAATCATTTGAGTGAATTTTCAGATGCTCTGCAGAGTACGTCTTCAATTGTGATTCTTTATAGATGAACTCTTTTCGCAACTCTTATGCAGATGCTGCGAGATGAGAGTCTGTCTTGTTACGGTCACGAGCTTCTCGGACGTTTATGTTCCTCTGGTGACACGCATGAATGCTTGTGTACTCTTTAAAACTGGTGTTCACTTGTTATGCTCACTTACTTTGATGAAGGAATTTTTTTCACGCTATTTCCGTGCACTTACATTGGATGGTCTCCAACTGTACTCTTCACAACATGCCAACAGCTGTTGCAAAGGCCCTGGAGGATGTGGCTGTGAAAAAGGCTCTAGCTCAAGATGAGGCTGCACAATGGAAGCATAAGTATGAACTAGAGCTCCTTCGAAATTCCCAACTCGAGCGTAGTATTGCATCAAGAGCTCTCGGTAATCGGTCTCATTGCCTTGAATACTGTTTCTTTCGCACTTTTGTATTTGGTAGGGCTCTACAGTTTTCAATACAAGGTTTCGATCGACCGTGCGTCCTTCTTGGCTTTGTTCTCTTCTATCACTATCAAATCTTTTTATTTTTATTATTTTTATCGTGTGTGTGTGTGTGTGTGTGTGTGTGTGTGTGCACGCGCATGATAGGGCTATTGGTGCATTGATTACACAGCTCACTTTTAAAAGATGTTTTTCCAGACTCTTCACGGCAGGATAATCTTTCAGTCACATCCGTCATATCTGAGGGCGATATTGATGCTACCGAGTTTAGATCATCACCACAGAATACACAAACTCGGTCAAACGGTTATCTTCAATATAAAGAAACCATTCAAAACTCGAAAGTGTTGAGCTATAGTCCTGATCTTTTCAACAACTTATACTTGGATACACAGCTGGACAGTAAAATTTCTGAGAAGGTGAAGTAAGAAATTGCCACTTGTCTTGAGATATTGTGAGTGCTTGGTACACGAGCGAATTGCCTGACATGCTCCTCAACAATCTGAATCGACTTCAATCCAATATCTTGTTGGGTCTGGTTTATGATCAGTTCAACATGTGAGTGCCATATTGTCTGATCATTAGTTGCTACCAATTCGAAGTTTGTGTTCTACTATTTTGCTAAATTAATTTTCAAGGACTTACGGAGATGGTTATTTTTGTGGTTCAGGCATCATTTACACTCACATTGGATCCTGTTGATGAGAGAAGAAAAGAACAAAACCATGATTTAGTGTCGTTTGATGATGGTGACATCAATGCAGAAGTCCGAAGCAATAAACAGGTATTTTCATTTCTGATGGTGGCGCAATGAAGTCTCCCTCTCGCTCTCTCTCGCTCCCTCTCTCTTCATATATATATATATATATGATCGAGATGATGCTCATGCCATTGGCCTTGGTTTGACCGAACACTGGTTTCCTACGATTTAGCTGGATCTATAATTTGGACAGCATCCTTCAGTCTCACATAAGCCTTGATGTAACGTGTGGATAGATTGCTTTGGTCTGGAATTCTTCACCCGCATCAGTGTTCATCCTTTTGAAGCCGAACGCAGCAGCCGTGCAGCAGCTTTGCGAAGAGATGGTGTGGTGAGTGAATTTAAATTCTGGTGGTGTTTGCAGCATTGCTGCGGGATAGGACAGAGAATCATCTGGATCGTCATCAATTTGCAGTGTGACATCATGCAGAGAATGTGCATGTGCAGATGGTTTCTTCAACGAGTCGAGTAGTGCACTTCGAATGCTTTTATGTTGGTGGCTCTGTAGTGAGCATGTCATCTTTGATCTGCAGGTGGCTCAGAGAACAAAATGTTACAAAAATCTACGTGGAGCCAAGAGTGAAGGCAGAACTGATGGAGGAGAATGCCGATTTTGAGTTTATTCAGACATGTGAGACAGGTACTTCTTTTGAGGATATGTTTGAAGATGCTTGTTTCAATAACGGTGATTCTCATGTTTCATCAGTACTTGAGGGTGAACCACGCATAGTTTCAATACCCTAGACCCGAGAGGGCTCATTTACAGTGTCATCCCGGTTTTGCATTTAGGAAATTCACGTTAGAATTTTACGTCTTGGCACAGTCTCTCTTTCTACGGCCAATCGTAGACCTTGATGGCATGTAAGCAACTTTAGGTATTCAACCTTCGAGATAAGTAGAATAAAATTTCCCCAACTGATTAAAGTGTAAATCATGTACGTGAACTTGTTGCTACAGAGAAACAACTGGTGACAATCAACAAGAGCGTGGATCTAGTCATCACCTTGGGTGGTGATGGAACAATGCTTTGGGTAAAATTATCCTTTCTTTGTTCTTTCTTGGTCAGATTGAGACGGGATATTCAAGTGCATTACAGGTCTTGTTTTTGCCTGGATGGTTACATGTTTGATTTGGTTGGAATCCGTCATTTACTTAATTGAGGTGCTGACCATATTACAGAAGCTTATAAATGCTGCTGGGTTTACGTGGTGGAAGTCCATGTGATAAGTGTAAAGGATTGGTGAGTGCGGCGGGAAAGTATATCACATCCTTTGATAGTGTATGACAGACACCTGTGTGGATAGTCTAAGGATGCTGGATGTATGTACTAATCACGTTGGGTTGTGATGCTGTAGGCTGCGTCACTGTTCAAAGGTCCTATGCCTCCACTGGTGGCCTTCTCCATGGGCTCTCTAGGCTTCATGACGAAATTCCGTATCCACTCTTTGCTGTAGATTAAAAAAAAATCTCTTTTTCTGTTCAGGAAACGCTTGAGGAATACTTGTTTCCTGGCTAGTGATAATTCTTTCTTCTAATGGATGTTCTTATGAAATCCACAGAAAATTCCGATTTTCTGTAAGGGCCGAATTTGTTAGGTGCAGTGAAATCCTTAATTGTTTACTCCACAGAAAGCAGTATGTACAGAGAAAGTTTACAAGCAATAATGAAAGGTCCGGCATATATCACTTTGCGACATCGACTTCATTGTCAGATCATCCGGCACGATCGTGAGACAGATGACAACACCAGCTCGGAATCTGCCGAATATCTTGTCCTCAATGAGGTTTCTATTGATAGAGGCATGTCATCAGCTCTTTCAAATTTGGAGTGCTTTTGTGATGGGCACTTTGTTACCATTGTGCAAGGTGATGGTTTAATCATATCAAGTCCATCAGGAAGTACAGCATATTCTTTGGCTGCCGGAGGTTCAGTTGTCCATCCACAGGTATTTTACTATGAGCTTCGCTCCTAAATTTGAATCTATTATGTGCCATGCTGCTCACTACTGTCATAAGACCTCTTTATTTATTTATTTATTATTTATTTTTTTTGTAAAAGCTAAAACGACTAATTCGGGTTTTTCTATACTTGAACGTCTGCAGTATGATCTCAAGATCGAATCCTAAGGAACCCCGTTTCTCCTGATGTGGAAGGGAAAAGCATAATCTGAATATGTATTCCATCGCGAGGGTTTGAAAGACTTCTAATGAGTGTGTGTCTCGGTGCAGGTGCCAGGCATTCTTTTCACACCAATTTGTCCACATTCTTTGTCATTCAGGCCACTGATTTTGCCAGATTATGTAACATTGCGTGTTCAGGTACAGGTTGCTCACTCAAGGTTCCAAATACTGGCTGGTTATTAATTCGTTTTCCTCCAATGACAACTGTTTACATCGCACCAACAAGTTGGATAAATGTATTGACGAGGACAACATGGTCTTGTATTTTTTTTGTGGGGCAGTTACCCTTGAACTGCAGGGGTCAGGCATGGGCCAGTTTCGATGGTAAGGGGCGACAACAGCTTTGGGGAGGCGATGCCTTGATTGTGCGTATGTCGGAATGGCCTGTTCCTGCCGTGTGTGAAAAAGAATCGAGTGGTGATTTTCTTCGTAGCGTGCGAGAAAGCTTGCATTGGAACAGAAGAAACATTCAGTTAGCAGACGAGCGTCCCAGTCCTTCACATTGATGATGATTGAGTTTAACTGCTATCCAACCTTTGCAGGCGTAAGACAGTCGATTCACATTTCTGACCAGCTATGTGGTGAACTTCGAAACTCAAGTTGTATGGAACTTAACGGATCTGGCCTTTTGATATCCTCAGCATGGCTTTATTGAAACCTTGATCTTTCGTTCTGAAAGATGCACGATTTATGAAATCTTTGCATGGTCTGCACAACTCATAATCTTGTTGTTAACCTTGCGTGAAGAGTTGTGTGATTTATATTTCTTTTACCACCTCACAGTTACACCTTGAAGTCCTACAACCCAGTGGAGCCCTTTGATTCCTTTTGGGTTAGTCACACTATTAAGAACACCAAACTGCCAAGTCTTTTGTCTTGGACTGAACATGTTGTATCATGTGTGCAACCTAATTTAGTACTCTGGGGCGGAGTGTGCAATGTAATAACCAAGTGATCCAGGATAAGTCCTCGTCAGCAGTGTATCGCAATACGCACTGAGTTGATGACATGAACCACCAACACAATCCAAGGACACAAGACTGAACCGGGCATGTCTGGGTGTAATTGAAAAGAACTGAACACAGCCATACATGCATACATTCTCCTTCAACTGAGCAAGACACATCTTGTGCAGCATAGGAAATTTTGATGCGTCCTTCTAGAGAAGTTTGCCACTTGAATTATCCATATGAAGTCACTACATAAAAGCATTGCATCCGATTCACTTGAAATACTGCACAAAGCTTCAGGGGTAGGTGAATCCAGGGAACAGATTCCTGGCCCCAAGACCTTAATTATGTCTAGCCATCCTCCTCACAGGGAGCATGACTCCCATCAGGAGCAACGCGTGAAGTCTCCGACGTTGGAACTCATCCATTCATCGTATATTTGAAATCGATGGGGATCCTTTTCATCACCTTTTCAAGTCCAACAATGACACAATTCAGCATGACTCCGCTACAGACATATCAATGCAGGTGAAATGTATACAAATTCGCCAATTTGATGAAAGGTTTTGAGGTTCAAAAAAGTGATGATCACACTCACATCGCCTCTCTTTGGGACTGGCTTCCATACTGCACCCTTGCTCTTGGCAACCATGCGTTCCTTGATAGCCGCCTTGGCTTGGCACAAGAATTCCCCTGTTGCAACAAGAAGAAATGACTGGCTCAGAACTGGCACCTGCCTCTCTTCAATCTTCCCAAAATCCACAACATCCATGTGACTAATTACACGCCATAACAGGAACGGCTGAAACTCGTTCTCCTACAAATTACTCACAGTGGCACGATCCTGATCCGATTTCCTGGAGTTCCTCTCCATAGCCATCTTCTAACCGGCTACTGGAGTTCCAAATGGTTCTACTGTGTAGAAGCAACGACGTCCCACAAACAAAGCCTAGTGTAGCCAAAGTGCGAAGTCGACGATGAACCTGCGTGGGCAATGGTACTCTGGGAACGGTGTGTAGTTGACAAGCAAGAGTGCATTCGCCATTTTAATACGAAGCTGGGTGGGTGCACAAGGGTGGGAAGGCACTGCAAGTGCAGTATCAGAAAACTTAGTGGAGGGTGGAAGGTGGTGGAGTCCTGGTAACGTGGTCGTGTTTGTTTGATTTGAGCAATGCTTCTCCATGAAAAACGCGTCTCGTCAGGTCTGGCGAGCCCACTGCGGTTGCAAGGAGGTAGGGTAACGACAAGAAACACTTTATGCAGCTTACAGCATCCGATGCCCAGAGATACCATGCAATCAATGCTCGGGATTCCACCGTGCAACGTTAGTAATACGAAAGTGATACATTAATAGTATCCAAGGCTTTCACCGGTCAAACAGTGGCAACATACTCCCAGCATGAGATGATTTAGTTTCAGGCTAATGATTTCAGTTGGAATGAGTTCCCAATGCTTACCCTTCGACTGTGTAGCAGACTCACAAGTTTTGAGGAATTGTTTTACGAGATTTACCCGGTAAAAGCAATCACTGGATGGGAGGCTGGAAGGATCGTCACAGATGGTAGTCAGGCATGAGTTCCATGTGTGGATCGGGACGGAGAGGGAGCACGGGGGAAATAAATGCAAGAATTCAACAATAATTATTATTATTATAGAAGTTCCTCAGAAGTTGATCAAGCAGGGGGTGGAAGGGGGGTGGAAGGGAGTTGCTAGAGGTGGTCGTTTGAAAATCGGTACGAAGAGGGGAGATGGGACCCGGAGGACAAGGTGGGGTGGGTGGATTGAGAGATGGTTCTGGGATAGTTCGGTGGGGTCGAGTGCCTCGACATGTGTGTTACTGTCCCCACCATCGCTTGCTCTGGCCACCATTGCGACACTCCGACGTCGTACTTTTGTGAGAACTTGTTTCTGGAAAAAGATAAATTAGAGCATTGTTATCTGTAATCCAAGGCATCACTCCAGTCTCACCCTGGATTCCCAACTTCCACCCCCACCCCCCAAGTTCCCATCTTCGCTCCTTTACAACACTCAGCTTAGCAGGGTTTGGAACAGTGCTTCTTGAAGGGGTGGCGATGCATGGCTCTGCTCAGTTTTGAAATGCGGATGTGTTGATTTGTGCAGCGATGGAGGAGAGACCTCGTTGCCTCCCTTGAAACCCCATCACCACGACTTGGTGACGGAATTTGCTCATCAAACGAGAAGGAGTTCACCTTCAGGGTCCTCGATGGACCGAATTGCAGTGGATGGCTCGATTTATTTCGTTTTGTTTGTTTGGTTATTCATTTTGTTTTTGTTCTAAACTTTGAATGGCTGTGCGAACTGAACTTGTGGGAGTTTTCGATATGCTGATGGTGCATTTCAGAATGTTGAAATCCTGATATGTTTATTTATTTACTTGTTTGGATGTCAAACTTGTGCATCCTGAAACATATCCAACAGTATTTGTGATACTTTTCATACATTGGTGTTCACTTCAATGATCATTGATGTGATTCTAGTCACAATTCTTTTCTATTCTTATGGTGTATTACGTTGTCGGGATTTTGAGCACTTTCCCACTTTAAAATGTCAGCATCTCCTAATTATGATGAATATCTCATCAAAGCTTTTATATGATTCATATGTTTTTTATGTCATAGATGGTGTTCAACATTAGTTATCTTCTAGCTGTTTCTAGGCATGCGCCACCTCAAACTAATAATCAAATGAAAAACTTCAAAAAATCGCATTATATCAGCTTCAATTTTTTAATACTGAAATTTTAATATTCAATTAATTCTTTATCTTCTTTCCACATGGCCTCATTATTCCTATTCTTGTTTATGTTTGTATGTAGACATCAACAATGATGTTCTTATAATTCTTGTAATTCATATTTATTTTAAAAGACACATTAAAAGTAACAGCGTCAGAAATAGTAAACACCTAATCAATACAGTATACAAATTATCCTTCACAACTTGTATGTAAAACTTGGATATTATACCACCTTCAATAATTATATATTAAAGTACCATAATTTGTCAATATTCATTACTGATGAGTGATGACTTTACATTATAAAATGTGCCATATCACCCAATTATAGAAAAGATCTGTTTTTACGACTCGTTGGAAACCTTCACCCTTAGTAATCAACAGTTATATTAAAAACATTGGGGGGATATAGAAGTTTTGAACCAAATCAAAATCAAAAGAAAAGGAGGTGAAAAAAGTGTAGTGAGTTGTGCAATCTGGAAGCAATATACATAAAAATAATTGTTGTGTCATTTTCTTTTTGTTGAGAATGTTTAGAAAGACACAAAAGTAATAGTAAGTCATACACACAAGAGGGTTTCTAAGGAGAGAGAGCTTCACACACACACTTCTATTAATCTGGTTGTGTCTCATATACAAGAAGAGAAAAGAGGAGAGGATAAACAGTACTTCTCCACTAGACTCTAAATACTGTAGCTACAATAAATATTATCGAGAGTGCTGGCTACATTTAATGATCTCAACACTCCTCCTCGCTCATCATAATATTTACATAATATAAAATTTGTATAGAATTATGATCTATACTTTTCTGTGATCTTGCAAGATCAACAATTGTTGCCTCATTAAAACCTTATCTAGGAAAATCTTATTTTATTTAAGGACAAAACCATAGATGAAGGAAAAAGAGTAAAACATCATTTTCTTTAATTATTTAAAGAACTCATTAACTTTCTTATTCAAGAAAAGCAAGTTGTCGCATACCAATGCCATAAGTAAATCAACGATGGTTGCTTAATTGGAGAGCTTTGGTGAAGAGATTAGTAAGGTTATTTGTAGATTCAATTTTCTTAATTATAAGTGCTTGATTAGTAATCAAGTCATGAGTATAACTAAAATACTTTGGATCAATATGCTTTGTCATGTCGCCTTTAATGAAACCAACTTGCATCTGTGTAATACACGCACTATTATCTTCATACAAGATAGTTGGAGAATCATCATATGAAAATCCACAAATTGTTTGAATGAATTCATCAATTGATCGCAACTAAATACATTCTCGAGATGCTTCATGTAAGGCAATAATTTTTGCATGGTTGGATGAAGTTGCAGTTATTGTTTGTTTCACTGATTTCCATGATATTGTAGCTCCATGTCTTAAAAATACATATCTTGTTTGAGATTTAGTTTTTGCAATATGAGATTTATATCTTGCATCACAATATCCAACTAATTTTGGATCTGCAGATTTTGCGTAGTATAATCCCAAGTCTTCAGTACCTTTTAAATAACATAATAAATGTTTGATGCCATTCCAATGTTGTAGTGTTGGACGTTGTCGTGATGTAATATGACTAGTAGGTGAAAGGGTGAAGAAATATATCATGTTTTGAGGATCTCACTTCAAAAATATTGTAGCAAATTATCTTGGAAAAATAGATATTAATAAAAGGGTAGAAAAATTAAAGGTGCTAATACTACCTTTTTACAAATTATGCTTCTATTTACTTTGTAAGGCCATAAATAAGGCAAAACAAGGTAGATTAGAAAAATAAAGGATATAGACATATGTAGAGAGGAGTTAGGAGTGCAAATTAGTAAAAATTACCTCAAGAAGACAAAAGTTGATACCCAGAGAGGGCCGGTTATGAACTAGGGTCGAAATCAAACCATGAGGCACAAAATTGAATCTCGACGATGACTCCGGGACTCTTTGGCAGATCGAAGAGTGGGGTTTGATAGAAGATTAGATAAGGTTTCTATGGGCATTGATTTTGGGTGATTTGGAGTTGATATGATTTTGTAAGAGTTTTGCAAAGGGGAGGTTTGTTTCAGATGACTTGGGTTTTATGAAATAAAGTAGGGTTTATGTTTTGAGTGATTTCGAGAGTTTTGTTATAAATCTATGGGTGAAATTTTTTGGGTTCATGATTATAGTTGTGTTAAATACATATTGTGAATTTCAGCTCGATCTAACGGTTGAAGTAAGAGATATTGAGATTTAAGCGGGTCAAGGTCTCAGAAAGTAGAATTTTAGGTCTAGTGAGGGTTTTTTAGATTTCATGCAAATTACTAGTTGGATTGGAGTAAAACTTGTGTGAGAAGGTATAAGACTTGTTTTTCTATGTCCATGAGAAATTTGAAACCAATCGAACGGCGCAAAGAAGAGAAATTGACTCTAGAAAGTTGGCATCAAGATTGGAGAAGGAGGCCAGCTAACACCTGAACACATTTTTGAGGTTTTCGTCAATTTGGTAACTCCGATCCTTTTCAATTTTTTTTATACTTGTTTTAAACTTGATTTTTAAGAAGTATGCAAGATTTGAATTGAGATCAATGGTTTATTCATTAGATATTGAGGTTTAAATCTGTCATAGGAATTACTAGGATTTGGATTAGGATTTGGCTAGGGTTCGATTTAGGGTTTGATTTAGAGTTTAGGATTTGGATAAGGGTTTGGTTAGGGTTTGATTTAGGGTTTGGATTAGGATTTGGAATAGGGTTTAGAGTTTGGTTAGGGTTTGATTTAGGGTTTGGATTAGGGTTTGGATTAGGATTTAGGATTTGGTTAGGGTTTAGGGTTGGATTAGGGTTTGGATTAGGGTTTAGGGTTTGGATTAGGATTTAGGGTTTGATTAGGGTTTGGATTAGGATTTGGTTAGGGTTTGATCTAAGATTTGGTTTAGGGTTTAGGGTTTAGTTTAGGGTTTAGGATTGATTTAGGGTTTGATTTAGGATTTAATTTAAGGTTTGTTTAGGATTTAACTTAGGGTTTAGGATTTATTAGGGTTTAGGATTTATTAGGGTTTAAGATTTAATTAGGTTTGGTCTAAAGTTTGAGTGAAATTCAATAGGGTTTTAACTAGAATTAAATTAAGGTTGAATTGACATATATTTGAGTAATATTTGTGATCATTCTAATATTTCTTTAAGAATTTTATTATTTGTTTGAAATTTCTTTGAGTTGTTTTGAATTTGATTACGTTTGTTTACCATTATTATAGTCTAATTAGAGCATTGTTAGTATTCTATTAGAATTAAGATTTTGTTATCGCAATTTCTATTCTTCCTTCTACAGCCAAGTGTCCGGAGCATTCTCAAGCAAGACTTCACATATTACTACAATGTGCACTATGTCTTGCAAGAACACTAACTGCAAATGCAATATCTGGTCTTGTAGATGTAGCTAAATACAAAAGTGCTCCAACCGCTACAAGGTATGGATATTAGTCTCTCAATATTTCCTCCTCCTCATGGCATGGACCGTATGGATCATGACCATCACGACCACATCCAACCATTGGTGTAGACAATAGATTAGCATGAATCATATTAAATCTTTGCAAGATTCGTCTAATATATGTTAGTTGGTAGAGAAAAATGCTACCATCTGTTAGATGCATAATCTGAAGACCAATGCAGAAAGTTGTTTTTCCTAGCATTTTCATCTCAAATTCACGTATAAGTAGGTTTGTAGCTATAACATATGTAGATGTAGTACCCAGTAGGTTAAGATCATCAACATATACAGCGATGATCACAAAACCAGTTTTATCTCGTTTGATAAACAAAGAAGGGGTTAGTGGATCACTTATAAAATTATTTGTAATTAAATAATCTCGAAGACGTTGATACCACATTCATCCAGATTGTTTTAAACCATACAAGGCCTTACATAATTTAATTCCATGATATTTTCCTAGAGCGGGTTGATTTGGAGTTCATATTTCTAAGTCAGGTGGAACTTTCATATAAATATTTGCATCAAGAGAACTATATAGATATGCAGTAACTACATGCATCGGATGCATCTCAAGGGTGGCATGAACTATCATTCCAATAATATATCGAAATGTAATTGAATCCATGACTGGAGAATATGTGGATTCATAATCAATGTCAAATCGTTGAGTAAATCCTTGAGCAACAAGACGAGCTTTATAGTAGATTATTTGGCCTTGAGCATCTTGCTTGCATATTAATACCATTTTATATCCCACGGGGCGAGATGTAAGAGTGTCTACAATTAGACCAAAGACTTTTCTCTTATGCAAAGAAGCATATTCCTCCTCAATAGCAGTTTTCTATTTTGACCAATTTGAGCGACGCATCGTTTCTTTGATAGTTTGAGGTTCAGGATTGTCTTCCTTGCAAGAAAGAGCTTCTATAATCATATATGCAAATGATTCATCTACTATAATAGATGGTTTGTCCCAATCATCCATTTTAGAGAGAAACACGACTCTCTGAGATAGATGATGCAAAATTAAATATAATGGGAGACCAAATCACAATTCGGTATAAACCATTTTTTATAGCAAAAACTTTTTCAACAACTTTATGGTTATTCGCAAGAACCAAAACCTCTTTTCTATTTAAAGTGGCGGTCGAGAGGTGATAACCATTAATACGCACATCTCGATAGTTGATCAGACTTCAAGGTGCTAAGGGTGCAAACATCGCATATTTATATTTTATGATGGAACCCCCAAGTAATTTTACCATCGCTGTACCCTCTTGGAAACAAAACGCATTTGCTCCAGCCATGGTCATCATATTTTTAGTTTACCAAGTTGAAGATTTTTCAATAAAAAATCATCTATCTCACAAGATAGTATGTGTTGTTGCAGAATCAATGAGCGCATCATTTGATTCATCATTAGAGGTTTTATCATTCATTGTCACAGACACAAAATACAGACTTGAAATCTAACAAGAAGTTCAAGAAGAAGTGGCAGAACTAGATTAAACAGATGAGTACAAGAACAACAGCAGAAACGTGAGCTAGAACTCCAAGAGATGTGTTGTCGAGACCGAAGAACTCTTCAGTCTCGATCCCTATATATACTCCTACTTAGGAAGCTTCTCGAGCTACTTCTATTAACTAAGAAGCTTCTAGAAGGTTCTAAAGGCTTCCTTTCTAGAAGGTTCTAGAAACTTCTCGAGCTACTTCTATTAACTAGGAAGCTTCTAGAAAGTTCCAGGGGATTCCTTTCTAGAAGCTTCTAGAAACTTCTCTTCTAGAAGGTTCCAGAGGCTTGTTTTCTAGAAGGTTCTAGAAACTTCTCTCTAGAAAGTTCTAAGGAATATGTCCCTAACATCACTCCCTCCTTTAGCTTCGAGGTCTCTGAGAAGCAATGTTGTTGATCAGTACCAACGCAAGAAAATGAAGATCTGTCGCATAACTTCTGCTATGAACTCCAACTGTTGTTCACGAGGCAAGTGGTTCATCGACCCTTGAAGCCAACGGTAGTGGCCCACGCCTTCGACTTCTGACCAAGCATGAACTTCCGTGTCCTCATTGTGAAATTGTCCTGCAAACACGCCTTCTAGTTGACCATCGTAAGCAGGCTCGATCTCAAATACGATCACCAGTGATCGGTTACTCGGTATCCTCCGTCGTCGTCGTGGTACATGTAGTTCTTCATCTCGGGGTCGCCTTCGTGAGCTACTCGGTTGCAATACTCTGACTGGCATAGTATCTATCTCTTGGCTATCCATATCAAAAGACCAAACTACGATCTATCTTGGAGAAAATAACTACATCAACTATGAATTTTGCTGGTGCTCTCCCCTTTTCTTATATTGTTGGGAGAACAAGCTTCAGAAAGAAGCTATAATCGAATTGATTTAGGTTTATCAGGATGTCGTTGATGAAACTCCTGTACCTTTTGTGGCGCATTCGCAAGATTTTCAGCTGGCTCCCACGTTCGCTCATTAATGTCATAGCCGCACTAATGAACAAGATATTCTAACTTTCCCCACCTTTGCCGTGAATCCAATACCTTTTCAACCTCGTATTCTTCGTGGTTCTCGATTTCAATACTAGGTGGCGGACATTGCACTCTTCCAGAAAAAGATGACTCTCGATAAGGTTCCAATAGAGAAACATGAAAGACTGGATGTACCTTCATAGAAGTCGGTAACTCCAGTCGGTATGCCACTAGATTAATTTGCTTCTGGATGATAAATGGTCCCAATCTTCGATAGTCCAACTTATCACATGGTCGCTTGGTCTTGATATTTTGTCGAAGAAGCCACGCTTTGTCTCTAACTTTGAAAGTAGGTGCTGGATTCCGAAATCTATCTGCAGACGTCTTATAGGATTCTTGAGCGGATTGTAATTGAAGCTTCAACATAGTTTGAAGCTCTGATAGTTGCTTCGCAAATCCTTCAGCTGTTGGATTGTTATTTGTTGACGGACTCAATAAATCAAGCTTCGGATGATACCCATAGTTGAAAAAGAATGGTGTTTGTTGAGTCGACGCATGGAGGGTGTTGTTATATGCAAACTCGGCTAGCGGTAGATATGCAGTCCAATCGTCTTACTGATAGTTGATGCTGCATCGTAAGTACTGCTCCAAGACTTGGTTCACCCGTTCCGTTTGGCCATCAGTTTGAGGATGAAAAGCTGAAGAAAGCTTGATATCCACCTTCAATATTCCAAAGAGAGATCTCCAAAACTTTGACACGAACTGGGTACCTCGATCTGATATGATATCATCTGGTAGTCCATGATATCGATACACATTATCGAGAAAGAGTCTTGCTGTGACTTCACTGGACGATGTCTTCTTACAAGGAACAAAGTGTGCCATCTTCGTAAGCCGATCTACCACGACAAAGATGCTGTCAAATGAGTTTGATGATGGCAAGTCCGTGATGAAGTCCATAGAAATTGAAGACCATGGTCGACGTGGAATTGGCAATGGTTGTAGAAGTCCATAAGGGCGATGTCGAGGATTCTTAGATCTTGAACAGATGTCACAAGAGAGGACAAAATCTTTCACATCCTTCCACATTTGGGGCCACCAAAAATCTCGAGAAATAAGCTCCAAGGTCTTGTTGAATCCAAAATATCTTGCAGTTGGAAAATCATGGTGAGATTGAAGAACTCGGAGTCGTGCTAGTCCTTTTGGAATGTACAATCGCTCTTCAAAGTATAAAAGATCTCCCTCCACCTTGAACTTGTCGTCATTGGTACGTTGCTTGATATCAATGGCTACTGAATCTTTAATGGTCATAGCACGTACCTGGTTTAGGAAGTCAGCATCAAATGATACAATAGTAGCACAAAGTTGAAATCTCTCTAGCTTCAATAACGATGTACATTGTTGATCAAACGCTGCTTCTCCAGCCTTTGGTACAAGATACGATCTCCTTGATAAAGCATCGGATAGTCCTTGCTGCCTTCCAAGTCGATAAGTAATAACAAAATCGAATCTAGATAGCGACATATTCCATCGAGCTTGACGTCGATTTAAAACTCGAGCCGTCATGAAATACTCCAAATTCTTGTGATCCGTATATACGGATACTGGATATGCAGCTCCTTCAAGAAAGTGATGCCATTCTTCGAAAGAATCCACTATAGCAAGAAGTTCCTTATCGTAGATCTCATAATTGATTTCAACAGCAGAGAACTTCCGAGAATAGAATGCAACTGGATGGAGCTTCTTATCTTCACTCATTTGTAAAAGCACAGCTCCCAAAGAAAAATCTGAAGCATCAGTTTCTAAATAGAAGGCCTTTGTAAAGTCTGGATGTACCAAAATTGGAGCTGTAGTAAATGCTGTCTTCAAATCTTGAAACGCCTTCTCTGCCAAAGGTCCCCATTCCAACTTATCCTTGCATGTTAATCGAGTGAGAGGAGCAGCAACTTGAGAATAATTCTTGATGAAGATCCGATAAAAGTTAGCAAAACCAAGAAAGCATTGTACGTCTCTAATCGTCTTCGGAACCTCCCAAGACATGATTGCTTCTACTTTCTTGGGGTCCATCTTCAAACCTTCTGTAGTCGCAATGAACCCCAAAAATTCCATCTCCGTCTGATGAAATAAACACTTTTCTAATTTGGCATATAGTCCTCGCTTGCGTAGTTTCTCCAAGACCAAATAAACATGCTCCTCATGCTCTTCCTCCTTTTTAGAGAATATTAGAATATCGTCCAAGTAGATGACAACAAAATCGTCGAGGTGTTCTCGAAAGATGTCATTCATCATATGTTGAAAAACCGCTGGAGCATTGGTAAGACCAAAAGGCATGACATTATATTCAAAATGACCATACCTTGTACGGAATGCTGTCTTCCACTCATCTCCTTCCTTGATTTGTACGAGATTATAAGCTCCCCTTAGATCAATTTTTGTAAAGATCTTCGCACGTCCAAGTTGTTCTAAGAGACTAGAAATCAAGGGTAATGGGTAACGATTTTTCTTTGTTACCTTGTTGAGGCCTCGATAGTCCACACACATCCGTAATGATCCATCTTTCTTCTTCACAAATAAGATGGATGCTCCAGCTGATGATTTTGAATGACGAATGAAATTCTTGGCTAGATTTTCATCGATGTACTTTTGTAACTCTGCCAACTCCGTTTGCGATAGATTGTAGATTGGGCCAAAAGGTGGTTGTGCTCCTTCTTGCAAGTCTATGGCACAATCATATGGTCAGTGTTCCGGTAGTATGTCGGCATTCTTCTTTTAAAACACGTCTTTAAAATCTTTATATTGCTCCGGTATACTTGCTGTTGAGATCTTCTCCTCGGTAGTTGGAGCCGCATAAATGACAAATGGAGTGCCTTCCTTAGATGATCTTATAAACGCTCTTGTTCCAATGAATAAGGATTTCTTTTTTCGAGGTTTTTTACTAGGTTTTTTCTTGGGTGGTTTTGTGGGAAAAGTCATCTTCCGCAACCTCCAATCTATCAATGGATTATGTTTTTCCAACCAAGAAAGACCAAGAATAATAGGATTTGATGGGGTTCTAATAATATTAAAAATAATATGACTACTATGGTCTTTAAATGTTAATTCTATAGGTTTTGATTCATGGGTGATGCTACCAGACAATAAAGGTTGCCCATCTATGACCTCAACATGAACAGGTTTTGATTTTTGTACTAAAGGGATCTTATGACGCTTTGCAAATTCTTCGTCTAAAAAACAAGCAGATGCTCCTGAGTCTAGTAGTGCTAAGGTTCTCAGTTTTTGAGGGCCGATAAACAGAGGGATTGTAAAACAAAGTGCAGGTTGGGCAGAAAGAAAGGAACCTGATTGTTGTTGGAATATTTCATTGTCCAGCCGCACGGTTCCTACTGTGGCTGGGCATCCTCGTTTTCCTGAACAAATACTCCCCTAGTCTTGACTATGCCTCGATTTTGCTTTTTGGGGTAGTTTCCGACTTTGTGGCCTTCTCCACCACAATACAAGCATAAATTTTCCTCCATACGTCGCTTTTTTTCTTCTATAGTAAGAGATTTGATACGTACCACATCAATTTGCATGTCTTCCACCTCTGAATGCGAATTCACACCGCTTGCCGACATAGTTGGAGCATGGCGAATTGTATGTTGTCTTGAGTGTTGGTCTTGGCGATGTTGGAATAGGCGATTATCACACTTCACAGCTTGGCTAATGGCTTCATTGAGCGTTCGTGGATCAGGAAGAGTTAACAGCAAATCCTTCACATCATCTCTTAAACCCCAATAGAATTGACTCATCAACGCTTCTTCATTCCAATTGATGTCACATACTAATTGCCTGAAATCCAAAGCATAGACTGATGTAGAACGCATCCCTTGTCGTAGCGACCGGATCTTTGTTGTAGTCCATCGAACCTTATCGTGTTCACCAAATGCTTCCGCAAATGCTTCCAAAAAGGTTTCGAAGTTGTTTAATATGGATGATCATTTCTCAAACAAAGGAGCAAACCATGATAGAGCTTGTCCCGTAAGTAAGGTTCCAACAAGCCCAACACGTGACTCCTCCGTTGGATATCATTCGGGCTGTAAAACTGTTATCAACCTGATTTGATTGACGAATCTTCGAAACTTGGAACGTGTTCCATCAAACTTATCTGGAAGGCTAACTCGATGCTTCTTATGTTGTAGAACTAGTGGTTCTTGTCGAACCTGAGGTAAAGTTGTTTCTCCAAGTGCCAAAATTTGAGGCTGGTGTAGTTTAGATTGTGCTATCCCAGATACTCCATCATTATGAAGCCTTGCCACCACTCCTTCAATCTCTGCAGTTCTTTGTGACAACGTAGCGAGGGCATTCATAATAGCATCTAACTTAGACTCCGAACTTTCTGTCATACTAATGTCTTGACCTCCGGCCATTCTAAAAGAAGGACAAAAATGACCCTATAAGAGGCAATATTGGTTTATAGGAGGGTAATCCACAACCTATAAAACGCCTTAAGAATTTCAAGAAGAGGGGTAATCCACTCTCTCCAAGAAGAATAAGACTCCAATATTGTAACAGAAGAAGTATCAGTTTAGAGGAGGGTAATCCGCAACCTCTAAAAAATGCTAGTATACCTTCAAGTAGAGGGATAATCCACACTCTACTAAGAAAGAACTAGCTCTGATATCTCAAGTTAGTGTAGTGTCGACAAACTGTCACGGACACAAAATACAGACTTAAAATCTAACAAGAAGTTCAAGAAGAAGTGGCAGAACTAGATTAAACAGATGAGTACAAGAACAACACTAGAAAGGTGAGCTAGAACTCCAAGAGATGTGTTGTCGAGACTGAAGAACTCTTCAGCCTCGATCCCTATATATACTCCTACTTAGGAAGCTTCTCGAGCTACTTCTATTAACTAGGAAGCTTCTAGAAGGTTCTAGAGGCTTCCTTTCTAAAAGGTTCTAGAAACTTCTCGAGCTACTTCTATTAACTAGGAAGCTTCTAGAAAGTTCCAGGGGATTCCTTTCTAGAAGCTTCTAGAAACTTCTCTTCTAGAAGGTTCCAGAGACTTCCTTTCTAGAAGCTTC
The DNA here is from genome assembly GCF_059467195.1 of Physcomitrium patens. Lineage (NCBI taxonomy): Eukaryota > Viridiplantae > Streptophyta > Bryopsida > Funariales > Funariaceae > Physcomitrium > Physcomitrium patens. The sequence continues at coordinate 16,033,358 of NC_143419.1, read as the reverse complement.
TAGAAACTTCTCCCTAAAAGGTTCCAGAGGCTTCTCTTCTAGAAGGTTCCAGAGGCTTGTTTTCTAGAAGGTTCTAGAAACTTCTCTTTAGAAAGTTCTAAGGAATATGTCCCTAACATTCATATAAGCCTCTAAGTCATCAACACCAATTGAATCCATAGACGCATCCATGGTATGAACTTCATGAGCCTCAGCTCGTAATTTCTTATTTTCTTGGAACATTTTAATAAAATATTCTGAAGTACGACACGCATGTACTAAATGTCCAATCATTCCACACTTATGGCAAGAACGCATCTTTGATTTTTGTTTTCTATTATAATTAATAGTAGAACGTTTATTCTTTCCATATGGGTAGAAATGGTCTTGACTATGACTACCCTGATACTTATGAGCATGTTTTCCATGTTTATATAATTTCTTCTTAGACTTTGAAATATTAAGTGCATAAGATTTTGGAACTGTAGTTCCAATAGGATGAGCTTCCGCATTGCGCAAGAGTAGCTCATTTTGCTTCTCCGTAAGAAGTAGATAGGACATGAGATCAAAATGACTCTGAAATTTCATATTCCTATATTGTTGTGCAAGTACAACAAATACAAGAGGAAATGTAGAGAGAGTTTTCTCAATCATTTCTTCTTCAGAAATGCTTTGTCTACATAATCGTAATTAAGAGACAATACTATACATTTTACTATTGAAAGCATTTAAATTTGGAAAATCTAAGACATGTAAATGTGTCTAATTATGATGTGCACGTGGAAGAAAAATGATCTTTTGATGATCAAACCTAGATTTAAGATTCTTCCAAAGTTCTACAGGATCTTCTATTTCTAATTATTGATGTTGTAATGTAGATACAAGATGACGACGAAGGAGAAGAAGTGCTTTCCAACAAATAGCAGGAGATATAGAAATACTTATTGTAGGAGATTCTTCAAACATAATGGCATCCGAGAGTTTTTCTCCAAATAAATTTGTTTTTGCCATTTTTATCCATAATAGATAATTGTTTCCATCCACAATCAATGTTGGAAATAAAAGAGCTTGAAAATGTTGGGATGCACTGGTAATAGTTGGAATCATAGTAGAAGCAGTTGAAGATGTTGAAGCACTCATTATAAATAAATCTGTAAAGAAAATACAAGATCAAGTAGAAAAGTTGAATAAAACGTACCTTAAAATATAAAGTCAAATAAAATGATAAACTTGAACTTGAAAATATATATATATATATATATATATTTTTTAAAGAGAGAGTTGTAGATTAAGGCAGCAGAACAGCAATAAGATGGCGGCAGCAGGCAGCGATAGGGCAGCAGCAGCAGCAGTGGTGGCGGCGGGCGGCAACGTCAACGGCGACAGGGTGGCAGCGGCGGATTTGGCGGCACTTCGATGGTTGTTCGGCTTCTGTTCGGCAGTAGTTCGGCGGCAGGCGCGGGACGCAGCAAGGAGCAAGGAGCAAGCAAAGGGTGGAGTTGGGCTGGATCAAGTATTCAGAGCAAGCAAGGTAGGGAGTGGAACAAGTGCTCTAAGCAAGCAGCTAATGTGTGAGGGGCCAGCAAGAGAAACAAGATCATGACGTAGACACTTAGAAAGACACAAGAGTAATAGTAAGTCATACACACACACAAGAGTAGTAGTAAGTCATACACACAAGAGGGTTTCTAAGGAGAGAGAGTTTTTTACACACACTTCTATTAATCTGGTTGTATCTCATATACAAGAAGAGAAAAGAGGAGAGGATAAACAATACTTCTCTACTAGACTCTAAATACTGTAACTATGGTAATTACTGTAGTCTACAGTAAATATTATGGAGAGTGCCAACTACATTTAATGATCTCAATAGTTTTGGTGGGGTTTTCAATGCTTTTTAGTAAAAAGTATATTTGCACATTGAGTAACTTTTATGATTAGTTACTTTTTAAAATTAAAAGATCCATTTTGTGAGATGGTGCTAATATGTATCTTATATCTGTGGAATGCGATTTTAATTTACAAATAATTAAGAAAAAAAATAAAAATAAACATATATCAGATACACAGTTAAGAACTTTTTAAGGTCAAGTTAATAAAATTGATATTAGTAACGATGAATATTCATTAATGAAGACAGTAATAAAAAAAAAGTTCACACATGTATACAAACAAAAATCAAGAGCAAAAATATAAAATTTCTTCAATTATTATTCCACTTCAATAAATAAATTTTGTTTCTGGGAATTTCAATGAGTAACTGAGTTCTGAAACACGAATATTTTAACATGTTTTTCTGTCATTATTTTTTAAAAGAATATCAACTTGATCTTTTAGCATGTGAATGACTTTGTAAATGAATGCTACTTAACAATTATTTCAAAGATTTACTGAGTTCTTTAAACTTATCCTTCGACTGTGTGACAGGCTCATAAGTTATGAAGAAATGTTTACGAGAATTAGCCGGAAAAAGCAATGACGCATGACGGATATCAACGCAAGAATTTAATACTAATAATAACAACAAGAATAATTGTTCGAGAAGTTCCTCCGAAGTTGATGTGGCAGGGGGTGGACGGGAGGGGTGGAAGGGCGTTTCTGGAGGTGGTCGTTGAAAATCAGTCCCACACTAGATTCCCCACTTTCACCCCACCCCCCAAGTTCCCATCTTTTGCTCCTTCAAAAGACCCTCTCTCCTTATACAGGGTTTGCTATTGTGTGTGTGTTTGGCTGACGTCTCTGGCACTTGTTAGTCTTCCTCGTCAGTCTCGTTCGATTGGTAGGTCTTCTCGCAGTTGAGTGATTCGGATGTGTCTTTCCTGGGCTGCCGCCATTGTGTTGTTCCTGGGTTCCTACATATGGATCAAGTTTAGAGACGTAGCTCTTGATTCAAGCAAAGGAGTGCGCCGCCGAAAAAACCGAAAGGACAAGGTGTACTTTGAGCCCAGAATGAAACCAACGGGTTCCAAGAAATACATCTCTGTTGGCTCTTATGAAAAGAAAGAGGATGCGGTTTTGGCATATCGGATACTTTCCTTCTGGGATGGCAAGGAGGGTTATTCAGGGGAGATACCTCTGCGAGAAGGATCCACTTATCGTATTCCAACCTTGCCCGAGGTAGAGCAGCGCCTCGGTCCGGTGCAGGACAAGAATCCGGTCAAGTGCTATGTGCGGTATGTTCTTTCAAATTTCAAAGAACAGTTGGAAGCTCCAACAAGATTCGATGAGATTTATTGTGAATTTTGTGCACTTGTTGAACCTCGTGATGGACGGTCTGCTCCCGATGCAATAGGAAATGTCCCGAGTGGTAGAAATGGGGTACGAGCTGAGGAAGCACGACAGTCCCAGGAAGGAATCTAGGTTGGGGACTTGGTACAAGAGGCAGCTCCTGGCAATACAACAAATATAGAACTACCACCAGAATGTCTGGAAAATATATCACATGACCCACTGGAAGAGATGTCACTTGACACACTCAGTTGTAGCGTAGGTGGAGGTAGCTCTAACTTCACTCAGCCTGAGTACAGCACGAGCTCACAACCCAGAGCTGCAACCAACATTGCTGCATGTGAAACTGGAGCAACTGATGGACAACCATCGGAACGTGAGCAGGCACGACCCTTGCAAGAGAATCAGGCAAACGACTCACCAATTAACATGGTTGGTGACAATTTGAGCCTTCAAATTCAAGTGAAAGAGTTGCAACTCGAAAATCAGCAGTTGAAATCTGAAAATTCGTTGTTGTCAAGCCAGCAACAGACTCTACAACTCGAAAAGCAGCAGTTGAAATCTGAAAATTCGTTGTTGACAAGCCAGCAACAGACTCTACAACTCGAAAAGCAGCAGCTGGAAATTCAACTTTCTACTTTTCATCGCCAACAATATGAACAGCAAAAACGATTACTCATTCAAATTCTGTCCACGATCTTTCCAACTCTTGGACAGGGTTTACGTCCTTCAGAGTTGGAAGGCGAAACCGAGCTTCTTACAAGCGGAGCCGCACCGGGCCAACTTCGAGCCATGATTCACAGAACTGATTAGCCTGTACGAGTTTGATACGCACAAGTCCATTAGAATTTGATACTTTTTTGGAATGCTTGGTGTGGTTTTGGTGTGTTTCAGGTATGTCTTTCTGCCACAATAGTCGTTGTGTGCATTCCCACTGGACGATTCATCCAATTCAACGTACTGTATTCGTGCAATAAATTGCAATACAGAATCACCAGTAATTCAAATATATGACTAGTGCATGGGATGGCCTTGCACTCCACAAACTTTGTTTTGGCACAACCCACAGGATTTCCGTCAACCACGAGTGGATTGCTGTCTAAGCAAGGGTGTGTGCATAATGTGCTGTCAGATGGCTCTCAGAGACGCAAGTGTGCGACCAGGGTCTTAATCTATCCATACCCCGACGAAGGTCGTAGAGGGCAGCTTTGTAACACACAATCTGAGGGTTGGTATGCACGGCCATCCTTGAGATACTCATGATTTCAAAAAAATGATTAGCAGTGGTTTTTGGTTTAAACATCAGGTGGCCCCGGTATAAATCTGTTGAACTTGCGGTTGACTGCTATGTTACACGGAGCGAGGATACCAGTTTCAGCTACTATCATTCAATTGTTTCTTCCCAAATTTTATCGTCTGAACCCACCATGAATTCATTAGGAATTGTTGTTCTGGAGCGTTTCTGGTATGGTGCAATGAGTTGTGGTACATTGCATTTGGAGCTTCTTGGAAGAGCATACCTGAATCTGTGTTACTCGTTGAAGGTTTTGGAGGTGCGATTAGCATGCGGTGGTGTTGATTTGTGCATTGTCGTGGAGCCTCGGGTTAATGAGTATTTTTCACAACATAATTTCACAACAGTATACAATAAAGTATACAATAATATAACAATAACAACAACAAGAATAAAACTCCCTCACTCACTCACTCACTCACTGTCTGGGTGTTGTGTGGTGGAGGTGGTGTGAAGGAAGGAGGGGAGTGAGTGCAGAGTGTGTGTGTGTGGAACTGCTTGCGATGTCATTTTTGTTGCGGAATTGAGAGCTGGGTGTTGAGTTTAGGAAGCAAAGAAAGAAGGAACGAAGGTCAGTATGCGTGTGCGTTGATCTCCATCGAGGTTGCTCTCGACTTTGGATTGCAAATTGACGGGATACTTTGAGTTGAGTTGAGCTGAGCCGAGCTGAGCTGGGTTGAGAAGGATTCAGCGCTGCTTGAAGGGGTGGCGATGCATGGCTCTGCTCAGTTTTGAAATGCGGATGTGTTGATTTGTGCAGCGATGGAGGAGAGTCCTCGTTGCCTCCCTTGAAACCCCATCACCACGACTTGGTGACGGAATCCGCTCATCAAACGAGAAGGAGTTCACCTTCAGGGTCCTCGATGGACCGAATTGCAGTGGATGGCTCGATTTATTTAGTTTTGTTTGTTTGGTTATTCATTTATTTTATGTTCTAAACTTTGAATGGCTGTGCGAACTGAACTTGTGGGAGTTTTCGATATGCTGATGGTGCATTTCAGAATGTTGAAATCCTGATATGTTTATTTATTTACTTGTTTGGATGTCAAACTTGTGTATCCTGAAACATATCCAACAGTATTTGTGATATTTTTCATACAATGATGTTATAATTTTCTGGAGATAAAGAAGGTTTGAACCAAAAACAAAATCAAAAGAAAAAGTGTTGAATAAAGTGGAGTGAATTGTGGAATCTGGAAGCAATATACTCCTTTATGTGACCAAATATATTACATAAAAACAATTGTTGTGCCGATTTCTTTTGCTGGGTATTTTATTATTTTTTGTACAAAATATACTTGCATATTGAGTAACTTTCTTCATTATTTTCTTATTTTTTAGAATTCATTGTGTGAGATGGTGCTAATATGTTTCTTATATCTGTGGAATACGATTTCATGCACAAATGATTACGAAAAAAATCAAAAAATTAAAATCAGATACACAGTTAAGAACTTTTTAATCTTATGTTAATAAATTTGATTGTAATAATGATAAATATTCATTTATGAAGACAATAGAAGTAAAAATTAAATCCACATATGTTATGAGATGAAAGTGAAGAGCAAAAATACAAAAATTATTGATTTATTATTCCACCTCACGAATAAGTTTTTTTTTGGGTATTTCGATAAGTATTTGATTTCTGAAACACGAATATTCGAGCATTTTTATCTATCATTATTTTTTATAGGATAGAACCTTAATTTTTGAGGAATTGAATTGAACATCTACACAATTCTACTTTAATTTCATCATTTTTTGAAAGACTTATTGAGTTTTTCGTAAATAGGTAAGAAGCCATTAAACTTTTATATATATGAAGGAATATCAATTTTCATCCCATAATATGATGAGCAATGCATCCATCATACCAAACATCTCATAACATCACCTCAAACAAGCCATATTGTTCTTTCATGATTCTGTATTGAATTATATCTAATATGGTAAGTAATTTCATTTCATTTTTATTTTCAAAAAGAAAAAGAACAAAAGATACATCACTGAGCTGCTCTATAGAAAACATAATATGAACGGAACAAGCATTTCACCAAACACATTGTTATAAAAATACCAAAAACGTACTTTTCAAGAAAGACAATCACTGGAAGCATCCTGTTCTTATTGTTCAGACCTTTATTCAAGATACTTCTTAATTACATTGATGATAAAGGATCCTTTCTTTCATTGTAGCAAAAGATGTTACTGGTTATGGCGCTTTGGAATTGCACCCTAAGACAGGAACTTGCTTCACGAATTTGCTACACCATCTGCGAAGAAAAAAGGCATTTTGATGAGCAGATGCGAAACATCCAGTGCATCGATGAACTGATCGTGTCTCCAGCACTCGCTACATTATGTACAAGTTTGCCATTGTTTCTGTATGTACTGATTATTTCAAGTTTGCGTGTGTCTGTTCATGTGTGTGTGTGTAAGTGTGTGAATGATTTCACGAGCTCCGAGCAGAACCAGAGGAACCTGGCATGTGGGTCGACCTCCGCCATCACTGCGTCATCGCTGTGTGATATGTTCTCTTCGCAAACCGACCCTGAAGAGAAAGAAACACAAGAAGGATCTTAGATTCCATTGAGAGAAAAAGGAGCGATTATAACGAGTGAGGCTTGGCATGATTATCTGACCTTCAAGCGAGGCCGGCACTCGGCGTTGAACTTGCGAACCTGATACCGGACCTTGTTGGAGGAGACACGAGACCGTTTCTTCTCTCTGTAGCGCATCACTGAAGCATCCCGGTCTCTGCTTTCACTAGAATCAGCTCTTTTCCTTGGATGGCTAGTAACCGGTTTTGGAACGAGGCTGAAGTCATCCTGAAGTACCCAGATTTGAGTCATCGCCAAATTTGGAACAAAGAATGCCTTTGCAACTCCGACAGATCAATAATAGTTACAAAAACAGGGAATGATCGATCGTACCACAGCGGTGTCGTCAAAGGTGAAGTGCTCGGGCACTGTTTGCAGTCGTTTGCCGTCGGTCCAAAGGCTGCGGTCGTGGCACCAAGCGGCCAACACATCATCATAATTCAACCTCAACAGCGAGTGCACAATATGCTTCCCTAGTTCGGCCAGCTCTTCTTGGCCGCCCTCTAGGCCTGACGATCGCAGCACTGCAGTTGTAAGATCCATGTTTACGTTCAGCCCATCTCCGGCACAGAACTCCATCTCCGTCTTGCACTCATTCGAGATAAACGCGATCTTCAGAATCTCATTGCCACGCTCCGCATTGTCACCCTCATCGTCTACTCTGCCGTTCTGCTTTTGCTGAGCGACTATGTCATCACCAACAATGTCCCACAAATCAAGGCAGTAATTGTCTTTGTCATCTTCAGTGGCTCCCCATGAAATCTCCATCTCCGGTACGTGGTGGTCAACGTCCCCTCTAATCATGTTGGACCCCGAATCTCTAAATCCAGACTCCGACGCCGAGCGATCACCACAATGGTCACCATTAGGGACCACCACATGATGTGACTCTTCGGGAAAAAGTAGCGACGAGTGCGTTTCCTCGCGAACCTCGTCATGCAATATGGAACTAGAAAACGACGTCTCGCGGAGGGAGTCCTCGCCCAGCTGGGCTGCATTGTGCAGGTCGACCAAAGGCACGTCTCCGTCCTGGTGCGACCATTGGGAATGGAGCTCCGCAGTCGACATTCGTGCCCCGTTGACAGCATTGAAGCCACCCACATGACATGAGGTCAGATCGCAGAGCTTGCTAGTATGGCTGTAGGCGTCACAGTTTGATCGATTTTCTAAACCGCGAAATCTCGAGTGATTTCCTGAATGCGTAGACCTTTGTACTACTGGGCCCCACAGCGCGCGTCCCTCGGTGGTCGCAGGCGGAGATGATTCACATCGACTTGAAAATTGGGATCCCGTGGGAATTGTGGACATTAGATGTTTCATTGTTGAATGCGACCACTCGCAACCTGTGGCCTGCTTGTCGCTCCCCGCAGATACCTTCTCTGCAAAACTGATTTTGCGCAAAGGTCTAACTCTACCGCACTACCTGCGCATCTGACACCGACATCTCTCCCTATCTTTGCGAATTCTTCTACTCGCCGACTCGCCTTTTGCGATTCCCGATTCGCATTTTCGTGTCAAACAGATTGCTCATTGCATCCTGCAACTGAAATGATATTACTAAAGTCCTCGTCTAACGATCATAAGCCTTTCAAACAATCTTGTCCGGACCCCGTTATGGTCCTTCTCATCCTCGGATTCTAAATCCTGTCGCCAAGTCGTTTCAAACGAGATGTGAGAGTATTGCAATGCCCCAGCACGCTCAAATATAGGGTATTGGATTCTCCCACTTTGAATGCATCATTGTACAATAACAAAGAACCCAAACCTACCTTCGATGTGGCACCGTTGCTCATTCTAGATTGACTCTTGACGTGGGACGCCGCCATTCCAATCATCAGGACCTACCCACAGGCTGCACCTGGAAAGCAAGCACCCAAAGGCCATACTCCCAAATGCCGTTAACGTTGGATTATTCGACACCGGTGGCAAATCAAAGGGTTCATGCCCATCATGCCCGACCACTCAAAGACGTTGCTTCTCGGCGTCAAACACAGCTGCAGCCTATCACGTGGACCAGTTGCCGTCGGCAATCCTGATCAGCGACAAGTATCTCAAAAGACCTGGGCTGGTCGCGAGGTTACCATCTTTGAACGAGTCATTTACTCATGAAGTTATCCTACACTTCATCCCACATTTACTGGGCACATGGTCGGGTGGCTTTTGGACGCACCCGGACCCAATGAAGCTAAAGTTGTGGTGTTCTTTTTCCTGCTTTCATACCTTGCAGGCACAAATGATGAGCTCCCCCACGATGCTCAAATGCATCTCACCCTCGGATTCCTCTGTTCGCTTACAAGGAACGGTGGATGCAACACACACTCGCTGAAGAGGGGGCTAGTTCCTGCCTGCATGATCTGGACGCTGGCTGCGGCGTCGCTTGAAGCTAACCTGCTCTGCATGCGTTGAAGTGTTGCGGCGACTGCTGCAAAGCTTACTTGCTGCGCTGCTTCACGGCGATGGGGCTTCACGGTTATGAAGCTTCACGGTTGTAGATTTTACGGCTATAGGACGGATGATGACTCGGTTGATGCCTCGGTGGTCGGGCAGAGTTCGAATGACCGTTCCGCTTCTGCTTTCAATTCTACAATTTTTGTTTTGTTTTTTGTTTTTTTTGTTTTTTGTATTCTTCTAGTTGGTGTGATCACATGCATTCTTGATGGCAGACGAGGGGGGTGGATAGGTTCATGAATTTTGAGAAATAAATATTGCTTTTTTTTTAGATTCACTTGTATAAACTCATTCAATTATGAAATTTTAAAATGCCAACTTGATTAGTATTATTATTATTATTATTCATGCGTTTATTATACATTGAAAAAGTAAAAACTGATTTCAATTATTTAAAAAAATTACTAATATTTTCTTTGGTATTTTATTTTATTTTATCATATTAATTCTTTTGTGTCTATATTCGAAATTCTTATGATTCAAGTATGATCTGAAGAAGCTCCATAGCTCCACTGATGGAAATAAACAAATAAATGAATATGCAGTTTATGTCAAAATGCCTCCATGTCATACTTGATTGTAAATTTATAAACTGAATCTTTGTTTCTATCATCATCACTACTATTTTTACAAGATGGATGATTTATGCATGTTTTATACATGATAATGTTTAGGATCTTTTTAGAACTATCTTCAAACTTGTATCAAGGTATCAAGAACTATTGAGTACGTGTCTTTAGATATCAATGGCAAAAATGTACTCCAAAAGAAATCTACACTGTTTTTCCTCTTAATTAATCTTCTAAAAACTAATAATCTCTAATAATTAAACAAAATATTGGAATTCAACTCCAGTCTATAGTGCATGATTAATAACTTCTAAATTCTAATAATTTATCTATTTTATTGAATTTATTAACTAAAATAGGTAATTAATAGAGGCCATGTGGCCCTAGATTCTAGAACCTTGGTAAGGATAGTTTCCATCATGCCTTGAACATGCCATATTTAATGATTAATAACCTCTAATGATTAATATTTTTTTTTTGTAACAAATGATATTGATCAACAATGAAAATACTATACATGTATAAGCAAAAAAACAAATCTTATTTATATTTTTGAACCAAAACCATAATTTAACTTCTATTTAATAGTTATTATGTATTAAAAGATATAACATAAATTCACACACACACACACATATATATATATATATAACTTTAAACAACTTAATCTTCAAACAACTGAGAGCTTTAATTATTATTACACTAAAATAAATTTATTCATTATGTTACTTACAAAATCTTAAAATCTTATAACATTTTTTAAATATTATACAATTATATTCAATCTACAATCTCTTATAATCTTTTTTTAGGATTGTTAGCATACAAATACATGTTTACTAACTTTATAGCAGCCAAAATCAAACATATATTAACCATCATAATATATGTTTGATTTTGGCAATAGAATTTGAAAAATATTTTTTTTAAAAAATCAAATATATAAATTATATAATTATTTGGTTAATATTATTGATATGATAACAAGGTAGATTTTTAAGAGTAAATGATGAAAGCATAAACAACCAACAAAAAATAAGAGTAGTAGCTAAAAGACTTTAATAGATTAAAAAAAATACATTTTATCAAAGTCTTTGGTTTGGTAAATATAAGAAAAGTAATACACATAGGTATTATCCTCTTCAAACAAAGAAGCATATTCTATTATATTAAAATATAATATTCAATACCATTATACTTTGCAAATACAAAAATATAAATAGCACACACTATTAAAAAGATTGTGATATAATAAAAATAAAATCTAATAACAAAAATAAGGAAACTAAAAAGAATCTAAATAGATTGCAATAAGCTAATTGGATCTAATATAAGAATATATACTAGCTCAAAAATAAATAATTTGTGTTACATATTAAAATTAAATATTATTTTATTTTTCTAAGATAAATGCATATTTATAATTAATTTAGGAATGTTAAATAGATCTATGCTTTTACTAAATGGACCACCCTTGATAAAGAATATGGTAATTATGATGAATGAAATTGGTTTTCATTGGTTGCAAATTCAATAGTGGAGAAATGAATCTAGAGGTCATTTATTTTTATTTTTATGATGGTTAAGATAGGTGGATCAATTTAGTAAAAACTTGGATCTATTTAACACTTCTCATCATTTACTGTGTTTAGGATTTTTTTTTCATTACAAGTTTATCATATAATCAAGTACATAGTCTAAAAAAAATATTAATGAATCAATTGAAAATTATTCTTTTTTTATTTTTAATTTCATATTTTATCACATACTTATAAAAACTCAATTCTTATTCTAGCTTAACTTAAAATAAATTAAAATTATTCTAAGTCAGTTTTTACAAAAATAGATGTATCCTAATAATATAAAGTGGAGTCTAAAATTCGTAGGCATCTTAAGTATTAGATTCAAAATTACTTATTTAATTGAGACGTTAATCTTACTTATTTTTAATTCTGATTTTTTTGATTAATGGTTCTAAATTAATTATAGGAATAATTCTGAAAAACATTAAATAAAAAATAAAAATAAAAAATATTATGTTTAATTTTGAGGACTTAGATTTAGTCAATGATTATATATATATATATATATATATATATATATATAATACATTAAAATATGATTATATTACATATAAAAGAAATTAAATATTAGAATTATAAATTTTATTCACATTTCTAAATGTTATTGAATTATAAAACTTTTTACAAATTCTTCAACTAATAAACTTTATCATTTAAAAAATAATAATTTAATATCCACAACCTCAATCATATACAATATAATATATGATTAATAGAATTAACATCGTAAGTAAGATTTGGCATTTTACTTTAACATAAAACAACAAAAGTCTACATTCTAAAGAAAAACCATTGTATCATATTTTATGCTTGTGATCATATTTTAGAATATAATATTTTATGATTGATGTATTTATTCATTGTATTATAAAGAATAAATATCTTTCTTTAATAAAATATAAAAACACTATCAAATATATATATATATATATATATATATCCTACTATTTGTTGTATTCTAACTACAAAAAATAATACTTTAGAACTTAAACTTAGTTCCTCAATCATGGTATTGAAAACTACTAAATATTTATCCAAGGATAACAATATGAATGTATCAACAAAAACCTATCTCGTTCTTGTTTTTGAACAAAATATGGTGTTTATTTGATTGTGCTCTAGACTGAAATTTGTGTAGCAGCAATTCAAATGAGTATTACAATATTATGTAAGTTATGAAGCAGAAAAGATTGTACGAGTTTTACATTGACTGCGTTGTGAGTTGATTATGGAACATGAGTTATAGTTAGTAACCAGAGCTCGTTGCGCCGTTTACAAGAATCAGCGGATTCCATGTCCACAACCTTTTCCACAGACCCGACGAATGATTTTACAAGTTTTTTGATTCTCTGAAGTTTACAAAAAATGGCCGCGCTCTACGTTGTCATTGTAGACAGACAACGGGCGTCGAGGACAACAGATGACACTAGACTACAGATCTGGGAAGTGTTTCGAATGGGCTACTGCACAAATGAATCGAAAGACAACTTAACTAATGGACGTCGAGACATCGCACAGTTTTGATCAATGCAGCCACTGATTTCAGAAACTGACTATTAGGTCCACTCGCCAACGATCGTACCAAACCTAGTCTCGATTTTGTGACACACACTCACTGAAGTCTCTCACAGCAGGGATGATGTTCAGCCGAGAAGAGGCCATGGCTGAATCCATTGATTATCAATGCCAAGAGGCCAATCCTCTCTTCGACCATCTCCGAGCTGCATCTCCGTCGAATTCTAGTTTAAGTGTTCAAGAGGGCATTCAAGCTTGAGAATAGAGGTGGAAAATCATTCGTTATACATTATCTCATCCATCCATCCACAAATTTATCCATCCATCCGATGGCTTGCAATCTGGCATCCTCGGCTTACCATTCTGCGTCGCTCTCATTTTTCTAGGGATGTGGTCGATTTGATCGACGCAGCGACACCTCCCCTGCATCACCACGAGGTAATGCTCTCCTTGTTGCCTCTCTTGGCTGTGGAATGGACCCTGCGTTTTTTTGGTTAGGTTTTGAATGTATTTAAATTCAGCTCGAGCGTGAAGGAATACATGCTTGTGTTTTAAAGGTGTGTGTGCTTATTCGTGAAAGAGTGTATGCCTGTGCTTGAAGGATGAGATTTTAGGGCGTGTTATAGTGCGGTCTTTGCAAACATGTTTGTTTCTCAAGGTATACTTCTTTATCGTTGAGATTTTCATTCTATGGTGGTGTACCCGTGTTTATAGTTTTCAGTGATTGGTTGAGTGTATTGGAGGAACCGTTTATTAGGGTTTTGAGGTCTTCTACTGTTTGCAGCGGAAGGGTTTGGGGATTGAAGTTGCGGTTATCTATTTTGGAGGAGCGACAAAGGAAGTGTGTTGAGGGAGAAGCAGGTGAGACGAAGTTGAAAAAAATTGGGCAAGATGTCGATGTCCAAGACTTCCAAGCTGTTACTATATATAAATTGGCGGATTCGGGTCACGATCCAAGATGGGAGACAATTGGTTGGAAAGTTTATGGCATTTGATCGGCATATGAATTTGGTACTTGGTGATTGTGAGGAGCTACGTCGTGTGCCACCAAAGAAAGGGAAAAGTCAGGAGGAGAAGGAAGAGAGAAGGACCTTAGGGTTGCTACTTCTCCGTGGAGAGGAGGTGATTTCGATGACAGTGGAGGGCCCTCCACCACCTGACGAATCTAGAGCTAAAGCAGCTGCAGCTGTTGCTGGAGGTCCTGGAGTCGGCCGGGCTGCAGGACGTGGAATCCCCACTGCTCCTCTGAACCAAGCTCAGCCAGGACTTGCTGGGCCTGCAAGAGGGGTTGGTGGACCTGCCCCTGGTATGATGCAGCCGAGACCTCAAGTCTCAGCAGCTCCTATCACGTACACACCCCCTCCTGCTCCCATTCCCGGAGTGAGGCCCCCAGGTCCTCCACCTCCAGGGCAATATGCTCCTCGTCCAATGCCGGGGCCGCCAGGAGCGCCACCTCCTGGCATGCGCCCTCCTGGCCCTCCTGGTCAGATGATGCAAGGTCCCCCTGGACAAGCACCTCCTCAAGGGTATGGACAAGGTCCTCCTGGTGGAAGGCCAATGCCGCCTCCTCCTGGTCCTCCTCCGCAGATGTCTGGACCAGGCATTCCAGGTCCTTATGGACAGCGACCCATGGGTCCTCCCCCGATGATGCGCGGCCCTCCTCCAGGTATGGGAGGCCCTGGCGGTCCTCCTCGACCTGGAATGCCTCCTGGCATGCAGGGACCTCCAAGACCTGGTATGCCTCCTCCTGGTGCACCCCCTGGTATGTACGGACCTCGCCCAGGTATGCCTCCGCAGCAACCGCCGCCGCAGCAGTGAAGCCTCGATTTAATTCGATTCCTGAAGGATGGATTCAACCGATGCGGCTTTTCAGTACGATTTGTATCACCATACGTGCTCTGTTTATTAGTTTCAAATTTTCAATTCCAACGTGAGGATAAAACCTTTGGTAGACATCCAGTGCTCCCTTTTTTTTTATTGCGCGACAGAGATCAAATCCAAGGGGATAGGTAGGGTTTTGCTTAAAACATCCGTTGGTGATGACTGTGTGGAGAGTAAGGCTCTTACTAAAGGATGTGCAATTACGGCCTTGATGCCAATTTTTTTGATCAAGCCATTTCAGGCATCTGGATTTTGGATATTGAAAATATGTGATCAACTCTGCAATTCTTGGCTGAATGTCTGTTTCCTAGGACGTGATGAATTTCTTAGGGTGTTACGTCGTGGCCATTAAACAAGTGTTGTTCCAACTCATCCCCTCGCTTATTTCCGCAACCAGCTACTTAGATTTGCCTGCTGACTGAGCCATCCTACAGTTTGCAGCAGAATACTATGCATGATTTGTAGTTGGGTACACAATATTCTACCTTTAATATTTTTGCCATAGCATCATTCTGGGAACTAGAGTAATTGGTTCCTTTGCCTTATAATTTAGGTCACTTTTGTACAATGGTTTGGCAACTAAGAAAACCTTTGAAGAACTTGCCTATCAGCCTCCGAGTGGCTACAATGGAGCTACAATCTGAGCTTTGAAATTTAAGCGCCTCTGCAAAACATTCATTGGAACATACAAAGCCTAAATTTGAGTATCTACTAATCTAAACTGACTGGTATTGTGTGAATATTGGCCTGCTTTTCACTATATTGCAGGAACTTGAATCTGTCTTTAAAACTAGATATTGTTGTGTTAATTTTTAAAGATATTCATTATTGGACTTAATTATTTCAAAATCCCAAAGCATTATTTCCTTCAACTAATGATAAATTCACAGTAAACCATTCTGTTAATAAATAAATGAAATCAAAACAGAACAAAGCATAAGCACGAGACGAGAACTGATTCAAAAAACTCAAACAATGGCTTCTATTTTTAATTCTAAAGAGATTCTTCATAAAATTTAACTCAACGTACGTCACATTCAAAACAATCCAAAATCGACGAAGTACCAACAACATCAAAACATTCACCTTGAGCGAAACCAAAGTACCATTACAGAAGCGAAACGCATTTCAAGTATGGAAACTCACACATTTACACAGAGAGAGAGAGTGAGAGCCTCTCACAAACTAATAATACAGGGAGGGAGTGAGGGGAGATCTATGATGCATTAGAACCCGACGCACTAATTAGACATTTAATTGGACTAGCATCTTGACTCAGCTCCACGTCGGCGCCCTTGCCAGCCTCCATGCGCTTGTTTGCTCACCGTCCCAGCTCAAGCTCTCGTCCAGATCATGTGCATGGCTATGTCTTCACGGCTCTCGTGATCTCATCTACACCCTAGTGGCACAATTCACCCTGCTATGTTGATTACACGCGACCGCTGACGCGTTTCTGCTGGCTCTGTTCTGTGCCGTGCTGAGCTGCTCGTGGTTTTTTGAGTGTCGACGGAGCTGGGTTTGGATTCGTTTTGGGTTGATTCGGCTCGGTTGCGGGTTCAGCACTATTAGTGGGGAGTTCATGTTGTTTTTGAGGTAGAAGGGTGGGATCTTTGGTTTGTGGGTGTGAGGAGAGCCCGTAGGATATAGCTGTAGGATATAGGATTACTGTTTTGTATGTGTGAGATCGTGTGCGGTGGAGGGTATCTTGTTGTGGAGTTTGATAGTGTTGCATTGGTGGGTTTTCTAGAGGAGTGTTGGATCTTGCTTGGGTGTCATCATCTGCTAGTGGTCAATTGTAGTGTGGAGTGTTGAGAGGCCGTGTGTGTGTGTGTGTAGTGGATGCGGCAGATTGCCATCCTCGTAACTGGAGACGTGTGGGTTTTGAGATAGGGAAGGTAGTGACGGGGGCTTTGAGGTTGTGGGGTGGTGGTATTTGTGGGGATCAGTGAAGATGGCAGGGGGTGCGATTGCTGGAGGTAGGAGGCTGTTGCTACCTAGATTGCAGGCGTTGGCTTCGTGCCGCAGAGGTTTGAGCTTGGCTGCAGATGCCAGTAAGGAGGTGCGTCCCGAGGCGGGAGTGCCCCAGATGCCTGCCTTTGATTACACGCCCCAGCCTTACGATGGGCCCAAGGCCGACGAGATTCTGGCAAAGCGGAAGAAGTTTCTCAACCCCGCCCTCTTCTTATACTACAAGAAGCATGTAGGTTTAGACACTCTCTTGAATAATGCAATGCGTTACTTCATTTTGTATAAATGGTGTTTCAGGTGCTGCAAATTAGGTTTCTGCAGGGGTAGCCTCTTGTGGGAGAGAGACGGTCCGGCTCTGATCAGAGTTTATACTGATGGTAGAAGCACCATTGACGTGGCATTGCAGCTGAATATTGTGGAAGGAAAGATGCAGTACCTGTTTGATGAGAGTGGTCGGCGCTACTTGGACGCCTTCGCAGGCATTGTGACAGTGTCTGTAGGCCATGGTCACCCCACAGTGGTAGATGCGGTCGTGAAGCAGACCAAATTGCTACAGCACACAACTACCATCTACCTCCACCATGCCATTGCCAATTATGCGGAAGCTCTTGCTCAGCGCATGCCTGGCAATCTCAAGGTACAAATATCGTGCTGCAAGCGCAAATTCTTTCTTGGTGCTCCATCAGCTATAACTAATTTTCACAGTATCTGGCGAATTTTACATTTTACACCAGTGGACTGAGTTGAATGATTGTCATTAATTGGAATGCAGTGCAAAATTACTTTGAGTGTTTCCTTCCTAGTTTACACTGTGCTGGTGAGATTGTGTTGGTTTTGATTTTCTTTCTGGTTATTGGAGCAGGTTGTTTACTTTGTCAACTCTGGATCTGAGGCGAACGACATGGCCATGATGATGGCTCGCCTGTACACGGGAACCTTCGACATTGTTTCTCTTCGAAATGCTTATCACGGCATGAGCCCCTCTACCATGGGTCTCACAGCGCACAGCACCTGGAAATACAACGTGGCCCAGGTAGGTTCGCATTAAGATTTTTTGTTGAACTCAATACCATCAGCAATTGTTAAAGTTGTGTGTCAAGCATGAGCATTAATAACATTTCTTACGTTCTGACTACAGCCTTGACTTATCTATCTAATTCAATAATCTTCCTTTTGATTGACATGTCTGGTTTGGCAAACATTTGTCATGCTACATCTCGAAAGTAGTCATTGCATTATGTTGCGTTGAATAGTTTCAGAAGTGAACGACACCATGTTGAATCCGGTGCAGGGCTTTGGAGTACACCATGTAATGAACCCCGACCCTTATAGAGGTCCTTTCGGTGCCGATGGCAAGCTCTACGCCAACGATCTTGCCAACCTTATTGAATCAGCCACACCTGGTCGCATTGCTGGCTTCTTTCACGAGACTATCCAGGTCTTAAATCTCTCTCATCTGTTGCACCCTTCATGCCCGTATATTATTCTAATTGTAGTGTCACTGAATCCTGTGGCCAAATAAAGAGAAAAATACTATATTTTTCCCAAATGTATAAGCTTCAATGTCTTTTCATTTAATTAAATCCTAATATGATAATACTCTACTTGAAACCTGAATATTTTCAGCGTCTTTGAGATCTGGAGTCCTGCTTAAAACATGGAATATCTTTCCAACGGCAATATGATCGGATTCTGAGCATCGTCGCGGGCCTCGTGAAGTTACCGCTTTAATTCTTATGATGATCCATACGGCAGGGTGTGGGTGGAGCTGTGGAACTTGCACCGGGGTACTTGCCAGCAGCATACGACATCGTGAGAAAGGCTGGAGGCTTGTGCATTGCAGATGAAGTGCAGACCGGCTTTGGTCGGACAGGTAGCAACTTCTGGGGATTTCAGAATCAAGGTGTAACTCCTGACATTGTTACACTTGCTAAGGTTAGCAGATTTCTACCCTACTCTGACGTCTTCGGTAAATTGAACTTCGTTGATTGCTAGAGAATGGGTGCCGTTATTGCTTTTACACTGTAGAATTTTGAAGTTATAGTATCTGAAATTCGGCTTCTTTTTAATTAACCATACAACAGCATTTAGTACATTGTGCTTTGGATGCTTGTCAGGAGTGAATCAGAACAGCGCATTTCAAATCGTTGTATTATATTGCAGGGAATCGGTAATGGGCTGCCATTAGCAGCTGTAGTGACTACACCAGAAATTGCACAAGTGCTTGCACAACGATTGCATTTCAACACATATGGGGGCAATCCTGTGTGCTCAGCTGCAGGCCACGCTGTGCTAGAGGTGCTGGAAAAGGAAAAGAGGCAGGCGCACTGTGCAACAGTCGGGGACCATCTCTTGCACCGACTTCGTGCTCTTCAAGACAAGCATGATAGTAAGTGTTTGCAGGAAACTCCAAGTTTCAAATTGATGTGTGGTTATTTGGTTTGTGATTTTTTCGAAATTTTCTGTAGCCACGAAAGCAATGAGGGGTGTTTTATGTTCAGTGAATTTAAAATTTGTCTTTCTTGTCATCCTCTAGATGTTTCTCCTATGAGCTGAGAAGCGAAAGTTGATTTTGGGTGAACTTGTTTGATGCAGTTATTGGTAACGTGCGGGGCCGGGGTCTCATGCTGGGCGTTGAGTTGGTAAAAGACCGAACAACCAAGGCTCCAGCGAAAGAAGAGACTCTTCTTCTTTTTGAGCAACTGAAAGGTGATGCTGCACTTCACCTAGGGCTGGCCTAGTTCTGTGTATCACTAGCAAGTTTTGTACTGCTCCTTGACATGGTGGCAAGTGGGGCTGTGCAACTCCTACCATTCACTTACGCATAGGCTTTTTGGATGTTGCAGACCTCGGAGTTTTAGTTGGGAAGGGCGGGCTTCATGGAAATGTCTTTAGAATCAAGCCTCCTATGTGTTTCTCAATGGAAGATGCAGGTGTGTTCCTCATTCCCATTCTCTGCTTGTGTTCAATGTAGTATTTTTGTTCAAACTACCTCTACATCCCAAAAGCGGTATTTACATGAACAACTGCATTCCTCGTTCGCGTCCATAATTTATGTGCTACATTCTCATTCGATCACGTGATTTACTAGAATGTTCTTCCAAATTTACGAACTTTTCCATATTTTAATCATTCAATCATAAAATTGAGCATTTAGTCCACGAAAATGATGATGGTTTCACTTCGCTATTAAGTAGCATTGTGTGCAAGGGCCCTTCGAAAATATTTCTATTTCGGTCTTCTGTTAATTATGTTTTATCCTTAGTTTATTTTTAAAAAAAATTAATTTACCACTGTCATGCAAAAGTTGAGAGTGCATCTGCTCCCAATACTAATTATGTTAATATGTTGATGTAAAGAGTAGTATGAAATTGTAACACGGAGCTAGTAAGCCATTTTATTTGTGCTGGCCAAAAGTGGCTGAAGTCATTCATTGTGTCATGCAGACTTTTTGGTGGATGCCATGGACCACGTCATGTCCAAGCTTTGAACGGAGCTGATGATATTCATGTCTTAGTGTCAATTGCACTTTAAGGTCCGTGACCATGCAGATAATGTTGAAAAGTTAGGTGAAGGTTGTAGAACAGGGCTACTTGTACCTTTGCTTATTTCCGATTAAACGTTATGTTGGTGCAAGTTTGGTGATGATTTCCACCAAGCTGATTGTGAAGTTACTATACATGTGTATGTAATTAATACTATGATGTAATAAAGTGTAAGGCATTAATGTTCACGGTTCTCCGTTACAGTGCCCCACAATTCTGATCAGCGTGGTCAGCTCGCGAAATCTTTGTTGGTACTATTTTCTTATTTGTCAGTCTGCAACTTCATGCTGCATATCTAGTAAATATTTGCTTAGGGTAATTACAGTTTAAAAACAAGAATTGTGAGCCTGAGCGTCGGTATGTCTTCCTCCTCAAAATTAGTACATATCGCAGTCACAACAATTACAAGGTCATTGTTGTATACCACTCCAAACGATTAAATTTACTATCTTTCCAACAAAAGAAAAGTTTCTAATAGTTTATAGCTAAATGATGATGTTATTTGCAACCATGCCAAATTTGCATAAATTGGAAAAAACCATACAAAAAGACAAAAAAACACAATGGTATGTAAGTCCTTCGAATTCACCAAAGCTCACAAACATCAATGAATGAGATAAAGAACCAGAGTGATAAATATTATACAGATCTAGTAACTACCAATGGATACTTAAAGGAGGGTAATACTTCTCGCCCAAGCAATCTTTGAGTGCAAGGGAGATGGTACAATAAATCAAGCACTGGGTCGTGAATCACCCATTCCTAGCAATGATCTCATTGAGCCATCATTCCCTGTCCCGAATCTATAATACAGGAGGCAAGATGAACAGATGCAAGTTAGGATAACCTGGAACTCTGAACATAGCATCCACTAAACTAGGCATTCAAATGTCTGGTCGAAACTTAAATGCAGCGCTCATCTCTAACATACTGACTTTTATAGGTTCAGATTCCACATAAGGAATCCACAGGAAGCCTAAATACTACTGTCCAATAAAGGTAGGCCGAGGAAGAGGACCAGAATGGCTGTTACCTTGACGAATCCTTGCTTGCATATCAGCTAAGTGGGTAGCTTGAGTGAGAGGACCCGAATGGTTGCCTCCGTGACGGGCCCTGGCTTGAGCATCTGCGAGGGAGAGTGCCATAGCCAACATCATCTGCTCCTCAAAGCTCTCCGGTACCAATATCGTGTCATTGTTAGTACCACCACTATTCTCTCCGTTTCCAGTAAAATCCGGAATGTCCGACACTTCCCAGGGTAAGTCGGAGGCCGAAGGAACGCTACTCGAGAAGCTGGTGCCCACCTCAACCTGTTCCGAGCTTTGATCACCTAGCAATCCATTCATTGAGGAGCCTCTGTACTTGTTCTGCGTTGAGCTCACCCAGTTAGCCAGTTTTTCAGATGCTTTCCTTGAATTTTCCACATCATCTTCCCCCCTGCCAGGTGTTAAAGACATTACAGGCCTTTCCTGCACAACACTTTCGCCCCCACTACGAGGTATCTCCTCAAAACGTTGGAAGCGTGCTGGCCTATCTGATCCATTTCCAGTATTTTCCGAGGGGTCATTAATAGCATTTGAGATCTCAGCTACTCCTTGGCTGTCTGCATATAAAGGTGGAAGAACACCCGATGCCACTGGCTGAGAAGAAGTTGATGTGTTAGGGGAAACAGCCTGCTGTTCTGCCAGCGCAGCAATAGAACCTGCTAGACCCACCGCCGATGTGCCTTGTCTTCCAGAATGCTGGTCCAGAGATTCTGATTCGAGTACTGGTGGGGCAGGAGGAGGTAGAATGACAGTAAAGACATCTGCCTCGGAGCCGAGATTGTTCTCTGTTACCAATACCGTTGGTATATTCGGCACAGATCGAGTGGCTTCTCCATCCGAAAATCTCTGCCGAGTAAATTCCTCCTGAACATACGATGTCTTACCAAGTTAGAGGGTAGGTTTTATACATTGTCATATTACGCTGAGAAGAACAACAAAAGCTCCACAAAATCTCTGTTACTTAGTCTTGAAAACAGTAACAAAAACTAGAATAAACTAAAATAAACATGAGGGAAGGCTTTTATTGCAACTATTAAACCAAAGAGCTGACCAGATCAAGATGAATAAACCTGAATAGAAAGCCATAATATTGCCTCCATTACCATAATTTCCTCGAGGTCAAGATCAAGCTCATCATCCCTGACATAACCACAAATCAACGTCAAGGCAAGTCACAATATGAGACAGTCCCATTTGGTACAACACCAGTACTATCAGCGCAACTTTTCTTGGAGCTACACCCCATGAAAAGATCAGCATGCCCTTTAAAAGAAATACGTTTCCCGTAATGATTTTGTTAAAGACTAAGGGCAGTGAAAGAAGACAAAACTCCTAGCTGTAGGGTTAAGGGTTAAGAAAAAAAATTGTGTCTAATGAAGAAAATTTAATACCTACGCAGTGCTCTGGTTGCACCAGATGGGGCCGAGCCAGTTCGATAGCGGTTTAGTACAGTCATGGCATCTGATGACATTGGTGCCGCTGGTTCTTCAAGTGGTTCATATGCATCAAAACCCAGTACGTTCTGATAATCTTCATCCCACATGGAATAGTGATGTAGTCGTGAGCCATTCCTCTCAAGGGGGGCAGATGTTCCAAGGACCTATTTTTAAAAGAGCGATAAATCTTAGAGCTTGAAGAGCAGCAACCAAAATCAGGATCCAATCAACGTTAGAGTTACAAGTACGCACGAATTGTGTATGAAGTTCTAAACAAAATATTGTTCTCAAATTTCTTCGACCACGTAAAAGACTTCACCTGTGGCCGACGATCAGAATTACCCCTGGCAGACGACCAATTCAGAAAATCAATTTCATCTATTGAAGCACTCGCAATCTCGTGATCAGTGTCGGGTTGAGCTCGAGGAGTCGGCTGTCTGGTTCGACCCGCACGGATGTTTTCTTTCCTACGTTGCACGCGCTCTTCATCGTCTAGAAGCTCCTGTCGACGCATTCGAATTTTTGCCTCTATGACCTTTTGCTCCTCCTGCACATCGGCATAGATACACACAAACTATGAATGGACTTCAACGAAGCTTCTGATTTACGTCAATTTCCGTACGGCCGCCCAGATACATGCATAACATGGGAATTCCCGCCCTCGATATATTAATGAATTAGGAATGAGAAGGAAGTGGAGATGCATACCGCCTGCTCCATGCCCTTTTCCTCCAGCGTCTTGGCTCCTCGGTACTCAACGGCATATTGGGGAGTCTTACAGAACGGGCACCTTCAATGTCGAAAAGAAATATCAACATCAATTTAAAGTCTATGCAACCCACCGCAGACGACCCATTTCGAAACAGAAAGACACAGCAATGAATGTATTGAAGGCAGTGTATTAAAAAGTTAAGTTACGCATGACTGAAATTCGGGGCACATCTTGGCTGGACGAATGGTTGAAACAAAAATGAGATGGAACATCACTCACTGTGTTGGCCGGGCAGTATGCGGAGACTTCATCTGCAAGAAACACTCTGCAGCCATACCAATTTGCTCCTTAAAACAGGTACAATGAGGGGATAACAGGACTACCAGTGCTTCAATGCATACTGTCGTAAACAACATGTTTTAAAACATGATTCTGATCGGTGATTTATCCAAACCGTCAAGTCTCCAATGGGCGAAATCATGCAGACAGATTCCTTTAAATAATTACGTACCGGTGCATATTCCTTTCGTGCAACACTTGGATCTATTCAAACTCGGATAATGCTGCAATTGAACATCCCAGAAACTTATCCTGTTAGCTCAACCCGTTCAACAAAAAAACAAAAAGCGAAACAAAACAAAACAAAACAAAACCATAACCACATCTACCCTACTTTCTAAATTTATTCATTTAAGTCTTAAGAATATCAACAACGCCCTCGCCATAGATGAAAGGCAACGTGTGTAAGATTACTTAATTGCTGATTTTAGAGCTCCTGGGAATGACAATCAAGACGCACCAGGAAGCAGATTGGGCATTCTTCGAGGTCCGTAGCAGACTCCTCTTCGCCAGGGAAACAGGGAGCGAGCTTGGACTCGAGAATGAGGCGGCGAAGCTTTCTTTGATCTACATCACGATGAGGGTACAAACCCTGGGGACGAGTATAACGCTCGTCAATCACATGACGTCTGCGAGTAATCTTATTCCCCATGGTATTAAATCCACATTAATAACCTGCATGCTCCATCAGTTGGTCTTCTCTATGCATGAGAACTTCAACTCTCTCACTGAACGGTTTCAAACCTGCACCAAACAAAAAAGGAACTAATGTAAGAAAAATCAAAGTTACGAAGAATCATACACTTTCGTACAAAGCCAAGAATCAGTTCCAAGCTTTTTGTGGACTCAGAAGATTCGAATCCGATATCTGCTCGAATAAGGTCAACCAAAACCTGACTGGGACAATTCTCTCCTAAAGCCCTGAAACAAGAACTCGCAAATTTGCTAAGGCTCCGAGAAAGCATGAAGAGATTAACCAGAGACTATTTTAAAGAAACCTATTACGAGACAATATGCTTTTTAAAGGATTCCGTTACATGCTACGATCAGGTGTGCGTCAGATATAGACAGTGACCACACCAAGATGTTTCAAGAAAACGGGGAACACGCTTTTCATTCTTACGTAATATGTTGATACTCTCAAAGTTGAAAACTAGACTTGCCACCCACGTGGTCGTGATTTGAAGAAGATGTTTGTTGGGAAGGTGTAGGAGCTGCCATGCATAAGTTCAGAAGTCCATTCGGATTCCGCTACTATATTATTTTTCCATTCAGGATTAATCATCAAAAAGTGAGATCTTGACACTGCAACTACGATCCAAATCTCGGTATGAATGAGTCGGTAAGAGCGAGTAAGTCTAATTGAAAAGCGGCAATTCAGCTTCACTAAGAGTTTTGATTGAAACCTTGAGGAGCAACTTCCACTCTACAACAGAAGACAACTGAATTTGCATACGAAAATAGCCGCCAGATCCCCCAAGTACACAGTCTCAGTAGCACACCGACACAAACGGGAAATTCGCTATACACACAGGCAGACCAGCTGTAAAGAAGTCACTAGTCCAGGCTCATCGCCAAGGCCGCAATCTGACTCCAGTAATTGCCTCTTCTAAACTGAAACCTAATCCAAGCGACTTCACAAAAAGAAACCAAAAAAACAGATCGCCTAGAAAAACCGTACAGAAGGACCGCTACCACACCTCTCGCTACTGCGACCAAACCTCAAATCTAAACACCACCGACGAAAAATCAAAAAACCCAGCGCGTTCATTTGTAACTTGTAAGCTTCCAGTTCAACCGAGCTCACAAATCGTCAACACTTAGGGTAGGGGCGATTCTCCCAAAATCACTAGGTTTCCCACCGAATTTTCTCACTCGCCCGGCAAGTCAAATCAACGACCACTCACCTGCCGATAACAATTAAAAAGGGAAGAAACAACTTTAACAAAATTAAATCTCGATTCCCAAACCCCCCAAGTCGAAACTCCACCCACTTCCCCGCCTGAAAAAAATCCCCAACCCTCCGAACCCCCCTCCCCGCCATCTCCACCCCCAATTCTCACCTGTTTCTCACACGCACTTCTGTTGCACCACCAATGTCCCACCACAACTCACCTCCTCCTCAATCAATTCATACCCTCACTCGCCGCACTTGCTCTCCCGGCAGTGGCAACCAAACACACACACACACACAAGTGTGTGATGGGTTTGGGTTTGTGCAGCCAAAGTAGGCAAAGCCAAAACTACGAGGAGGGTGACGAAGGAGGAGGGAGGGAGGAGGAGGCGGTGTCCACGGCACGTTATGGAATTCATCAACGAGAAGTGAGGGGAGGAACAGTAAGTAACAGTAGCAGGGAACAAGAGGTTTTGTGGGGTTGCGGAATTTGACCGCGCAGCTCGCGGGATCACTGCCCACGAGTCAGTGTCTCAGCCCCACCCCTCCCCCCCCCCCCCCCCTCACTTGGTGTCTGGCCGGTGAGGAGGCCCTACTTTTCAACCGCCCTTCCCTTGTGCATCCTTCTTCTTCCTCCTCCGTCTCCTGCTTCGTCTCTCCTTTGGACATATCCATCTGCTTCACGTTGTTGTTGTTGTGTCCGGTTTCGCAAGTTGGGCCTGTAATGACAGATGTTCCCCGCCCTCCCTCCTACCGTCCCTACTCTTCCCTACTCCTCTTCCTAACTCAACGGATCACATGCCACAATGGCAGAAAGGGCGTTCTCTACCGCATGCAGACAATGGTGGGTGGGGGTGGGGTGGGTGTCAGAATGTCCAACTTGGCTTCGAGTGAGTCAGTCCACTTCGGAGGAGGAGGAGGAGGGCTGTGAGCGCAGCTCGTGGTTCCTTCTTCTTCTTCATTGCATTTCATTGCATTACTACTACTACTAGTGCTGCTAATTTTACTGACATTACTACAAATGCTAATCTTAACCCTCTCCTCCTCCGCTGGGTGTGCTTGTGACGCTGCTGCTGCTGATTGTGAGTGAGTGAGAGTGGGTGAGTGAGTGAGTGTGGGTGGGGTTGTGCATATCCAGTCAACATCTGCTGCTGATATTTTGTTCCTGCAAAATGTTGACCACTGCTCTAAAGAAGGGGGGGGAGAGAGGGTACTACCGTAGAAGAATAAAGGGCCCACGCATTCATTCATTCACTCATTCACTCACTCACTCCATTGCATTGCCCTCTCTCTCTCAATCTCTCTTTCTCTCTCTTTCTCCAGTTCCGTTTTGTTGGGTGGCCTGGATTATGTGCTAGCTCTCTCACTTAGCACACGTCGAGTGTCTTTGTGGACTTCTTCTTCTTCTTCCAAAGCTAGTTGCTTGCTTGCTTGCTTGTTTCCTTCCCCCTTTCGCCGTTTGTTTCTCGTTGTTGCCCATTTTGTTGTGGGTTCCGTGGTTCATTTTCTTGTGTGGTGTTGAGTGCCAGGACTGTTCATTTTTTTGTGTGTACTGCGTGTGATTAGGTGCATCCAGCTTTGCTACTTTCTTCAATAATCCGAATGTTTTTTTTTTTGAGGTTGCCGTAAACATCCTTGCTGTACATCAGATCTTTTGTCAAGTTGTTGTAAGATTTTGTTGTGTTTCACTTTTTTGTTCTATCAAATATGTTACAATATATATATATATATATATATAAATATTTGTTGAACAATTGTGGTAAAAATGATGATTGTTAGTGAGTTTTTATCACTCGGTTTTCTTCAAAATATGTCAAATGTCTTGAAGATGTTTTAGACTGGCATTTAGTAATTCCCTGTATTTTCACAGAAGAATGCAGAGAAAAGTCCTCTAACCATTTATTATTATTGTTTTATACATAATTGGACTAATAAAACATTTTAAAGAAGTCATGAACTACTAAAGATGGTGGTGACTTGTACAACAACGTGGTGTGACCCTTTTAATTAGCCAAATTCTTAGGAAGACAGATCTAGCAAATGATGATACAATGGTCATTTCTCTTACCATGTACAACATGATTCTCAAAAGATCTAAAAACTAATGTTAAAAAGATAGTATGTGATTTTTTCAAATAATACAAATAAATCTTATTCGGTTCTTATTTTTTTTTCTTAAGCAAATAAAATACATGAAAAAGAGTTTAAATACTACTGTAGAAATGGTATTCTTTTTTCTGTGATTCTATGAATCATAAAAAAAAAATTGTCCTGTAAGTCATTAGGCGGTGTAGCTAAAATTTAGAACCTATTTCCTATTATTTTTATGTATGCTAATTAACAATAAATAAATATTTTATTTTCATGTTGAATAAATATATATATTTCTGTATATATATATATATATATATATAGTTAGTGTTAAAATCGAGTCTTTAAATCTGACTATTTCAAAAAAAAAATTATATCACTCTTCTATAATCAATTTTTTATTTATCTTGTAAAAGAAGTTGTATATGGACATGCAATTATGTACCTTAAAATATCCAAATTTAGAAAGTCCATATTACTTGGGTGTAAAAAGTCAAATACTCTAAGATAAATATGCATAAAAAATGAGGTGTAAAATTATATAATTCACATTTTATATTAAAGTAATTATATTATGATTATTATTGTTATGGCAAGTAAAAGAATTTCAAAAAAAAATATAATTAGATACCCCAATTTCAAGAAAATTTACTAATATAGATGGTAATCTTCTTACAAATTAAAAAAATCAATGGAAGTCAAAGCACTTCTTGCAACCATGTATATTGTTGTTCATTTTTGCTTTTTGTTAGTACTATTTGTAAAGTACGTTTATGTCAAATATTTTGGTTAATGTAACTATTTTCAAGTAGTTTGAGTTTTTGTGTTATTTTTTAGAATCTCCTTATTAATGTAGATTTCTTTGTATCATTATAATGTCCGTTTTGTTTCTTAATGAAAACTATATTATTCAAATGAGTTATTTTCAAAACATCATCTCACCAAACATTATTTTCACAATATTTGGTAATATTAACTATACTGATTTAGGACCAAACGCAGTGTCATCTCAAGTTTAATAAATCAATATTTTGAATAATATTCTGATATGTTTATAATGAACATTATTATTAGATTAATTTGACTGAAAAAACATTCAAATTAAAAGCATTTAATCTTCCACAAATTCCATGAAAGCCTTGAATATTAATGTAAACTAATATTAGCCAACGAATATGGAAGCCAAGGCTAAA
The DNA here is from genome assembly GCF_059467195.1 of Physcomitrium patens. Taxonomy (NCBI): domain Eukaryota; kingdom Viridiplantae; phylum Streptophyta; class Bryopsida; order Funariales; family Funariaceae; genus Physcomitrium; species Physcomitrium patens. The sequence continues at coordinate 16,004,037 of NC_143419.1, read as the reverse complement.
TTTTTCTACTACTTAAAGAAAAGAAAATAATATATTTTTAATATAAATAAATAAATAAATAAATAAATAAATAACATACAATACATGAAAAACACATAATCAAAGCTTTAGATATTTGCACCCAGCCAACAGCCAACGTGAGCGATGACTTCATCCACGTGGACAACGGATGGATGATAACAATTAATATCAATCGCTTAACCCTGTTCACACGCCACAGCGTCGTGCCTACGTGGACACATACACTCGAACGAACGTAAGCATTCGTCACCATCCATATATGTGGATGAAATTCCATATCCTCTCTCTCGCCATCGCTATGGCTGGCACTGTGGCCATGGCCGCGTGCGATCCTGCGTTTTCAACCAGCGCTTGCTCGCTCATTCCTCAGCACCGCCGTTGCTCATTCTACGCCTGTCTTTTACTACTACAGGCATTGCATTCTTCTCCCAATCCTTTGATTTTAAAATACTGTTTGTGTTTTTTCAGGGGAGGGTTGAGTTGAATCGAGCGGAGCTGAGGTGAACGGCACCAGGTTGGTGTTGTTGTTGCTTCTGCTGCGCTGGCTATGGCGAGCGCTGCTCTGAGCATGGGGCGCCATACCTCGCTGTGCACTCCCCCGGTGCGAATTCACGAACCTGTATTCGATTTTTTTATAAAAAAATTGGAGTCGCTCTTAAGGAGAGCGGTTTGTGCAGTGTGAAGATTTTGGGGTGGAATCTCACGTAATGTCTCGCTGCATTTTGTTGCAGATAGGTGGGAGTTCGTTACCTTCAGTGTCAGGTTTCTGTGGTGACTGTGCCCCCGTTATTGGTTCTTTCGAAGTCTCGCTATCTATTGACCAGCGGAAATTGCGACTCGCCTCAGTGCGGGCTCTTCGTCGGTTTCAACAGAGTCCTTTTATTCTCTCTCAATCTGTAAGCCGGGTGAGTTCCTTGTTGTTTGAATTCGTCGGCGTGTCGATTATTAATCGTCTATTTGAACGTGTCCTCACAAACCCCTGCGGAGGTTTTGTGATACATTTGTTTTAAGTTGGTATTGTCGTGATGTAGTCGAGGGGACTTTTTAAAAATTGCGGGTGATAATGATTCCATGAAGCAGGTCTATGTCCGTAGTAGTTGCGAGAATGAACTGTCACAATGGACTGTGAATTCGTATGGTGCGGATACAGAAACACAGTTTACAACTGCCAAATTCCTTTGCGCACCAGACCTGTCGACATTAAATAAATTCACGAAGTTTTGTTGTGGGTTTCCAAAATTATAAGATATCGTGAGTTTCAGTCCTTCAAAGGATTCAGCATTTTATTTGAACGTTTTGTGTGACCATCCAAAATTCCACAATTATATCAATAAATAGGTTTCTAGGTAGTTTGAACGCGGCGGCTATATTGCAGATGTTTGATGATGCCCTGCAGTTGAACTGAACTCGAAGATATGTCTCACATGCTTGATTTGTGGGATTTTTTGGTGCAGACATCCTCAAATAACAACTTGGGTACTGTCCGGCATCTTAGGTTCAGGGCCTCAAGCGGTGAAAATCAAGCAGTAGAAGGTGAAGAAGAAAAGAAAGAACCAGCAAACACAACCGAGAAGTCCACTTCTTCAGGGACCTCAAACCCATCCCCATTTGCAGCTGGGAAAATTTCATCAAAGATCGCATCGCAACAATCCCAGCAAGCTGAGAATGGGAAGAGCTCAGTCTCTCCGGCTACAAAAGAAGCTGCTGCTGTTCCAACAACTACAGCAACGGATTCCCCAAAGTCGGCTCCAAAGCCAGTTTCCGCGGCAACACCATCAGTGTTTGTGAAAGCCCCTGCTGCTAAACCAGCATTTACTGTGAACCCAAAGTCTCCTCTCGATGACGGATCTGATAGCCCTTTCCCTACTGGAAAAGTGTCACCATTTGCAGCTGATAGATTGAAATCGCAGATGGCGTCTCCCCCCAGCCAATATAATCGAACTAGCTCAGGGCGGACAATGATAAATTCTGGAAAGCAGGTACTTGTTCTTTTGCATCTTGCTTGTGAGGGTATCGCTCCGAGTATTTAGAATGTACTACACATAGTTTTGTATTTTTTGTATTTTTTGTATTTTTTTTTTCTTCAAATATAAACCATGGACCTTGATAGTTGTACTAGTTTTGGTCTGTACCTCTTTGTGCTGTTTATTACCATAGCACGCAATCATGATGTCTGTATTCATTACAGCAGTTTCTTTAGGTCCTAAGCAGTAATCATTTGTGGCACTGCTAATTACATCACTGAAATATGCTTGCCCTAGCGAACATACTATTTAAGAAATTGTCGGTGGCATGGGTCTCCGGACTGAGAAGTTTACTTGTCACTGAACAGTTGGTGTATTTTGCGACATTTATATTCTTCCCTTATACTTCAGTGTAAACGGAACCACTACGAAGTTTGACGTAGAGATTGTCCTTTTCTTTTGATTGCTAAACCTAGAGTGGTATATTCTTGTGATCCAGGTCCTTGATGCTTTCAAACAGGGGGAGAAGGATGGGAAGACGACTAAATTTGGGCAACCCATCGTACCCAAGAACATATTTGACGACGTGAGGCAGACTCAGGAGGAGAAAGACGCTGATAAGTTTTCATTCAATTTGAGACCGGGTGATATCTTTTTAATCTTCTCGTTTTTGTTAATTATAGGGCTTATGTTAGGCACGGCGTTTCTAGTATGGAAAGTGGGTGGTATCCACTACAATGAGTAAATCGATTCTTATTTCCTTACTGAAATTGGTGGGTTGGAAATTAGTTATTTAGATCAGACAATAGGTAAAGTGAGAAAGACTTCATCATTTCATTTACCTTGATTCGCATATATTGATGCAGAGGTCAACTGTGTATGACTAGAAACAACGTTTTATGCTCTATCGAGGCGGCAGTAATAGTAGTAGCTGCTCATGGCACACCCAAGGAAGTTAGTAGTGACCTCTATCGCCGGTCTTTCCAGAGTCTTGGAACGCCTAAATTTAGCAATAGTCAGATCTCAAGTTGAATATTTAGTCGGGAATTATTGATTATAGGCTATTGAAGGGTGCAATAATTTCAACCCAGAGGTTGTTATGCCGCCTTGAATAGTGTCTCTTGACAAACATCTTCAACCTGTGCTTAAAATTGCAGAGTTCCTGCTTTGAGTTCAATATCAAGCTACCAGATACATTTTTGTTGACCCATGTGGTGATCTTACCCTATGTTCACAGCTCGTATTTTCATGTGATTTGGCGCAAGCGTACTTGTCATTTACGAGCATTTATGTTGCTATTGTTGCTTATCTGAGACCAATTTCTAGTTCTTCCCAGTGTAAGTCTATGTTTCTCTGCAGGATTGAGTACTTATCTAAAACTTTATACCCTGCGAAAACAACACAACTAAATCCCGTGCGGAGTTTCAAGAAGTGCTAGGTCATCTCAGTCAAATACCAGATGGAAAGATGAAATTCGCTCAATTGCTGAGAAATTCATGACTCTTTTAAGAGGCGTATGGTCACACTCAAGTAGATTACTCTCTGTCGTCCGTCTTCTCGGTCGGTTTGAGTGGAGAACTGTTTTAACATTTCGAATTTTTTTGTCTTTCAGTCGGCTCCTCATTGCTCTCAGCTTCCTCTGTCTTCTAGATCCCTCTCTTCTTTTACAGCTACCATGCCAAAACTGATTGTCAAGATGTACATCTACGCAACTTTGAAGGCTACTCCGCACACTGGTAACGCGGTTCTGCAAGCTAACAAGTGCAGACAATCTGAGATGGTTGACATGGTCATCGATAAACTATTTTGGTTGTGAGGGGTCATTCGGAATCAAATGTGTTCAAATGTAAATCCGCAAGATGCGGGGAAACAAAATGTACACCACTATTATTTAATTGTGCTGTATAATAGGTACTTTGTGGGCGGCACCCAGATCGTGGAAATGCAGGTAAGAACCGGTCCTCTGCTAACAGAAGATTGCAAGATTTAATGTAGTGGGTATGATTAGTAAACATTCTGCTGTCCAGAAACATTTCAGTTAAATACCAAACATCTTAATTCAGAAAATGTCATTACCTTAAACGAAAGATGTGTAGACGACGCAGTGGAGGTATTACGACATGAAAATGATACAACGGCAGACTGATATAGTAATCACAAGTATCGCCAAGGACCGAACTAAAAATAGCAAATGTCTACCACGACCGACTTTACGAAGTCTTCCAATTTGGGAACATGGTGATCAGGTATTCAAGAGATTAAGTTCGATGATTTTCTTAAGACAGGAATAAAATCGACGATAGAATACTTGTAGGCCTACCAAAATTTCGAGCGGAATCTAATGAAATTTCGTTCGTTTCATAAATGGCAAGCACGGTTGCGCCAAATCATGGTAAATTGCAATTGCAAGGAGTTTCTACAAATTGGTGTCTGCTCCCTCTTCGGCATAACCCCAGAAGTCGTCATCGTCACTTGAAGCGGCAGAAGTTTCCTTTCTATCACCGAATCCTCCCTCAGGTCGAGGCCCATTGAACCTTCGGCTGCTGTAAAACAATACAGTTAAAAATTCAGGAATAGAGTTCCAAATCATCAGAAATACGGAGGTTATGACTGGTGACAAGGTTCAAAATTGAGGTGAAGCTTCCCTGAACCGACCATAGGATTAATTAAATAAACAACGATTAGTGGCATACCATATTTAAAATTTTCGTAATCAAGCGTAGTTAATCCTAATACCCAAATGTTCGGGTTCTGAGATTAGGTCACGAGATGAGCAGTCACAATTTCTGTTTCACACGAACGTGCAAGCAAGCAGACACAGCAAAAAACATAGACCACTTAACACAATTCTAATTTTATGAAGAATGCACGCTGTTGTAGCCAGAAATTATAGTGAAACGGGAGAAATTATCAACTTAGGTGTTATTGAAGCTACCAGAGTTTCTAACCACAAAAACAAGACAAATAGGTATAGTCATAGAACAAGAAATGGAGTTGTCAAAGTACCTCGCCTTCCTGCGATGGGAGTCTTTCTGCTTGCGTTTCACGATATCCTGTGGAGTCTCATGGTACCTCCTGCGCCTGCATTCAGGGATCACTCCAGTGGCCATAACGGCTTTCCTGAACCTTCTCACCACGGAGTCAGCCGGCTCATCCTCTCCGACAAAAACCTGAATATCCAAACGGAAAGAATCAGTATCAGCAGAGCAGACACACCGAGGCCACCTCGGACACCTCAGTTCAATTCCTTCACTACCACAGCACGCTCCACACCCTAACACCACAGAATTCATTGACCAAACAAAGCTTCCGAAGAGCAAGCTGCGACACAATGCACTGACCTGAGTATTGTAGGTGCCCTTAAAGTACATGACATTGACATGCTCCAGACCGGGGTGAAGCACAGACATAGCCGATGCATCTCCATTGTTAATCGACAATGGCTGCGACGCAGACACTGTCAGCTGCGGCAGCTTCCGAGGAATGGTAGCGTTGCTGGAGGTAGTGGCATTGCTGTTCGGCTCAGCGGCGGAGCATCGCCATGAGGATGAGATCGGCAACGGAGAGAATGTTGCGGAAGACATGGCCATAGCTGCTGCTGCTGCTGCTGCTGCTCCTCCAAGTCTCGATTCCCCTCGCTACACTGTAATCGCGACCCTGCAATTGAAATTTGAGAGTGATTTATTAAGGGACGCTCAAGCTGAAGCGAAAGCAACCAAGTTCCAGGAGTGCTCTGTTTCCACGGAGAAGGATAAGACACCGACGAGATGGAGATGAAAATAAAACGGATGAATAGTTTCTCATCGTCTGTTGACGTGGCATTCCGTCCAGAATTGCAAATCCGATCAACTCTGAACTTGTCGACCAGCATCCGCCCGTGTGAACAAGGCTCAGAACGAGAACATATACTATATATATATATAAATAAATAAATAAATAAATATATGTATCATAATTTCCAATTAATAATAGAAAAATATTATATTGAATTACAATAAAATATACACAATTGAAAGGTGGATTTAAACAACAACAACAATTATAGTGGTTGTAATAATAATAATAATAATCATAACAATGTCAAAGTACAACTGAGCAAAAGTTTACTGAAGCTTCAGTATGTAGTAAATGGATTAAATGGGAAGAATAACAAAATGGATTAAATTGTAAATATACTAACAGAATTTCCTCTTTTTTGTGAAGACGTCAAACAAGATGGAGGCGCTCAGTAGTTTCAACAAATTAATTGTTCCAACCTTGTGATAATCGACATTAGTAAATACAGCATGAAGATGGCAGTTGTGGTAAGCAACCGCTTTAGAAACCATGTGGATTCATTCAAGTATAAATGCTCATGTGCGTATTTAAGATGCTTAAGATGCTTCTTAGAACATGAGTTTAAATGCAAAAATTCAGGGTTAATACATTAAGCACAACTGAGCATGCGCTGATAGAGCTACCACTTTCATGTTTACTTACCTGGTTCACATGTGGCCAAGATATCTCCTCATCGTCATATTCTTGTGTACAATGCCTCATGAGCTTTTGACTTGCATTTCTGAGCTTCAGGATCTGTGTGTAAAATGAAATATTGTACCTCTGTAAAAAGTCTCCTTCCTGGACAGGTACACGACTTTTAGTTTTTGGAGATGCTAAAGATTGGCTGGGCTATCCAATGAAGGAGACTTTTGATGTTGTTAACATGCAAAGTAGAGAGGCGTTGTGAATGATACTCTTCTGTGTGCATTTGTGGTTTGGTATGAGAAGGAATCACTTTTGCTTACTGTCTATACAAAGCCTCACTATTGAGCCTTGTTCAAGTAAAATAACCTCTCGTAGTCAGCTGTTTTCAACTTTCAAGACGATAATGCATTGCGACATTTTGCTGGATCTGCGTTTTACGCTACAAGAACATACAGCTTATGTTTTTACACGATCTACGTATACGAGTCTCCAAACGTTGTTGACAAGAAGTTCAGAAACAGTTGCAGATAGACTTTGAAAATATACCTCCGAAGATGAGCCTGAAAGGTTAAGTCAGATGCAAAACAGAACAGGCTCACATGACAAGTATCGCACAGGGATGAACAATGGCTGCTTTCAAGGGCAACAAAGTCTACACCACACATGCTATTTGATGAAGAGCGCCTTATGAAGCTCAAGGTGGTAGAGCCTTGGGAAAGATCATGGAACCAGCAAATCCGTCTTCAGCTTCAATTCTGTTCTTTCCAGTGACAGGTAAGAATGAATTAGCGAATGATTTTAGGGTTCTAAGTTAGCTTTGCTTCTATGTTAGATATTCCACGACATCGACTCGCATTCGACACCTCTCAAGTTCACTGTCAATGTCCTCCTAGTGTCCATCCACATATGTTACTCTCCGTCGACGCAGATTGTGTGCTTGTGTTTCTCTTCTGACAGATGGTCTTGCTCAGATGTGACTTGAGATGGTGTTGTAATGAGTGGTTTCAACTTCATAACAACTACTATCGCAATCCTTGAGATACAGTCTGGGTCATGGTGTTGGCATTTCTTGGTTCTCGGTCATATTTTCGTAACGAATCCTCAGATCATTTTTGTACATCACACTAGTTTCATTGAAAATTGAGCTCTTACAGAAGTAATCCCGTCGTCGAATAAGGTGGGCAGCCATCTTCCTCGAAACCAATTAAAATTACACTATCACTTACATCCTACTTCTATAAAGTAGGCCTACAACAAGCTCCAGGTTAATCCCAAGTTAACAGCCGAGACGGAATTGGTTCATGGGCATGGCGCATCAATTGCTGAAGAAAGACTTTATGATATTAATGTTGTTGTTGGGGCCCGTTTTGTTTTTTTTGTTTTTTTTTAAATTTTTTATTGTGAGCTAGTCTTTGGATGCTTTTGCCCATCATCGATGGCAAGAGGCTGATTGTTAGAATCCAAGAGAAATGCCCTCACTCCCTGGGCGATTATGGTGCACGCCATGTTGTCTGATTTAGGACATTACAAGCTTAAATCAGATAAGCAAGGCATTTTCTTTCAATGTGTGCACATTGTAGCAGCTCTGCCTTCTAGGAAATTGATAGTTCTCTGTTTGCGGATGACTTCACCTTCTTGATAGAGGATAGGAGAGCCATTACTAATCTCGACAATAAAGCCACCTAAGCAATGTTATATGGGTGAACTTTTTTCATGTAATCAGAATGATGTTGTAGGGAACTTCTACATACATGTGTAGTATATTTGTAGAATATGCAGATAGGTATGTATATATATGTATATATAGTTGTATATAGTGATTTGAAGAGACCTGTCTATAAGCATGTTATTTAAGTTCAAACTTTCATGTATTGATATTATTATTATTTTAAAATTTCTACTCATTCATATAGAATTGTTATAATTTAAAATCATATGAAAATGCTTACATATCAACAATTTGATGTAAAGATAATAGTTAGTGTTGAGTTTTCAATCTTTCATTTTATGGAAGATAATTCTTACTCTACACAAATCAAAATATTACCCATAAATGCAATCAACATAAAAATATTTTCAACAATATTTTCAAATTTATAAAGAAACTTAGATTTTATCTTATAATAAAATCCTATTCTTAAAGTTGACTTATAAGGTTGGTATTAACCATCTTTCTAAGTTTGATGGATCTTACTTTAACAATTGGCAACATCAACTATTATTAGTTTTCAAAGTAGAAAGATTGTGGTCAATGGTCATTGGTAGTGAATCCATACCAATTATACCAACTTCATTAAAAATAGCTATTAGTATTCCACCTTTGTCTACTGTAGGAGCACAAAGTATAAGTCAATAGAAGGACAAAGATACATTATCTTTATCAATCATCAATAATTACATTGAAAATAATATTATCTACCATATATAATTATATAAGACATCAAATGACACATGGAAAGAATTAAAAAGTGTATTTGAAGCACAAGATGCAATTATAAGAATGTATCTTAAAGATAAATTACACATTCATAAAAAAAATAAAAATAAAAGAATAATAAAACATATTCATATGTTTAAATTACATCTTAATGAATTGTTTGTAATAAGGTGTCTAGTTTCAGATGATTAAGCAATTTTATCTTTGATGCAAAGTTTGTCACTATTATATGGATCTTTCATTAGTTTTCTAAGACTTCTGTAAAATAAATGAAGGCATAAAATAAGAATTTACAACAATCTACATACTATGAGAGAATGACATCTTAGAAAGAAAAAAAAATCAGATGTTGGTGGCAAAATTTTTATCTATATTAGCTTATGTTCTTTTATTCAAACTCTTTTGGAATGATGTACTTATTATAACTAACCATCTTTAAAACCAAAGCTCTATCAAAGCCATATTGATCATCAAAATTCCTTTTGGAATATGATTTAATAAAAAATCTAATCTTTCACATTTTGAAATCTTTGGCAATAAAGCTTATGTCTTCATTCAAAAGAAAACTAAAAAAAAGTTAGACTCTCATTCACTTGAGGCTACTTATTTAGGTTATAGTAAAGAAAAAAAAAACTTATCATCTCATGAATTTACATAAAAAATAATTATTATATCTCAAGTCATTTTTTTATATTTTATTTTTAATAAAAATATCATTTTACATCTATGTTTCACCTTCAAATAAGATGCATAAGAAATAATTAATCGTGCTCTATTAAAACACCTTTCTATTATTTCTAACAAGTATTATGTATCTATCCTAGAACAACTAGTACCTCTCAATTAACAATCAAAATCTTTGCTTCTTTAATCATCATCAAAATATTATTTTAATAAAGAAATTTTATGAAATTTCTTTCATAAAAATGATATTTATTGAGTTTTATTTTTCAACTTTCTTTTAATACTTTACATACATTAGCTTTACATCATGCAAATAAAAGAATAAATTTAGATATAAGAACTCTCAATAATAAATCTTCTAATTTTTTTAGACCTAAAGAATAATTTAAATCCATACAAAAGTACCTTGAGCATATTCAAAATAAATCTTCTTCTAAAAGACAGAAATCTTGTTTTCATCCTCATCACCATGAAGACCATCAAGCCAATATGGCCTATTCATCTTTAGATGTCTTTATAATAATCCAAAAAGCTATAAAACGACTTAATTATAAATAATAGTAAATTACTATTAATAATAAATTTAAATCTTTAGAAAGAAATCTAACATATAAGTTTATTATATTTCATTCTAATAAAATATTAATTAATTCTAAAAAAGTTATTAAAACTAAAATCTATGTTGATAGCACCATTAAAAAATATAAAGCAAATTTAGTTGCTATGGGTTTTATTTAAATCTAAAGAATTCTATATTTCAATTCTTCAAGGCTTATTTTTATCTATTAATATCAATTTAATTTGTATACTTTCAAGATCATTATATGGCTTGAAAGAATCCTCTTTCATGTGATATCTTTGTTTTGATTAATATTTAACCTCACATAAATAAATCAAACTTGAAGCTAATCTTAATATATACATTAAGAAAGAAAGTGATGGTAGTTTGACTATTTTGACTATTTATATTGACGATTGTATTATCATTAGTAATATATTTTAAAAATTTAAGTTATTAAAGATATTATTCATTAAGAATTCAAAATAATAAATAAAGAAAAAATTTGTTATATTATCAAATATTCTATTATTAGAAATAAATCCAATGATTAGATTAAATTATATTAATAAAAATATTTGGTTTCTAAGCTTAAAGAATACAACTTGTTCAATTATAATTCAATAACTTTACCTATGAAAGCTGGCATTTAATTAAAGAATTATGATTCTCTTATCCTTATTCATATATGGTTGATAAATTAATTCATGCTATTATTAATTCTTGACCAAATTGTGCCTACATAATAAGTAGTTTGGCTAAATATCTATCATGTACCAACTTATCATATATTTAGACTTTAAAATGTATTATATAATATATTAAGGATACATTTACATGTAGCATCAAATATCAAAAGCAAGCCTATGTTAATATTTTAAATGGCTTTTTTATTACCAATTGAGCTAGTAATAAACACATTTTCGAATCTACATATGACTATTGTTTTCTTCTAGCTAGAAATTAAATTTTATGGGGTAGTAAAAAACATATCAATGTTGCTTTATCTTCTATAAAGTTTGAGTATATGGCATTAGCTAAAGCTACTACTGAAGTTATATGGCTATAAAAATTACTATATGAATTAGGACTTCTACAATTTTCTCTTGTTCTTATATATAGCAACAATCAAAGCACTACTACACTAAGTGAAAATCCAAAATTTCATTCTTACAAAAAATATGTTGATATATAATATGATTTCACTAAAAAAAAATTCTTAGTAAAGATATTCAATTACAGCATATTTTTAGTATAGATATAAATGAAAATATATTTTTTAAGTCTCTCCTAACAAAAAAAATATCATATATGTATGCTACATCTTGAAATGGACTTACTTCTCAATTCACTTACTCAAGCTAAAGAAGCCATTCAGCTCCTTAATTCTACCATCAACCTTCTCTTACCTATAATTATATTGTGGTATCATGTCCTACTCACTTATATTCATTCTCCATATTTTTGACTTATATTTATTTTTCATGTTTTTGACTTATATTCGTTCTCTATATGAATGTAAAAGCCAATCTTATCATTTTGACTTTGCTACATCTTGGAATAGGAGACATATGTGTACAATTAATTTTTTATTATTCAAGGCACATCAAATAATAAATTTATTTTTATAATGACAAAAATTACAATAAAAATCCATTAAAGACAAAAATCACAATAATTTGAACAACAATCATGATAGAAGTCACAGAAAGAAACAAAAACAATCAATTAAAGACACAATGACATTGGTAAATAACATTCATAACAATAAAAGCCATAAGAAAAGTTTGATGTACTTATTTGTAATGTACAATTAATTTGAGATTAAAAAGATAGTATTGCGTATATATATGTTTCATGTAGCACAATGCAAGATAGATGTGTATGTGCTCTATATGGCCCTTGTTTAGCTCATTGTGGAATTTATATATTAATTTTGTACCATAGTAGCAATGATTAGCTTATTTGTATAATAAAATATTTCATCCAATGTATAAATTTAGTAACAAATATATACTTTTATACAAAAATAAAATTTAAAGCTATTGTAATGAAAGCAAAGTTTTATTTTTGATGGCTCCTCTGTTAAAAGTTTCTAAGATTTCTACTCCCTTCTATGCAATAAAGGTTGTTAAGCACTTAAAGTACCAATTTGAATAAAATAACCATATCATACACATGATTGAGCAAAAAAAAGATTAGATAGTAGTGATCACCCACAATATGGACCTAATCAAGTTACTCATGTAATTTCTTGCATTTTATAAGAAGATGAACATGCTTTATTATATGTTGAAAGACAAGTTACAATTTGAATAGATTGTATACTTGAAGTCTGCAATAGTAATGTATTTGATAATTATGAAAAATAAAGGATAAGCTTGAATTATTTATAAAATTAATTTAGAAAATAAGGATAAAAATATAATAATTAAATCCAAATATTCAAATAAGGTGTATAACCAAAAATATATTATCTTTGAATTTGAATGCATAGGAGCACATTGCTCTATTTTAACTTCAAAGTAGTTTTCTCTTCACTTTGGACCATTAAAGTAACTTCATCTTTGCAATTGTAATACATTACAATAGCTTCAAGTGCGCCTTAATCTACAAGTTGTATATTTAGAGTCTATAGCTGCAAGGACAAATTCATCATTTTTTTTTTTTTTTTTTTTGTGAATTTCAAATAAAATAAGCTTCTAGTTAATAATATTGAATTCAATTACAAAGCTAAGTTAGTTGAAAATAAAAAAATAAAAAAATAAAAAAAATATACCTAGATACAATTTTATAAGCACTATTGCCATTCCATAGTATCACTATTATACCATAGTAATAGAAGAGTTGCAATGAAAAATAAAAAAAACATGAATCCTAACAATTAGTATACTAATGGGCATGAAAGAAATTTAAATATATATGTGTGATATATTAATAGAATATATATATATATATATATATATATATATATATAAAATATTTTAAACATATATATATATCTATAAGAATTTTATTTAAATCTAAATCTTTGTATATTTATATTATTATTATTTTATATACAACTATATAATTATTTTTTATTTTTAATATTTTTATAGATATCTTTCAACAAAATTAATTGATATCTTTTACATTCATGTATACGACTTCTATCATATATATATATTTTTATTTTTATTTTAAGTATCTCATTCTTATAATTAATGAAGATACATCTTGAATAAAATTATTTTTTTAAGTAGAGAGCAAGAACTCCAATTCTATTTTTAATTATTGACATTGGTATTTATATTGATTGAAAATGCTGGTAATTTCAATGTAGCTAAATTCGTTGAGCTAATATTTAACCTACGAATCTCACAACTATTTTTTTTAACTTAAAAATTGGCAAATGAGTGAGGTCCTAACATATAAAATATACATAGAAAATGAGACATGGATGTAATTCCAAAACTTGAAATGGACATGGTTCCTTGAGATAACACCTCATTCCTCTACTGCGCCTTCATTCATGCACCTTCTCAATTTCATTTAAAAGAAACTCAAAAATAAGAATCACTTTGTGAATCTATTATTTTTACATAGATTGATATTAAGGTGATGACCGCTTTTGATATAGGTTCACAAGTAACAAAGTTGAGTCTTTAGATACTAAAATATACAGAAAAGCATTTTGACAAAACAAGCCATATACTTCTAATACCTACAAGTGGATGTTTATATTTTATTTTCTATCATATTAAAATATTTAAATCTATATAAGAATGATAATAAACATATAAATCTTTATGATCAATAATATATATATATATATATATATATATATATATATATATTTATGGACTGTTAAATCTAAATCTTGCAAGTTTTTTTTTTGAGTATCCAACTAAAATTCAAGTATGTAATAAAAGAATAGCTATTTGAGCATCTTTCTATAGAAATATTATACTTATTGTTCAAAATGTTTAAAGAGATACTAGAGTAGCTGGAAGTAGTGTACACATACATATACACAAGAAAGTGTATAAAAAAAGAGAGAACTTCTTATCTATGTAATAATGTGATTGTCTCTTGTATATTAAGAAAAAAAGAGAAGAGTAATAATTTCTTTCCACTACATTTCAAACACTCTAACTACAATATTTATTGTAAACTATAATAAATATTATGAAGAGCGCCAACTACATTTAATACTTTCAATATTTTTTTTACTTGTCATGATATTTGTATAACATAATATTTACATAGAATAATGATCTATATTTTTTTATTATCTTAGAAGATTAACAATTTTTGTCTTATTAAAATCTTATTTGAGAAATCTTACTATATTCAAAGGCAAAACTATAGATGAAGGAAAAAGAATACAATACCATTTTTTTTTAATTATTTAAAGAATTTATTAACTTTCTTGCTCAAGAAAAGTAAGTCACCACATGCTAAAGCCATAAGTAAGTCAGTGATAGTTGCACAAAGGAAGAGCTTTGGTGAGGAGATGTCACGGCCATAATCATGTAAGCTAATAATTACATATACAAATAGGTAGAAGTAAGTAAAAGTAGGTAAAAGTAAGTTAATTCTGTAATATTTAATATGGAAGCTTCCTAAAAACTTCCTTAGACGCTGCTTTGACTTCATAGGTGTCTTTAATTGACTTTTTGGATTAGAAACGTGGTCAACAAGTTGGCCATGTGCCACTCATGTTGTTAGCTTGAAGATCAAGCTAACTATATGGCCCACACGTAGAAAAACTTGCCTTGTAAGTCAAGGCATGTGTCCTACAAAGTCAACACATATTGAAGGTCCTATAGAACGTCGCCACGTAGCCCCTAGTTAGATAGTATATATAGAGGCAAGGATGAAGGCTTCTTCACTCTTGTCAACTCCTTTCTTGCTTCTAGTCTAGTTTCAAGGGTCTCTAGTTTTCTTGTCTTTTGGCAATAGCCATTCCAGTTTCTCTTTCAATATATATACTTGTTTATATATATTTTGTTACCTCTCTTTGAGTGAAGGCTCACTTGTCTGAATTGTTTTTTCATCGAGTTCTTGTCCTTGACAGATTGACAAGAGTACACCTACAATATCAGAGCTTTGTCTAATCTTGATTAAGAGTGGATTACCCCTTTTTCTTGATAAGATATAAACATATTAGAAGTTGCAAATTACCCTCTTCTAAACTGATATTGTCCTTAGTATTTTCTTTGTCCGCAAGTCCTTTCTTCTATTTATCTTGAGCGATATTAGACATCTTCTCTCTTCTAAGTGTTATCATGGCAGAACTTCTTGAAATGAAGAGTGCAATGGCACAAATGTAAGAGCAATTGAGAGAATTAATGCTTGCGATGCATCAACTCAATTTACCACCACAAGGAGCAACAAGATTGGCAGGAAGTGAAGATATAGAAATGGTTGGAGCTGCTTCAATATCTGCACCAAACCATGTCCTTTCTCCTATGGTGGAACGCCCTTCAAATGTTAGAGAACCAAGAATTGCCCTATACAAGAAGTTTGATGGCACCAGATCCAAGTTTCGAGGATTTATCAATCAAGTGCAACTTGTGATTGAACTTCAACCCCAAAGCTATCCAACTCCAGGATCATAAGTTAGATTCATTAGTACGCTTCTTTCAAGTTCGGCACTATCGTGGTTTTCATCTTTTCTTGAACGACAAGATCCAATATTGGATAATCTAGAGGCTTTTTTGGTCGAGTTTCAATCCATGTATGGAGAACATGATGCAATTCGTGTTGCAACCAATAAGATTTGTATTTTACGACAAGGTAATCGATCAGTAACGTTATATGCTTCACAATTTTGACAACTTGCAACTGATATCAAGTGGGATGATGCTGCACTTATTAGCCAATTTCTCTACGGATTATAATATGAGGTAAAAAAATTAATGCTCAACTTACCTGATCCTCAAACATTGAGTCAAGCAATTGATTTTGCTGTGAAGTGCGATAATCGCCTTTTTGAATTCCGATCTGAGAACCGTACAAGTGGACCTCGACGTTACTATAATTCAATGGCAACACCAATACTTCTTCAACACATACATTCGAAAGTAGAGGATATGCAAATTGATGCAGTACGTTTCAAACCTCTTACTGAGCAAGAAAAGACTCGTCGTCGTTAAGAAGGATTATGTTTATATTGTGGAGAACCAAAGCAAACTGCTCAACATTGTCCAAAGAAACGACGCAATCAAAAAATGAAGAGTATGGCTGTGAAAGAAGATAATATGTCAGCAAACGAGTTTGTCTAGCTACAATAGGGACCGTGCGGCTGGAAACTTGCACAACTTCTAGTAAAGGTCCTATTTTCTCCTCAGAGCCCTCTCCTTGTTTTACATTAAATGTTATTTTAGGACCTAAACATTACAAAGTCTCTGCCTTGTTAGATTCAGGAGCCTCAACGTGTTTTTTAGATGAAGAATTTACTAAAAGACATAGCATATCTTTAGTAAAGAAAACTAAACCTGTTCATGTAGAAGTCATAGATGGTCGTCCATTGTCTTCTGGAGATATTACTCACGAAACTCTTCCTATAGAAGTAATAATCAATGGTCATAATAGTTTTGTAGTATTTAATATCATTAGATCTCCCTCTAACCCAGTTATTTTAGGTTTATTGTGGTTAGAAAAATACAACCCTCAAATAGACTAGATTTCTCGAACTCTCACTTTCTCTGAAAGTATAACTAATAGTGTAGTTAATCAAGTAGAGAGTCATAAGTTCAGTTCAATTAAACCCATATTTATAGGTGCAAAAGCTTTTTTGCATGCTGCTATGAAAGAATCACCATACATTATTTATGCTACACCCGTTTCTACTGGTGAAAAGACTTCAAGTGGCATTCCAAGCCAATATCAAGAATTTCAAGATGTATTCGAAAAAAAGAATGCGGATACACTCTCGAAACATTGTCCCTATGATTGCTCAATTGACCTTCAAGAAGGAGCACAACCGCCATTCGGACCAATCTATAGTTTATCTTAAAATGAGTTGGCTGAACTCAAGGAGTATATTGAAGAAAATCTAGCCAAGAATTTCATACGCCATTCTAAATCTCTGGCAAGAGCTCCAATTCTATTTGTGAAGAAAAAAGATGGATCATTGCGAATGTGTGTTGATTATCGAGGACTCAACAAGATTACCATCAAAAATAGGTATCCACTACCTTTAATATCCGGATTTCTTGATCAACTGAATCAAGCTAAGATCTATACAAAAATAGATCTCCGAGGAGTATACAATTTAGTACGCATCGAAGAAGGAGATGAATGGAAGACTACGTTTTGAACTAGGTATGGACATTTTGAATACAACGTCATGCCTTTTGGACTTACAAATGCACCAGCAGCTTTTCAACATCTAATGAATGATGTTTTTCGAGAGTTTTTGGACGATTTTGTGGTATGTTATCTAGACGGCATCTTGATCTATTCTAAGAATCGAAAGGAACATGAACTTCATGTTCATCATGTATTACAAAAATTAAGAGATGCAAGACTCTATGCCAAGATAAAAAAGTGTGTATTCCACACTACTCAAGTCGATTTCTTAGGTTACATCATTTCAAATGATGGACTTATGATGGATCCTAAGAAAGTTCAAACTATTATAGACTGGAAGATCCCAAAAACGGTAAGAGATGTCCAATGTTTTTTGAGATTTGCCAACTACTATCGGATCTTCATCAAAGACTTCTCTCGAGTTGCAACTCCACTTACACGTTTGACTTGTAAAGACAAACTCCAATGGAATCAAGAAGCGGAAGTTGCTTTTGAATCGTTGAAGATAGTGTTTGTTTCTGCACCAATCTTGTATCGTGTTGATTTTTCCAAAGCATTCTTTATGGAAACAGATGCATCGGACTTTGCTCTAGGTGCGCTTTTATCACAAATGGGAACAGATGACAAACTTCATCCAGTAGTCTTTCATTCAAGAAAATTCTCAGCAGCAGAAATCAATTATGAGATCCACGACAAAGAACTTCTTGTAATTATGGATTCTTTTCAAGAATAGCGTCATTATCTAGAAGGCGCTTCTAGTCCAGTCATCATGTATATGGATCACAAGAACCTCGAATATTTTATGTCAGCACGCATATTAAATCGTCGCCAAGCTCGTTGGAGCTTGTCTTTATCAAGATTCGAGTTCATCATCACTTATCAGCCAGGAAAATAAGAAGGTTTATCTGATGCCTTGTCTAGACGTTCTTATCTTGCACCAAAAGAAAGAGATGTAGCTTTTGAGCAACAAAGAACGGTTCTCTTGAAGCCGGAACAATTTCATCTTCGAGCAATAAAATCAACATTGACTGTTGATTTAACTTTCATTAAGCAAGTCCAGTTAAGTATGTCTTCAGACCCTCTTGTTCATGATATCAAGAACAATTCTTCTAAATCTCATGATCCATCTAAATTTGAATTCAAGAACAACCTACTCTATTTCGAAGGATGCCTATATGTTCCAGAAGGAGAAGCTCGTTTACGTGTTCTTCAAGCTCGTCACGACTTCCCAACAACAAGACATTTCGGATATAATAAGACTTTGGAGCTGATATCTAGGGATTTCTGGTGGCCTCAAATGTGGAAGGCAGTTAAAGATTTTGTACAATCATGTGAAGTTTGCTTAAGATCGAAAACTCCTCGCCATCGACTTTTCGGACTTCTTCAGCCATTACCTATTCCAGAACAACCATGGTCTTCTGTTTCTATGGACTTCATCACGGATCTTCCAATCTCAGGTTCTTATGACTCTATATTCGTGATAGTAGATCGTTTTACTAAGATGGCACATTTTGTACCATATACAAAATCTATCACAGGTGAAGAAACAGCTAAGCTCTTTCTTGACAATATCTATCGCTATCATGGATTACCCAAGGATATTATATCAGATAGGGGAACTCAATTTGTATCAAGATTTTGGTGGACACTTTTCAAGATTCTTAAAGTGGATATAAAACTATCTTCGACATTCCATCCTCAAACTGATGGATAAACGGAGCGTGTTAATCAAGTTTTGGAGCAATATTTAAGATGTACCATTAATTACCAACAAGATGATTGGACAATTCTTTTGCCATTGGCAGAGTTTGCTTACAATAACACGGTACACTCTTCTACAAAACAAATACCTTTTTTTGCTAATTATGGTTATCATCCACGACTTGATACTTTTGACTTTTCAAAAGTTGATAATCCTGCAACGAAAGATTTGGCAATTCATTTATCAGAGCTACATGCAACGATGAAGGCACAGTTAAAAGAGGCTCAAGAACAACAAAAGGCCAATGCGGATGTCTATCAAAAGGAACAACCATCATTTGTCTTGGGTGATAAGGTATGGCTACTTCGTCACAATATCAAGACCACTTGTCTTTGTGATAAGTTGGACTATCGAAGACTGGGACTATTTTCTATTTCTGTACAAATCAATCTAGTTGCATATCGTTTACATCTACTGGAGTCAATGAAAATCCATCCAGTATTCCACGTATCTCTTCTTGAACCATACAAGACAGTGGACATATCAAGAAGACGACAAGCTCCACCTCCTCCTATAGAAGTGGACAATAATGAAGAGTTTGAAGTAGAAGAAGTCTTAGATTCAAGGTAGTGCCGAAATAAATTAGAATATCTTGTCCATTGGCGTGGATATGGTATTAGTGAACGCACATGGGAGCCAATAAAGAATCTTGCAAATGCAACAAAGGGGGTGGAGGCTTTTCATCGATGACATCCATCAAAATCAAGATGAAAACCATCTTTATAAAAGAAACAACATCTAGGCGAGATGACATTCTACTTTCAATTCTTGTTTGTAGCTTCGTTGTAGTAGTGGTGCTCAGGAGATGGAGAACCAACAACTAGCGGATTCAATTCAAGAGCCTTCATTTGCTGACCTATCGGATGAGACATTACGATTGTCACAACCTTCAAGACGACGCAATCGAGATGAAGATCTTCAAGAACGACAGGTTCTTTTTTGAATAGATGGCGAGATACAATGCATTTGGTATCACGATTTGGGAAGGGACTCCCGATGTTTGGTGATTTTGCTAGAGGTAGGAACAACTCCTGATGGTGTTCCAAATATTCTATTTGAAGGAAGTTACGAAGGCCTCAACAATGATCAAATAACTTGGTGGTCTTGTCGCCCTGGTATGGGACACTACCGATGGTTGAGAGGTCCTATCAATCATCTTCGAAGAGAACAAAGATCAGAGTATGTGGCGAATACAATTCGTCGCATCATAGATTTCCTCAACATATGATGACTGCTTCTCGTGGAATTCGTCCCTAGAAGGGGGGTAATGTCACGGCCATAATCATGTAAGCTAATAATTACATAAAGAAATAGGTAGAAGTAAGTAAAAGTAGGTAAAAGTAAGTTAATTCTATAATATTTAATATAGAAGCTTCTTAGAAACTTCCTTAGATGCTGCTTTGACTTCATAGGTGTCTTTAATTGACTTTTTGGATTAGAAACGTGGTCAACAAGTTGGCCATGTGCCACTCATGTTGTTAGCTTGAAGATCAAGCTAACTATGTGGCCCACATGTAGAAAAACTTGCCTTGTAAGTGAAGGCATGTGTCCTACAAAGTCAACACATATTGGAGGTCCTATAGAACGTCGCCACGTAGCCCCTAGTTAGATAGTATATATAGAGACAAGGCTGAAGGCTTCTTCACTCTTGTCAACTCCTTTCTTGCTTCTAGTCTAGTTTCAAGGGTCTCTAGTTTTCTTGTCTTTTGGCAATAGCCATTCCAGTTTCTCTTTCAATATATATACTTGTTTATATATATTTTGTTACCTCTCTTTGAGTGAAGGCTCACTTATCTGAATTGTTTTTTCATCGAGTTCTTGTCCTTGACAGGTGATTAATAAGGTTATTTACAAATTCAATTTTTTAAATTTTAAGTGTTTGATCAATAATCAAGTCATGAATATAATTAAAATATTTTAGATCAATATACTTTGTCATATCACCTTTGATGAAACCAACTTGCATTTGTGTAATATAAGTACTATTGGTTTCATATAAGATAGTTGGAGAATCATCATGTAAAATTTCACAAGTTGTCTAAATGATTTTATCAATTGATTGCAATCAAATACATTTTTGAGACGTTTTATGTAATGCAATAATTTTTGCATGGTTGGATGAAGTTATAATTATAATTTGTTTCACTGATTTCTATGATATTATAGTTCCATGTCTTAAAAATACATAGCCATATGGAATTTAGCTATTGCAATATCAGATTTATATCTTATATTACAATATCCAACTAATTTTGAATCTGCAAATCATGTGTAGTATAATTCTAAGTCTTTAGTATCTTTTAAATGAAATAATGAATATTTTATGTTATTTCAATATTGTAATATTAGACATGTACTATGTCTTACAAGAATACTAATTGCAAATGCAATATTTGATCTTGTAGATGTGATTAAATACAAAAGTGCTCCAACTACTACAAAGTATAGATATTAATCTTTTAATATTTCTCCCTCATCTTCATACGAACAGTATGGATCATTACTATTATGACCATGTCTAATCATTGGTATTGATAATAGATAAGAATAAATCATATTAAATCTTTTTCAGATTTGTCTAATATATGTTAGTTGGTAGAAAAAAATAGTATCATTTGTAGTATGCATCATCTAAAGATCAATGCAAAAAATTATTTTTATTTATATTTTTACCTAAAATTTATAGATAAATAAACTAGTAGCTTCAATACATGTAGATTTAGTATCTACTAAGTTAAAATCATCAACATATACATGTATAATCACAAAATCAATTTTATCTTATTTAATAAACAAACAAAGAATTAGTGGATCACTTACAAATTTATTTGTAATTAAATAATCTTAGAGACATTGATATCTTATGCACATAGCTTGTTTTAGACCATACAAGGCCTTGTATAATTTAATACTACAATATCATCTTGGAGTAGTTATATTTGGAGTTCCTATCATGGACATATATTTACTATAATTATTACTTAGGAAATATGAATAGTTAGAAGTAAGTAAAAATAGATTAATTTCATAATATCTTCTAGACAAGCTTTCTAGAAGCTTCATAGACGTTGCTTTGACTGTACATGTATTTATATTTGATTGATAGGTTAAAAACTTGTTCAACAAGTTAACCATGTGCCACACATGTTGGTAGCTTGCAAAACAAGCTAAGTATGTGGTGCCCACATAGAAAATTTACGTTACAAGTTAAGATACGTATTGTGCAAAGTCAATACGTTTTTGGAGGTCCTATAGAATGTTGCTACATAGCTCCTAGGTAGATAATATATATAGAGGTAAGAGTAAAGCCTTCTTTACTCTTGTCAATTCCTTTCTTACTTATAGTCTAGTTTCAAGGGTCTCTAGTTTTCTTGTGTTTTAGCAATAGCCATTCCAGTTTCTTTCTTAATATACATATTTAGTTATTTCTATTTTTTCATCTTTCTTTGAAAAAAGTCTCACTTGTTTATTTGTTTTTATCAAGTTCTTGTCCTTGACAGTTTATATTTTTAAACTAGGTGGAATTTTTGTATAAATATTTATATCAAGAGAACTATACAAATATGTAGTCATTATATCCATAAGATATATCTTAAGGGTAGTATGAATTGCCATTCCAATAATATATTGGAATGTTATTGAATCCATGATTGAAAAATATGGAGATTCATAATCAATGCCAAAGTGTTGGACAAGTCCTTAAGCAAAAACATGAGCTTTATAGTGGATTATTTGATCTTTAGTATCTTGCTTGCATATTAATACCATCTTATATCCCACAAGGCGAAATATAAGAGTACCCATAATTGGACTAAAGACTTTTGTCTTATGCAAAGAAACATACTCTTCTTTGATAGAATTTTTTTATTTTAACTAGTTAGAGCAACACATCACTTCTTCAATGGTTTGAGGTTCAAGATCCTCTTTCTTGCAAGAAAGAGCTTCTACAATCATGCATGCAAATGATCCATCAATTATAATAGATGGTCTATTCCAAATGTTATTTGTAGCACAATATAGAATAGATAATTTTGTACTCAATTTAATTTTATTCCTACTAATTTCAAGATTTTCTATTTCATGAAGTAAAGATATAATTTTCATGGACATATCATCATTAATTAATGATTCCATAGATTTAGTAGGAACTTCTTCATAAACAATACCAAAATCAACAAATGTTATGGCCTTCTTCTTTTGTGATTGGTTGTCTGATCTACAAGTTATTTTAATTTTTGATGTTATAATCTAAAGTATATTAGTTAGCGATATTGCAATCTGAACAAGTACATTTTGAGCCTCATTAATAGAAATTATTGTAATTCAAGGCACATCATTGAAGCCATCAAGTGTTTCATCTAAAATCTATTTTAGATATAAAAGCTTGATAACTTCAATTTTAGCCAAAGATGTTTTAGGATCACAATTCATTATAAATGTTTATGGTGCTCCAAATACAAGTACAACAACCAAACACCTGTAGGTGATATATATTAAGAATACAACCTGAAATAAGGTCTTGTGGTGTAATAATTTCAAGGAAAGGACAAAAGCATATTAATACTATAGCATGCAAAATTATATGATTTTACATAGATGCAAGTAAATTTGCTTGAAAAAAGAGTGGTGGAATAATGAGTTTTATATGATTTATAAATAACTTTGCAAGTCCATTTTGAGTATGTTCATATGGAACATAATATGTCAATTTAATTCCTATTGCAGTGTAATAGTCTTTAAAATACTTTGATACAATTTTTTTTGCATTATCCATAAGTAAAATTTTTATAGGATAATCAAGAAAATATACCCAAAAACAAATAAGCATAGATATAAGATTGGTAAATACCATATTTTAGATTGATAATAATAAAATATGTGATTATTTGCTTAATGCATTAACAAAGATCAAAAAATAAAAAAATAGTGTAGATATTGGATTAATAGGACATTAGATATGACTATGCAACCTTTCAAGCATTGGTGGTAACTCTCATGGAAGTTTCCAAATTGAAGGCCAAGCAATCATCTTACCTTGCATACATATACTACATAATTCTATAGAATTTGTATTTCTAGGTCCTAAATTATGTCTAATTATATATAGAATTGTCTTTCAAATTAATATAGATCTTAGATGTCTCAATCATTCATGTTAGAGAGAAATATAATTCTTTGTGATAGATGATGTAAAATTAAATATAATGGGAGGTCGAATTGCAATCTGGTATAAATCATTTGTTGCAATAAAGGCTTTTTTAACAACTTTATGGTTCTATACAAGATCCAAAATCTCTTGCCTATTTAGAATGGGAGTTGAAAGGTAATAATCATTGGCACACATATCTTGGTAGCTGATCAGATTTTGAGGTACTGAGGATGTAAACATTGCATATTTATATTTTGTGATGGAGCTTGCAAGCAATTTTACAATTGATGATCTTTTTTAGAAATAAAATATATTTATTCTAGATATAGTCATCAAATTCCTAATTTTCCAAGTTGAAGATTTTTCAATAAAAAAACGTCTATTCCATAGGATGGTATGTGTTGTTGTATAATCAATGAGCACATTATTTGATTCATTATTAGAGGTTTTGTCATTCATATAAGGCTCTAAATCATCAACACCAATGGAGTCTATGGACACTTCTATCATATGAACTTCATGAGCCTCACTTTGAAATTATTTTCTTGGAATATTTTAACAAAATATTTTGAAGTGTAGAATGCATGTGCTAAATGTCTAATCATTCTACATTTATGGCAAGAATACATCTTTGATTTTTATTTTTTTATTATAATTAGTAATATAATATTTATTGTTTCTATATATATAGAAATGATCATAGCTATAACTATCTTGGTGCTTATGAGTACCTTTTCCATCTTTGTATAATTTTTTCTTAGACTTTGAAATACTAAATGCATGAGATTTTGGAACCATGGTTTTAATTGGATGAGCTTCCTTACTACGTAAGAGTAGTTCATTTTGTTTCTCCACAAGAAGTAGATTGGACATAAGATTATGATGATTCTGAAATTTCATGTTTATATATTGTTGTGCAAGCACAACAAATGTAAAGAAATATAGAGAGAGTTTTTTCAATCATTTCTTCTTTAGAGATTTTTTGTCCACACAATCATAGTTGTGAAATAATATAATATATTTTATTATTAAAAATATTTAAATTTAAAAAATCTAAGATACATAAATGTATCTAATTATAATATATATGTAAAAAAAAATCTTTTGATGATCAAAATTAGATTTAAGATTCTTCCAAAGCTCAATTAAATCTTTCATTTTTAAATTATTAATATTAGAATATAAGTACACAGTGACAATGAAGAAGAAGGAGTGCTTTTTAATGGATAGAAAGAAGAATAGAGGTACTTATAGTAGGAGATTTTTCAAACAAAATTTCATCTAAGAGTTGTTTTATAAATAAATTAATTTTTGCTATTTTTTCCAATAATAGATAATTATTTTTATTAGCAGCTAATGATAGAAATAGAAGAGCTTGAAAATATTAGGATATAGTGGTGATAGTTGGAACTATAGTAGAAGTAGTTGAGGATGTTGAAATACTCATTATAAATAAATGTGTGAAGAAAATATAAGATCAAGTAGAAAAAGTTAAGTAAAATGAATCTTAAAATATAAAGCCATATAAAATGATAAAGTTGAATTTAAAATAAAAAATATTAAAAATTTAGATATATATATATATATATATATATATATTTTCACAAAAACAAAGGTATATAGTAGATTGCAACAATAGTGGTAGATGGTGACATTAGTAGCAGATGGTAGTAGTAAATGGCAGCACTAATGGCAGATGATAGAGTGTGATAGTTGATAATAGGACATGGCAACTTGGCAACAAGATTATGAAGATAGACAAGATGTGGAGTACAATACATAGGGTACAAGATACAAAGCAATGCAATGTAAAGAAAAATGAGGAAGAGATGCAAGATGCATATAAGTTTTTAAGAACCAAGACTAGAGCTTAGGAGCAATTGTATTGATAACGTGTTGAGAATGTTTGGAGAGATACAAGAGTAGCTGGAAGTAATGTGCACACACACTCACACAAGAGAGTGCATAAAAAGAGAGAGAGCTTCTTATCTATGTATTGATATAATTGTCTCTTGTATATAAATAGAAGGAGAGAATATAAACAATTTCTTCCCACTACATTCCAAATACTGTAGCTACAATATTTACTGTAAATTACAATAAATATCATGGAAAGCACTGGCTACATTTAATGCTCTCAACACTTATTATTAAGGGTCACTACTGTCACAATTGGTCTTGTAATGTGAGTCACAGCTTTAGCTCCCCATTTGCAAGGGATGGTTTAAACTGTTTATTGTAATGCACCATCTGTACATGGTTTTCTTCACCTTTTTGGTTTCTGTTGTAATGTACCATCTGTACATGGTTTTCTTCACATGGTTTTCTTCACCTTTTTGGTTTCTGTTTGACCAGATGATGTGACCATGCACTGTTAATTTGCATGTTTTCTTACTGATGGTACAGTCACGCCATAGCCTTGGCTTTGCAGCCACCAAGGTCTGTCCTAGTGGAATAATAAAGTTGCAATTACCAAAATAACGGGACACGATCTCTGTCATTTGATAAAAATGAATCATATAATCTATCTTGCTGCAAGAGAGTGAAGTATATTCATGTTATTACCGATTGGAATTACAAATGGACTCATTAGAATTCATCGCACACGATTGCCTATGTAGCGCTGAGTTTCGTCTTCATCAACATTCTATATATGTCTCCATTGCAATGACATACATTCTGCGTCACTTCAAGCTCTATCGACAATCTTTCCTACGCTTGCAATTTGTATCCAGACTGTTTGAAGAACTGTGATACAGAACTAGAATATGGAACTGCAAGGCTCTGTTGTTGCAATGTTAGATCCCGGCGCATAAACAATCTCGTGTTCTTTCTCGAACATGCTGTTTGCAGACGGCCCGTACATCAATGAGTCAGCTTCTTTCCTCAAGTATGACGCATTGATTCTTGTTAAGGCAAGTAATAGTATTACTGCTTTCATCGCAATCCTACGCGAGCTCTGCGACTGCTGCGAAGCAAATGAAGGCTGACTACCCGAGTTTGTGCACTGGATGTTGATTGCAAAAGAGAAGATCCGAACTCATTTTTTACTGATGAAGATATTTCCCGCAAAAGGATTCTCAAACTCCTCTGTACAGGCCAGAAAGGAATACATGTTTCCCGTTCCTGCCTGTGGAAATGGCTTCTGTAGAACTAGCGTCATTACAATTGCAATTTGTGCAACAAGCCAGTTCCGACTTGACACATTTCACTAATCTACCATAGAAGCGCGACCATGGGAAAAATTAGCTTTGATAGCAGTCGACGAATCCTGCAGGTATGGTGTTGTGTATGATTGAATGCAGAGTACCGTAATGCCACAATAGAATGATATTATATAGTAAAGATGTAGAGGTTCTCCTGTATGGCCAATAACTTTGCAACAGAGTGTAGTAGCCCAGGCGCAGATCACACAACATAAAACTAGTTCAGTATTTGCATCTCAGTTTCATTATGTCAACTTCAACATGTAACTCATGACGCTTTCCACAAGAAAAAGCGAAGAGAATCCAAGTAGCAGTGGAATTGTACGTTTTTAGTTGTCCAGTTGTGAGCTTAAATCACAACTGATTGTTAGGGTTTCCACTCTGTGCCATGAACAGTTTCATTGTGTTTCACAAGGTTGGACAAAGTGGCTTGGGACAAACTATCCTCAGATTTGTGCTTTGGAAGATGAATGATGGTAATAGATGTTCATTCAAATCAAGAAATTGTGTAGTTCTATATATATATATATACATTTATTTGTTTCTTTATTGTGATTGCTTATTTTGGTGGCATAAGGGCAATTAGTCCAAATGAAAATACTTTGTTTTATATTTGGTAAATAATAGCAAGGAAAAGACAATACAATTTTTTTTTAAAAAATTAATTTATTTTTATCAATGTTTGAGTTCAAACTCATGACCTTGTTTGAAGCAAGACTATCACTTACCACTCCACCTCTTGTTTTCTTCTTTGAAATAAATCCACAAAGTGGTACTTATCTACATGGTGCAAGTCTAGGAATTGTTTTATCTAAGTAAGACTGAATAGAATGTATAAAGCAATTGCATTTATTTGAAGATTATATAATTTGGATACAAACTTGAATTTGATTATTTAGTATTAATAGCAATTAATAATAATAATACTTGTATTAGATTGTTCTTTGTATATAAAATATATTATAAGTTCCTAATAATCATTGAATTCTTAGCTATGATTTTGAAAACATAGCCATAATAAGATGTATCCTTTAATTAATTAGATATCAATAGTAGCATTAAAAAAATAAAAAATAGTGAATGTTTGCAAAATCGACTCTTTATGGTAAAACTATAACTTTTAGTAAATAATTCTAAAGTTCTTTGTAATTAAATAAAAAAAGATTTAAATATTTATACACATATGTATTCAATCTAAGCATGTACTAATATGCAAGGTTTTTTTTATTTAATATGAATTTTAAATTTTATAATAAAATAATATCAGTTCTAAATTATTATTTTTAATCATCTAATATACAAATTAGAGTAAAAATATAAAATTTTTATTTTTATATATAGCTTATATTTTTAAACTATTTTTAAATATTATGCTTAATTTAATACTATGATTCTTTGATAAAAAAAGTAGTATAGTATAAAAAACTAAAATATTTCAATTTTAAAATTTTTAACTTTCTTTGTAATATTTAATTTAGATTATAGAGACATGAATTTACATTGCATCGTACTTATGTACATCCAAAAATATATATACATATAGAAATGATTGCCAAAAAATAAAATATTTTACTAATAATCATCACAATATTTCTTGCATAATCTAATATTTTCAACAAAGAAAGAAATTTTATAATATTAAGAAAAGGACATTATAAGATATAACAAGTTTATTTATTTCAAATAGTAATCTAAATATTTTAGAACAAAGTATTGGTAAGATGGATGTTTAAATAGTGATACTTGATTGGTCTAGTCTTCTAACTTTCTTGTAATTTAGGATTAAGAAAATCTAATATACTATGATAAGTATTAAAAAGAAATTAAATAGAAATTGGATCACTAAATTATATCTTTAATATGTTCTAAAAGATTTTTTTAGTATATAAGTATAAAAAAAAGTTAAACACAACAAAAGATTGATTTATATAAAACTTAATTTAATTTTAGATGCAAATCTGATAGTTAAGAGTTATTATATAAGAATCAAAAGTTATTGCAAAAATATTCAATAAGAATATACATAATAGTAGAAAAAGCTAATGGTTTCTTTTTACTATTTAAGTTTCAATAGATTATTTAAACATGAAATATATATATATATATATATATATATATATATATATTATTTAGCAATAAATATAAGAAAGTTTGCTCATTTGCAACTGCGCATGTATATTATGAAATGACATTCTATCTTTTTTTGATCTAGTCTATATAATTTGAAAGAATATAATATGAAGAAAAAAAGAATATTAATTAAGAAACAACTTCTTTCTATTCTTATCTAAATTAATATGTGAAATTAAAATTCTAATTCAAAATACAAGTAAAATAATAAATCTATTCTTAAAAAAAACAAAACCAAATATGCATGAATATATATATGTATATATATATATATATATACATATTTGATTAGGTTGGCATATGAGGATTTGTACAAAATACATTAAAACAAAATCTCACTAATAGAATCTATATAATAAATAAGCTTGTTTATGTTCTATTGAGTTTATATTAGAAAAGGATATATAAAAGAGAGAAAAAATGCCTCTCATTGGCCATTTGAGGTATTATAAGAACATGTCACTAAGATAAATAAAAGAACAATAAGATAAATTAGATAAACTAAGACAAACTAAGAGCTCATCACTATGATAGATAAAAGAATACTAAGATAAATTAGAAATAAACAACTGATAAACTTTATGTGCCCAATGGCATGGATTTCTACTAGTTAATAGTAAGTTTGATCTTTTTATTAAAAAAATATATAAACGAAATGGTTTTAAACAAATTTTGGCATTATGCAATAACTCTTAGAATGTAAAATTATGAAATAAGTATGTTATACATGCTTTACAAAATATGGCCTACATATTGACCTTTGCAAGCTCTTGATATAAAATAAATAATTTTTGGTGATAATCTTACTTAAATGATAGATATAAAAATATTGAAACTATTTATAGTATATTCTTATGTTCAAACAATTTAAAAATATAACATTGTCACAATATTTAGATATGAAAGTTAAAATAACTCAAAACTAAAAAGTATGATTTAGAATACACTTGTAGAATATGAAAGAATTAGTTATACAAGATCAAAGATATGGCTTGAATACAATTCCAAAACAATTAAAGTCACTTCAAGAACTTTGCAAAATCTTAGCTTGGCACTAATAAGAAAAGAACTTTTTAAAATGGGAACTTAAACACATAGAACTATTAATTCTTCCCCTTGAAGGTTTATATCTCTCATCCCAAAACAAAGCCTTGAAATAATAAAAGAATTATAAAAAAGAAATGAAACCAATATAATAAATAAATAAATTAATTAATCATATGCACTAAAGAAAAGGGGGTACACCTCCCTATATTCCAAAATAAAAATAACAAAAGCAATTTCTGATGCTCCATATTTATCTACCACTCTAAGAATGTTAATTGTAACAAACTGGTCCAATAGATGGTGCTTGTCAAACTGCACCTTAAGGTTGGCAATAAAAAGTAGTTTCAGAACTGAGGTAAGAGCTGCAATTTGACAAGGAAATTAATAATAGTAATGATTGGTGACCTTATTATTTTTGAGGTATCAAGTGATCATGATTTTGATTTTTGCAGCATCTGTATGTCAATACTGCAGTAGTGTGTTTTGATTTTTAACTATTATTATTATGATTATTTTGCAAAGCAGTTTGCCATGTATTTGCCTGACCCAATGCAGTAACAACCCCAGTTTTGCAGTTGAACAGTTTTCAAAACACCAAAGTTGTTGTTGTTTACTGTACACCAGAAATGCAACGCTCAACTGTGGCATGTAATGACACGAATGCATTTATAATACAAAAAAGTGAGTGGAAGTGCAGGTGGACAGATCTTGTGGAGCAGGTCTTTGAGGATAAGTTTGAACAATATTAATAAGGCTGTTGTTTTTCTGTATTTTCTTCTGTTGTGGGTAGAGCAGCTGATAATTCCATTCCCCCAAGTTTTAGGTTATGAGTTTTTATCTGTGACATCTCTCTCCATTTTAGCCATACCCAGCATGCAATGGAGCCAGTTGTTATACAGTTGTCATATCCTAGGAAACTACTAGAGTTTAGGAGCAGCAAGTTTTACACAATCAAACACCAGCATGAGCTGGCACTGTTTTCAGTGAAAGGAAAACAACAACAACAACAACAGCAAAAGGGCCACATGAAACTATGGGCCAATTCCATGGCCAACAAAATGTTAACGAACTTTAAATAAACAGAATAAAGATGCCAGTCACTTACTAAAAACCCTCAAAACCAACATGCTGCAATGCATGAAGGTTGAGAAAAATGATACCTAATACTATCTCAACTTTTTCATTCCTTATCCATATCCTAGAGAAAATAGCAATAATAACAATAATATTTATTTGCATATATATAGAATGAAATTTTATCCTTATCCTGGGAAAAAGAAGACATGGCATGTGTCAGGAATGGGCTATTTGAGGGCCATGCAAGCCACGTCACCCAGAACCAGCCCCTTGCCCCTTCAATCAATCCTGCTACTTGGTGTACTCTCCATATGCCACGTGGCTCATCCACGTGGACACCCCAGGACTCGGCTGTTTAGAAGTGGATGATAATATACCATGAAATGTTCTGTCCATCCACGTCGACTGCGCTGTTCCCAAGCCGCCACCTTTTGTGTGTGCTGGAAAAATCCTGAGCCTCGTCGCCGGTCGCAAAAATGATGCGATTTCCACTGATCGAGGTTGGGTGGGTGGGCGTGCGTGATTAGGTCTGTTTGAAGGCACAGCAGCTCAAACCGAAGAGAGATCTGGCGATGTACAGATGGAGGTCAGAAGTTGAGAGAGAGATGTGGGGCTTGGAGCTCAACTTCCGAGATGGAGAAGAAGAAGAAGAAGAAGAAGAAGACTGTGTGTGTGTTTTTTTTTATTTACAGGCTTGTGGAAGAATAGTAGAAAAGCGCAACCGACTGTTAAGTTGGGGAAGCAGGGGTTTGTTTGTTTGCCTGGCGAGATGAGAGAGCACCATCTCGACAGTCAAAACATTCTCCGATTGCGTGAAATGGGGGTGGGAGGGGAGGTTATCCGTTTTTGCTGTGGTTTTGTCATGGTTCGTCTTCCGAGTAGAAGTGAGAACGTTGGCCGACCCACACCCGGTCGTTGCAACAATGACACTTGCCCGTACTCTCCATGTGCATATAGTTCATGTGATCCTTCTCTCACTTGTCTTGTCTTAAATAAATGAATAAATAAAATAAAAAATAAAAATAAAAATTGCGCGCTCTCAAACTTCGACGGGGAATCGAACAGACTGTGCTCTGGGCTTGGTCAATGAGCAGATAGAAAAGTGAAGAAAAACTAAAGAAGAAAAGTAATGGAGGGTTTAGATTAATGCATGGTACTGTTTGATATTAGGCAGAAGTGATGCCGATTGTGAATCCATAAATAACAATTGTGTCGATCCGACGCAAAGGAACCGGCCCGATCAGGGTCTTGTAGTCCGGTAATCGGTGCGACCGGTCCAGGTGATCTAACGTTAACTAACCTGTGATTTTGGATGGGTGACGACTGGTGGTAAAAGGTGCAATTCGCAGTTATGGTTTACGGGTCAGAGAAACACGGTCGGCGATCCAATCCTGAATAGCCAAGTGGCCTCTAGCTAATGCTGTGGATTTTAGCTTACCACGCCATCTGGCGCTGTACCCACCTGCGTGGACTGTTTTTTTCTATTCAAATCGGCTATCATGGATCCTTCAAATACATTCCGGTGCAACTTGGGTAGAGCACATTGTCCTGTTTTCGATCACTTCATCCCTCCCATCTTATCTCTCAAATCTGCTACTAGTTGAGGACTTCGAAGTAACTAGAGATGGCTTACTCGATGGCAGTCCGGAGCTGTGTTCTTGCAGTTATGTTGGTACTTGCTGTTGCACCTGGAGCTTACGCGGCGGTTGAGGTGAGTTCGAGAAGGTTTATCAAATCAAGGCGCTGTAGAATAACAAAAGCTATGGATCTTCTCCCATGCAGCAGATGTCATGTAACCTATCTTTTTAGACCATGGAATCCACGGTGCTCGGTTGGATAAGTGCATGATGTGCGTGATCTGGAACAATTTGTTTTTGCTGCGACAAGCAGTTATGAGAAGGCTCTTTTTAGCTGGGTGCCATGGCAAATGTTCATTAATATTCCGACGGTTTTCAGTTTGCAAAGCGTTTCCAACATTCCGGCACAAACTCATCGAATCATCTGTACTGAGCTGGAACAATAGTTTTTTTTTTTTTTTTCTTTTTCTTTTTCTTTTTCTGCTAAACTTTGTGCGGCTTACACCTCAGAATACTTGACCAGTGCCTAGTGTGTTGGAACCTTTGTAATGGGCATGCTATCCTCTACTGAGCTTTTCGTAACTTGGACGTCTGCAGGGGTGTAGCACGGACCTTATTCAGGCCATGAAGAATAACCCTGATCTGTCGATTTTTGTACAAGTGATCGATGCAGCTGATCTCGAAGATAGACTCAGCAAGACAAATAACGCCACTCTCCTTGCACCTAGAAATGATGCTTTCAACGGTACAAACGGCTTATATCCGTTGCTGCAAGCAAACAACTTGACTTTGGAGCAGGTTACTGGAGAGTAAGCGTGCACATCGATTCAACCCTCTTTGGCCTCACTGAAATCTTGTGGACAATTTGAGCCATGGCCATCAGCATGGAACGTGTTAATAATTGATAGCTGGTCTGCATGAATATGTGCCTAATTTTGATGTTTGGTACGTCAACAGCAACAACCGCGCCGGGAGCATTATCTTGTATCATATCATCCCTGGTTCCCCGCTCACCATCAACCAGCTCTCGGACAACAAGGTCCTCAGCACCGGCCTTTATGGAGCCACCATCACTGTTGATAAAGTCAATACCGGGAACACCGTAAGCATAGTCATACCCTTCACGGCCTCTTTTAGCTTCATTACTTCTTTGGTCGCTTGTATTCTTTATTCTGTACGTTTCCAGCCGAATCATCAGATGTCGGTGTCCGTCTTCTCTGCATCGCAGGTCCGAACAAACTTCATTGGACGCGGCAGCAATGCCACCGTCACAAGTGCCGACCTGAGAGTGTGCAACAACATCGTGCACATCATCAACCGAGTGTTGCTTCCTAACACTACCTTGAGTGCTGTCCCCGGATACGACGACGACACCCCTACTCCGGGTACTTTATATGTCCCCCTGTGTGGACTCAGAGCAGCTATTGACATAGACAACTCTTCCAGCTTACCAGTCCAACACTTCACAAAACTTTTGAATAAGCACTGTCAGCGAGATAAACTAAGTGAGTGAGTGTGTGTGTGTGTGTGTGTGTTCAGGAATCGGCGCCGCTTCCTCTTTGGCCATCGGAACATGGGTATTTGCTCTCACTGGAGCTCTTGCCGCTGCTCTCTCAATGTAGATAAACGTCCCCCCCTACAAAAACCAGAACTGATCTCGTGAGCTAGCTACGGATGTGGCAAGACTGTTGAAATCTCTTGTCATTCGCTCATCTCTGGGATGATGAGGTTGTAGAAACTGTAGAGTTCCCTTTTCAGTAGTCTCTGGGGGTCAGCCGGCAATTTTCTGGATACGAATTGTCCAGATGTTGGATCGAAACGTCCAATGCGGCACTGTTCAAAGATTGATTTCATTTCACTTTTAAAAATGCTTGGTGTCATCGACGATTTTGTGACCATTCGTCGATTGTAATAAAATCCGTCTATAAATAAAATAAAAAGAAAATCATGTGTATACCAGTACTCTCGAAGTATTCCATTCTCCGGAGCTAGCCGATGAGTAATAACAAGATTACGTGTTCTTGTTCAGCATTTGTGCCGAACTTTCTGTTTCATGGCAGTGATCGTTGAACCCTCTTCACCGAAATTTAATGGCTCCATTTCGTTGACTTGGGATGAATTTTCGATGCAAATTCTATGTACTCAGTTAAATCACATTTATACATACAGTTAGAATTGACTTGGTCTATGAATGTAAATATTTATATGGGTATATATGAACAGGTATGTACGGATAGCTAGTCACAAAAAATCTGTAACAGTCCCATTCAAAGATGATTTTTCCCTTTCTGTCCGTCATGAAAATTTTCAAAAGTATATAAGTGGTTGTGCATAACTTGGTAAATAGAAAAGGGAATTTCTTTTAAGAATGAGTAATCATGTGTGAAGGATTTGAAATTTGATCGCACAATTATTTATACCAATTTTTTTTTCTCCGAATTTTGCAAACCTGTGCGATTTGGCTCGTTGTGCAAGTTATAAAACTTGTTGCAGCTAGAAATATTAGGATCAGTATCAGTACGAAAAATAATAGTAACAATGATAATATTAAAGGCGTATGATCTTAAATTGACAAACAATTATAGACCTCAATATGTATGGTACCTAATTTATTTTTAAAAAATCAGTAGCTTCTTTTTCTTCTTTTTTATTTTTTTATTTTCCTTCTACCTACTTATAATTCAATTTCTTTTCTTCGATTATGATATTTTTGTTGAAAAATTTCTAAAACCGGGAAACTTAGTGGGAGGTCCAACTATGTGTTATGCAGCTTTTAAATAAATAAAAATAATAATAATAAATAAATCATCAATAAGATTATGTACATGTGTCCCACAATGACAAAACACTACATCATGGCTAACTCTATTCCAACCACTTTTGAAATTCCAACAAAAGAATGCACAAAATAAAAATCATTACATTCTAAATCTATAATTACATATTTTTACATGCAATCCTTGTCATCTTCATAAAAATGTAGAACTAGCATATAATAAGTTTATCATTCACAAATATATATATACACACACATACATACATAAATTGTTACTAATGCCACTACAACCTCTCATCTACCACATGCCTTCTTTGTTTAATACCTTTCAAACCAATCAAATCTTCTTTATTCAATATCTTTCAAACCATTTGATTAAAAAAATTGATTTGAAAAAAAAAAACGAAAAAAAAAAAAAAACAAACAAACAAACAAACAAAAAAACTAAAAAAATATCTTAAGTCGGTGGCAAGTTGTGGTAAAAGAAGGAAAATTTATAATACGACCATCAAACTTAGATATTGTAATTAAAAATATAAAAAATAATGTACTTATAATTAAAAAATAATAAAATTTTAATTTTTGTTTTAATTACTACAACTTAAAATACATTAATTCCTTTCTATCAAAATTTAAAAAAATAACTTCTATATAAAGTATTTTGAGATATTAAAAAGTCTTAAAATGAAGTAGAATAAGTCATACATACAAATATAGATTAAAAAACATGTACAAATCAAATAACTTGTGTATGATAAAGAACTAAATAATTGCATGGTTAAAGAAGATAATACAAGGGTAGAATATAAATAAGAAAATATTTATTTGTATCCAATAATCGAAAGAATAAAAAAATATATATATATATCAAAACAAGATTTATTGACTACAAGCAAAGCTAAATACATTTTTGATTGATTAAGTAGTAAATCAAAATTTTATTAAGAGAAAAAATCATTAAAACAACTATTGAATTTTTCGGCCTCAAATCTTACTATCTATGTTATAAAAAAAAAAAATATATATATATATATATATACTATTAAACATGTATGGTTGTAGTATCTTACTTATAAAAAGCTTTGATATGCTTTTGAAATCAAATTGTGATATTTCAAAATTCAACGTGATTTGACATATTTAATATGGTGTAGTTTCTTTTGATAAATTAAATAAAAAAAGAAAAAAAGAAAAGAAAAAGAAAAAGAAAAAAATATATACAAACACACAATAAATTTGAATTATTTTTTTACTAAAAATATTAGTATAATTAATTACTAAAAATTTTACATCAGATAATAAATTTGAGATTATTTTTTTAATATATTATAATTTTTGTATCTTATAAACAAGTTATAATTTTAATTTTATATTACATATATAAAGTTAAAATTCAAATTACTTTTGTATGGTATGTATTAAGTTTTTTATAAATTAAAAATCGTAGTGTAAAATTTATTATCAATCAAGGTTTGATTTAAATTCACAATCACACAGCATATACATTCTAAGTAGTATCAATTATAGTAGACATATAATGTTTTTTTAAAAAAATTATAAAATTTGATTTCTAGTATAAAGTAGGATAATATATGTATTTTCTATAGATTTGTACTAGAGCAAAGAAGATGATTATTTGTTATTTTTAGTAAAAATACACGTAGTTCTTTAGTTTTTGATGATATTGGACAAAATAAAAGAAAAAAAATGAAATGATAAATAAAATATGATTTTAAACACAATTGTATTTATCTATTGATACTGATATACATTATGTCTTAGGTAGCAAGTTTTAAGATTTCTAAAGTTATTATTATCATTAATTTTTTATTTTGCATGATTTATAATTTTAATTATAATCAAATATACTTCAGATTATATTTTTCAAATAATACTAAATTTTGCTTGATAAAATTTGAGTTATTATTTTAAGTAATAAATAATTTATAAATGAATGAGATAACTTTAAACAGATTTTTATTTAAATTTTAATCATTATTGATGTTGCATTAATTTGGTTATTATAGGAAAGGAACATTTAAAGATTTTTCTTATAAATTTCTCATTGTTTTGGTGAAAGTTTTATATAATTTGGAGGCTACAAAGGTGCAATGATGGTTAAAATAGAGTAAGTTGCTTTAGTAAAAATTTGGATCACTTTATCATTCCCTTGTAATTATATAACATGTTGATAAATGCTTATTATAACAAAAACAAAAACTCAAATAATAGACACAAAATTAATAAATATGCTAGAGAGAATCCAATTTTTGACAATGAAGTGTCAATTACACAATAAAAAAAACTTCTAATGAATAAAAATTTTAAAATTGTATAAACACATTAATCCTTAAGTGTCATTTAAGAAACTCTAAACATTAGAGATACATGTGTTTTTATTAGTATTTGTGCATCAATTTAGGTTTATAACAAAATATTGTGTACATAAAGGAATATTGCATTACAACTAGAGTATCAAACTCTTTTGCATTAATTGTTGTCAAAATTGGCCACTTATATCTTCCCATAGTTTTGTCTCATCTTTTCCCTTCATTTGCCACCTACTGTTGGCTTGAACCAAAAAATGTTATCAACATACAAGCCTCACTTAGTGTTGCAAAATGGCACCACACTTGAGTACTATAAAGAGCCACCAGTTGAAAGTAAATGAAAAGTGGCATAGAACCTTCCAACAAGAACTTCACATTTGGCTGACTGGCAGGCATGATGGATCTGAGTAATGCCTTAGCCATTCATTTCCGACGATTCGAAGATGATGCACAAGAGATAAAGTATCGATTCTGAAGTGGACAAATTGAGAACTCCAAAAGCGAATCCGCCTTTCTAAGCCATTCTAAGCCAAGTGCATATTCTGCACCAGGCACGGATACAAGTGCAGCGAGAGTTGGGCCTTCGATTCAGGTTCTGCAAAAAAACGATGAGCGTTTTGCTTGAGCGTTAGTAATTTAAGACCTACTACATGCCAAGTATGTAATAAGTCGGGATTGTATCACACACTACACACATGGAGAAACAAAGAACATTCGCCGTTACAAATTGTGCAAGAACACTAATTCGAAAACAAACAGAAACTGTA
The DNA here is from genome assembly GCF_059467195.1 of Physcomitrium patens. NCBI lineage: Eukaryota > Viridiplantae > Streptophyta > Bryopsida > Funariales > Funariaceae > Physcomitrium > Physcomitrium patens. The sequence continues at coordinate 15,964,785 of NC_143419.1, read as the reverse complement.
CAGAAATTAGAACAGCAGCCAATCCAAATTGGTGTTCCTTGCAACATAGTCACCGCAAACCGCCATTTCAGTCAACTATAAATGTACGAATACAAAACAAGATAAACTGGAACTGTTGTAGGTTAACACAGTTATTTACAAAGATGCTTCCAAAAGTCCCCAGCTGAGCCCTACCAACTCAAACAGTGAGAAGCATAACGAATAATTCACTAAAATAGCTAACCTTCTAAATCCAGAATGGCCACGCATATAGCTCCTCATCAAACACGACTCCACACTTCTCATAGTAACCTACTTACACTTTTTCTGTTCCTCAGAGGGGTCACGTGCAGAACTGCTTATGAGCACTGCAAGGCAGTATCAACCTGTTCTTCCTATACCTTTCTGCATCGTAGGCTTAGCTAATATTCAATATCGTTCATGTTCCAACTCAGCATTTTATCTCAATTTCCATGTCCTTGCCATCTTAGCCATCTTTTCACAGAGAAGATCTCTGACGAAACAGTGGACGCACTGAGTTCAAAGCTTTATCGGGTGCCATCTGCAACCCTGCTGCGATTGAAGGAATAAACAGCACCCATATTTTCCCCCATCCACAGTAAAATCCACGACTAAACATGTAATCCAAAAGCCTTGATTTTCTGATAATACACGTCCCGTTCCACTGTCGCACATATGCTCCCCATGAAGTCATGATCATCCACGAAACCTCACAACTAACCCATGTTCATGCGGCTGTGTGACAAAGATCTGCCTATGATACCGAAATTGCAAACGATATTCATAAGATGCAATCAAGAAATGTGTTAGCATGACTTCGGTTGAACTCGAGTAGACTGCCATAGGTACGATCTGCCACACCGACATAAAGGGCCTCTGAATCGGGACTAAAAGAGACTCCGGCTACTTCTCCGAAGAGATCGATCTCCTGACAATGAGAGTAGTTCTGCTTGGTGTCAAAAACATGAACGAAATCTGCAGGTTCTGCCATAACCATAAAGCATCCGTCCCCTGTGAATCTTATAGAGCGTATTGCACCAATGCGGCCTTTCAAAACTGCTAATGAGGATCCCAGATAGCGATTATCCCAAAGGCGGCAGGTTGTATCTTGATTTCCAGTGGCAAAAACACGTCCATCGGGATGCCAAGCTGACGCAAATGAGTAGTCTAGATGGCCTCTTAAAGTTGCTATAACCTGAAACCATCATAGGCAATATAATGTTATGCAGTGTTATTGAATGCTACCTGGTTCAAGTCCGTTTTTACTTTGATCTTTGGAGGAAGAAGCAGGAGGAAAGAAGAAAAAAAGTAAGGAAGAAAAAAGAAGAGAAAGGAAGAGAAGATAAACTTTCTTGAAAGCAAAATTTACCTTGCCGCTCTGACTATCAGCCAAAATTCCTTCAGCATTATCTCCCACAACTATTACAGACTTGCTGTCAGGACTAACAGAGGTGTGCTGCACCGAAAAGAAGAAAAGTTAGAGCATTATGAGCATTGTCAACACCCTGGTGTAATTTGACAAAGGGGTACTCCACGCAAACCACACTGGTAGATAACAGGCAAGAGCAGAGACACACAGAAGGAGATAATAAAGGAGTTTACATTAACAGCCCATGGGAAGTAAAATCGGCTCAAAACAGAAAAATTGTTGCAGTCAAAAACGCGAACCACCGAGTCATTGTTGGAACTCATCAAACGCACAGCTCCACTGCAAACCACAACAAACACCAAAAGCTTAATGAATTCGTTCTCAAAAAGCAGAGACATATGTCTTTGAATAAAGTGTCAAACTGGTTACACAAAATCACAGCTCGCAGCTATCACTTCATCTTAACAAGAACCTGCAGTCATCATAAATGTCGATGGCGTTGGTAATAGCATTTTCATCATGAGTGATCTTGGCACAATACGTCACTCCAGGACGATCAAGGTTCTGTACAACCATAATCAGAGCATAAGCACTTCATGGTTTTGGTGTGAACATAATTAGATGCAACACGAACAAGCATTCACATGCCCAAAATACAACATAAATCAGCTACGTGAGTTCATCGTACCTTGCAAACCATCTCGCCTTGAAATCCACCAGCAACAAGAAGATTTCGCTTCACACACATTGTACTAATCTGAACACGTCCCAACCCATGTTGATAGAGCCACGGATTTCTCTGAGCCTAAGCAAAAATTGTGGTAGATCATGATGAGTAGAACAAAAAGAGGGCACGAAACCTACCTATTGAATTCATCCTAGTGTCGTAGTTTCAAGTCCCAGAAAATTTTTTCTTTTATATACACATATAACTAAAAAAGTTTCAACACTATTAATGACGTCTTAACATCGCCTCTGCACTAGAACGTTACTAAATATCATGTACGATAAATTAAATGATAGTTAAATTAAATCGAAACCAGAAAATCAAAATTAGAAAAAAGGCCCTGTACCGTATGAGCGCACTCAGTACATGACTAAAAATAACACACACAGGTTTCGAAACTTGTACATAAAACTTGTTGAGGTTTTGATAAAAAAGACTTTCCAAAAAAGACTAAACAGAACAAAACATCGAACTAAACAAGCTGTCAAGCAGCTAACGGAGTTACCTCTAACGCTGGATCAACAGGACCTGCAACATTAAGCACTTCAGTTCCTTTCCTGGTGATAGGCGACCAGTGCATCACCGAGTAGCTGTGCATAAGATAAACATCGTGCTTGGACGTAGCCCACACTAGATTTCGTAACTGATCACCATCCATTCACAAGGGAAAGTAATTAATACACAAACATTAAATTGGATCACTGAACAGTATCTGCACGAAACTTCAGGAAACCATTACGAAACATTATGGAACTCCAACTGATAATGTCACGCCACAAAAAGCCAAAAGCCCTGCACACAACTCATGGGAAAAAAAAAACATAGACAATATGAATCTAAGAGGGACTGACCTGAAAATGAACGATAGTTGATTTAACCGATCTAGTGTTGTGCCGAAAATCAAAAAACTTTCCTCCTTTCTCTACCACTTTGCACTCCTGCAAATAAAATAAAAAATGAATAAAACAAAATAAAATAAACCCAAAAGAGAACAAGCAACACATTCAGCAATTACATTCGTAGTAGGGCCTCTGGAGATCTCACTTTGACCGCAGAAAATTCTCAGAACTGGAGACAGCGTAAAAGTCTAAACACTGTGAATCTATTAGAATATATCAACGAGAAAGCGTTTCGAGGTATCGGTCACCTTCTCCAGATCATCATGCGGCAATTGCAAATTCAAGTAATTCTTGTACTGTTGGAGGCGAGTTTCCCTGTATTGTTCTCTCGTAAACAGCAGCCCGTCCCAAGGGATGCCTTGGATATCCTTACCTCGTCGAGCTTGAGCAGCAGTCGTGTCCGATAGTTTACTCATCTGCAAGAACATAAAAGAAGTCTTTGAACCAGGATCTTTCCATTTTACACAAAATAAACCAGCGACTGATAGAATGTCAATAGCATCAGAGGCAACAATGACTAATATCAGCATAACTATTTATCAGATCCTGTGCCTACTGATCTAATGCACATGTGTCTTCAAAATATTAACAAATTGAAGTGCAGTTTTCGCGCCAAGTGTGGGCACCAAATGCTAAGCAGCAATTTCATACGTAATAAAGTTCATGACGCGAAATCATAGTCAGGAGTCATATATCTCCTGAGATCCATATTTAATTCAAGTGGCGCTGAAAGGCAGACCCACCACATCACTGTCATCATCTGAATCTGAGTCAAGCAAGTTGCTCTCACGGGCCGCCTGCAGTTGATCCTCAGCATCGTCTTCAAAATCCACCATGTACTCGTCACCCACGTACTGTCCATCATCTTGAAGCTGAGCCATTCCGTCCACTACTTTACTGCATGTGTGTGTTGATGCAATTACGTTATTGCATGCTCGTAACACATTGTATAAGTTGAAAGTACAAAGATAACACATGCGAAAAAGAAGAAAAAAGAAAAAAGAAAAGTTAGATGACCTACACTCAGCTGTGTCCAACAAAATTCGTCAGGCGTCTGCGCTTTCATGTTCGCACGAATAGGCCAGACGAGGTCATATGGAAAAATAAATTAGAGAACGTAAAGGTAGCGGAGTAAATGAACAGAAAAGTTGGGTATCGTTTCCTGAATAAACTCTTCCTACCTATATTGCAGCTATCAATTCACAGTCCTAAACGGCTCCCGCAATCATCCCATCCCTGAACCGGTTGAGCAGAATAGCAGACTCCCTTCAAATTTCCCCCTAACTCCAATCAATCATAACATTCCTAGAATTTAACAACAAACAGTTCCAAAACGCTCAAATCCCAGATCCATGCAAGGACATAAAAGCCTTTCAACCAGTATTGTCAAATTCTACTTCTAAGCCAGGAAGACGATACATACCCGCAAGTTACATATCACTTCTTCTTCTATCCATACTTTCGCGAGTAACTCCGGCCTAGACCCCGCTACAAAACCCAATTAACCAGTAATTATCAAATTATCTACACTACCCTAATTCAACAGTTATTTTTTACGAAATCCCCCAAGTACTCGCATTAACCGAGCTAAGACTATCACCTACCAGTGCATTCCGCTGCACGAACGCAACAAGAGTAACACAACGTTACCATCACACAATCACACCAAACTAGGTCAAATTACGAACCAGCAAAGGCAACCAAACTTCATCTGCACGCGAACAAGAACACAAGCTTCATCACAACCGTCTGGACCTACGTACCTAACAACCAGAGCCGCAAACGAACTGCACGGCAACGACACCAAGCGGCAATCGCACCGTCCGCTCCCGCAGAGCCAAGCTTCAGCTATGAGTTATAAACCTTCACCGCCCTCCAATTCCAACTCCCTCCCCCCTAAGCTCCTCCTCTTCACTCCCAAAACTATAAAACCTACTATCTCGAGTTCATTCCTCTAACCTCCCTAACCCGAACAATCTCTCTCCCTGCTCCACTTCCCCGACTAAAAAAAATATATATCCAAACCCTCTAAAAGCGAACAATCAAACCCTCACACACAAACAAAATAATAAACCCCCTGCGTAGGCAGATAGATAAGTAAGTAAGTAAGTACGTAGGTAGGTAGGTAGGTATCTATCAATCACTTTTCTTCCGCAAAATCAGATGTGCTTAGATCCCGTTACTGCTGATGCAACACCAAAACTCCGCTGCACTGCGGCTGCTGCTGCTGCTGTGCTGCTGCAACCGGGCACTACAGAGAAAGGAAGCAAGCAAGCCTGGCCTTCCTTCCTTCCTTCCTTCCTTCCTTCCTTCCCTCCCCCCTCCCTCGCGATCTCAGCACCTGATGCTACTACTGCTGTTGCAGCGTCGACGTCGCGGTGATGAAGCTCAAAGCCCCGTCCCCGCCCCCACCCAGGCTCTGCAGCAAAATTAATTTTTTTAAAAAAATATCTTCCGCTTGTGATCGTCGTAGATTTTTCCCATCTGGTATTTCCAGTTTCGGAAATTTTGTGGCACTGGGCTTTCTCATTGGGCGAGGGCATTGGCCCAACTGAATATGCCGCCACGTCGACATAATGGTGACGTGGCCTGCCCCGTTGGACTGTTCCTGCTGATGTGGCTGGTTGGTTCATTACCTGGGGGTGGGGTGGAAGGGGGCGGGGTAACATTTAATGTGGGGTGTTGCTGCGAAGAGTAGACACCGCAATGCACTTTTTTCTCTCCATGATTGTTTGGTGGTCGCCTTGTGCATGACTTTCTTATACTTTTACTTTTTCTTGTTTTTATTAATTTTCTTATAACTTTTGTATAATATTTTGTAAAACATTGAAAATTGGGAAAAGGTTTGCATAACGCCATCGTCTCATTCTTGTTGGTTTTTTTGTTTTTTTCCATCATTTGGCATACTTGAGTTAATTTTTGTTTTATTTTTATTTGGTTGACACTTGGAACTTTTTTACAAGATTGAGTGGTTCATACATGAACCGGAAATTGGGCATGCAACAACACATTCTTTGTAGCATAGCTGGTAGGTTTTTGGGTGATTAAAATTAGGATAAATTGTGGGAATACTTGTGTCTGAATCAAAATACATAATTAACAAGTTTATGTCTAAAAAATGATATTTTTTTTATTTTCAAGTTTATTGAGTAAAAGGAATAAAAATGTAAAACAAACAAAGATGTCATTATAAAAAAAATTAAAAATCAGTCTTTAGATTATCCAAATATATATATATATATATATATATATATGAAAGTACATTTTATTATACAACTTTTAAATAATTAAAAATATATGATCAGTTATTTATTTATTTATTTATATTATAACCTATAATATATATATATATATATATATATATATATATTTATATACTACAAATAGAACTAATTCAACATAATTTCATGACATTAAAAAGAATCTTAATACTTCTTTCATTAAATGTAGAAGATTGAGAAAGTTTATGTCAAACTTAATCTAATTGTCTTTCTTTTATTTTTATTTTTATAATATAATCCTTAATTCTATATTTGATTAACTTGTTAGAATACAAAATAATTGTTATACTATTATTTTGTATTCTGTCATAAATTGATAAAAAGAAATAAATCACTAATAAGAATAAAAAATAAATAAAACACATAGTTATAAATAAAACACATAGTTAGACATTTAAAAGCAAAATAATTTTGATCTTAAATGTCTAACTATGCGTTTTATTTATCAAATAGTTATTTTATAGTACTTAGACAAGCCAAAATAAATCCAATACCTTCAACAATACTAACTATTTAAGTACATCTTCTAACGCTAATGCAAACAAATGTATCAAAATAATAGCTTAATACTTGTTATATATATATATATATATATATATGAATATTTGGTTGTAGATATTATGTCTCTTTGCAATAGAAATATTTATGTTATATTTCTTGCCTATAACTACTCACTGATTTTTTGTTTTAGTATCCAAGCACTGGTTGTTAAATTCTCACATATAAAATAAACTATAAATCTTGATTTATACATATAGATTACCAATAAGCTCTTAACTCTTTTAAATTCAATTTAACATGACAAATATATAAATATTAGACATTGATTTATTTTTATTTTTATTTTTATTTTTCCGATTTAAGATAAAGGCGTACATAGCCACTCTTGGTAATTGAAAGTAAATTTTATTTGTGTTGAGTTGTTATTATACTGATCTTTATCAAAATTAAGTGAAAATATTTGGGTACAAATGTATAATGTGGATTTAAAAACTAAAAAAGATATATAAATATATAATATAATCAAATAAAAAAGATAATTGATGTATTTTTGAAGTTCTTTTTTAAAAAAAAACAAGAATTTTAACTAATATCAGAAAAAATAAATTTAGTAATTGCTATTAAGATTCGTATACTTTATCTTCATGATTAAATTGTGAGCTATCCACTGCATACTAAAAAATGTTTAGACCAAAATATATTTATAAAATTAATAGATAAGTATGGTTATATATATATATATATATATATATATATATATTTTAAATTAGATATTTCTAAGATGAACTATTCAATACATTAATTTTAAATCATAAAATAAGAATTATTTTAAATTTATTTAAAAAATTAAAAAAAAGCCAACAATTAATTTTTTTTGCCCCTAATTATATTTATTTATTTATTCATTTATTTTATTTGTTAAAAAAATAATTTTTTAAGAAAATAAAAAACAAACATTAGTGACTATGTCATTAGTAGAATCAAATATATGGCTCAAATTAATTCAAAAGTATAAGCAATATAACATAAAAGATATTCTACAATATAAATATTATCATAGAAAAATCCTACATTTATCTAATTTAATAGTTAAAAAATACTTGTCTTTTATTATTATATTACTAAATTAGTTTTTCTTAAAAAAAACATAGTTGTTACTACTCTATAAGAAATAATTTGTAATTTAATATATATATATATATATATATATATGTTAGTTTATTGCCATGCTTCATTACTACAATCTACTCAATCACAATTGGACTTGCCAACAAGATCAACTCTCCCTATATAAGCAAAGAATAACATGATCTTATATAGAATTGGAAAGTTGCGTTGAAAAATTACGCTTCTGCACAAAATAGCATCTTTGTTACTTTGAAGGGAAAATATTTATGAATTGGATTCGCCACAAACTTTGGCAAGATGCGGCAAAGACTCTTTTCAATGCAGGTCTTCAATAGTCTTAGAGTCTTCAAATTGCATTTTTGAGAGCCTAGTATCCTTTACTGAGGTCATGAGTTCAAAGTTCCCATGTTCCTTTAATAATGAGATCTAAGATGAATTTTTCTAACTCCAAAACCATCACACACAGGTGTTTGCAGATTGCACACAATATCTGCAAGCTTAAATACTTTAGAGTGGTGATGCACTAAAAAGTTGTCAATCTTCAGCTTGACAAGTGATGGGTGTTGTAAGGATAGCTCATTCAAATGGATACAATGAAACTAAGGTACTTTGTTGGCCTTGTAAACTAATTGGACTAGTGGAATTTATTCATAATATAATTATTTAATTATTTATATAGGTTTGGTAGGAGATGAATATGTTTTTTTGTGTGTATGTGAAATCTAACATGTCGTCTACATATTTTTTATATGATTATATTAGAGTAGAAGTTTTTGAATAAAAAATAAATATTTAAAATTGAATAAAAATCAATTAAAATTTATATGGAAATAATTTAAAAATACATAATATTTTTAAAGTGATTAGGATTAAAAGAGACAAAAATAAATTATGATTCTTTTTTAGGTAACAAAGAAATAATATTACCATGGTATTTTTTACACAAAGACAATATTATTTTTAGCTTTTTAATGCTTTAATTTAAAAAATAATATTATGAAAAAATTAATATATTTAAAGAAACATTTAGACTATATTTTTTATAAAATAAGTTAAAATTTAGATAATATACAAATATTGTTGTAAAAAACTTAATTAAAAAATATATACTTTAAATTGTGAGTTATTTAAATTTTATCTTTTTGGATCTATAATTGAAAATATAAAAATATATTTTTTTTAATAAAGAGTGCTAAAATTTTAATAAAAAAAAAGTTTTATAAGCAAATCTACAAACATTAAAAAAAAAATTGATGTTCTTCTAAAATATTATATAGAATGTTTTTATCAATAAAACTAACTAGGATTTCAAAAATAAGAAGGCATGATTGGAGCTCACAATATAATAAATTGTCAAACTTGACATCTATTAGAAAACTTTTTTTAAAAAATATCTATCAATAATATTATTATAATATAATAAAATAAGACATAATATAATTCAAAATTATAAAATTGTAAAATAATAAAAATAATAAAATTCTAATATTTTATTTTAAATTCACTACATGATTTTAAAAATTAAATTATTTAGTACAGTAGCAAATTACACTCACTTAATCTATATAAATGTCAATTTTTTCAAAATCTATTCTTTTCCACTTGTTTTAAGTTGAATAGATAGGCATCTTGATCCATGATTTTATTTGCTCAAAACAAACATGTATATTTTTAAAAAATCAACAATAATAAGAGGGATTTCTTTATCATCTTATTTACTATTATCATACAAAAACAATGGTTCTTTTCTTGCTTCTTGTTGGAGGATTTTGACAACTTTTCAATTGTGCATTTCTTAAAGTTGTTAATTTATATTATTACCATTTCATCGAATTGCTTGACACGCTAATGTCAACATACTTTGTATAATAATTTTTGGCACTCTAGCTTTTGCTTCATGTATTTTTTATTCTAATTCTTTTTGGCATGCTGTAAAATCTTCAAACATAGAATTCACAAAAAGACTATGCATTTTAATAGAACTTGCTAGTTAAGTCCTTTGACTATAAAAGACTAAGCCAATTATATAATGCATGTGCAATAACCATTTTTTTTACATTCTAAATACTAAGTTTAATTCTTATATCTAAAAAATACAAATTTCTACTTCTTCTTTTATACCTTTCCATAATTGTATTAACAAATTAAACTCTTTCAATCGAGAATACATTATATACATTATGATTGGCATATCATAAAGCCTCTTTTTAGATAATGTAGACATTACCTTATATTATAGCTCTTGATGAACCTTCATGTCTTAGATGTACATGTCAAAAGTTGGTGTAAAATTCATCAAGCCAAATTCCTCAATATTAAATATCTTATGCACCTTCTCTTTCTTGAATTTTCTAGAATATATATATATATATATATATATATATATACAAATTTTTTTAAAATAAAAAAAATCAAGTAAATATAAATGATGTATAAGTTTTAGATTTTTTTTTTATATATATATATATTATATTATCAATTTCTTATTAATAAGATTCAAGAAAACATGTATTCTAGGTTTGGCAGATAAAATATTCTATTTTATTTTTTAAAAGTAAACTTTACATATAAATACTTTAATATTACAAATTACTTTAAGTAGTGTTTAAAGAAGAATATTCATAAAATTCTAATATAAGATCAATATATTTTTATTTTTAGTTAATTCCATTTCATAAATCTCTTTCATTTATAAAATAGATGTATCTTTTTTAATATCTTTATATTGGTCTAGCTTTGATAAGTAGGATTTAGGAAATATAATAGTAGATTATTATCAAGCAAGTAGACTATAATAAAATTCTTTTAAGTCGGGTTAATATGCAAAACACCCATGTGTTATCTATCATTGAAGTATAATTTGCTATGATTTAAATTTTTTGTTTTGTTGCTTATTTTGTATATTGGATTTCTTTTCTTATATATATATATATATATATATATATATTTTATACTTTTTATACTTTTTATCACTTATTCATCAAATATTTCTATTAGTTTGATTTTTAATTTTTTTAATTCATTAATTATTTTCTTTCTTCTTTTTTATAAAGTTTTTAGTATGTATTTTTTTTGTTACTACATTGTTGTATTATGTATCCACTTGCTTGAAGATGCATCAAGCACTTGGATGTAGAAGATAAACTTATATTAAAAACAAATAAAACCTTAAATCATGAACAAATTTTAATTGAATCTTAAAAAACTTATTTCATTCTTAAAGAAACATTAATAAAATTCTAAAAAAAATTACAATTTAATCTTAAATAAATATTTATAGAATAAATCATAAAGAAATAATAAAAGATTAATAAATTTTTGAAAAATTAACCAATTTTTTTTAAAAATAGACTATAATCCTGATAAAATTCTTAAGATACAAAAATAAAACCTCAAATAAATCTATATAAAATCCTAAATAAACATCAATAAATTCTATCTCAACTTTAATAAATTCTAATAAAATCTTAAATAAAACTTTAAAATCCTTATAAAATCTGAAAAAAAACTTAATAAATCCTAAAAAAATCTTAATATAAAATATTCACAAAAAATAGATTTAAAATCCTACAAGTTTTTAATTTTCAATCTACTACATTGCATAGAAAATTCTTAGAAACAGAAATATATTTTTTATTTTTTGTAACTCCAATTCATCTTAAAAAAAATACTAATTTTGCATAGCTTTTTCAAAATAATTTCAATGTAAATTTATTTAAACAAATGCTTAAAAAATCTTTATATTTTTTGCTTCATAACCTTGTTCTTTAATCATGTTCAAGAAAAAATCCAATCTCCCATAGGTGCACAATTTTGTGCCTTAAGGTCTGGTTTTGACCATGCTTCATAACCTACCCTCGATGGATATAGATATAAGATTTATCTAAGTAATTTTTATTTATTTCTATTCTTGACTTCAATCAAAAGATGCCTATGATATTATTTTTTCTAATCTACTTTTTTTATCTTATTTTTGGCCTTATAAATTAATTTAAAGGTTTTTTAATAATAAGGCAGCATTATCACTTATTAGTTTTATTACCTTCTTAATCTTTATCTATGTTTCTATGGTAATTTATTACTAAATTTTAAATAAGTTCTTCTATCATATAATATTTTCTTCTCTTTTTGATTCAATAGTTGTATTACACCAAAACAATGCCAATAAAAAGTGTATAGTATTTATTTTCTTTATTTAGTCTTTTTTATTTGAAATTTATTAGTTAGTTTTATTACTAAATTAACAATCCAATATACTTGGATCTAAACTTGGTATGTTTTGTATATTTAAAAAATATGTATTAGACTTAATAAGATTCATAACTTATCTAACAAATTAAAGAATGAAACAAATATGGAAGGATTTGACAATTGATAAATGTTATTTTTGGCCCTTTTATTATCAAAACATCTATTGGTAAAAGTCAAAAATTTATTTATTGTTACTACTTTATTAATCTTACTTAATAAACTTGGACCAAAATTTGTTTGTTGGACTACAATCTAATTTCCTAATCCATCAACCTTTCTTATTGGAGCTAGACCAAAGAGTGCTTGCTGAAATTAAACAAAGTCTATTTAGCAAATCGGAGTCTAACATTATAACCCATGAGGTGTATTTAAAATTACATTATGATCTACCATCTTAACCTATCAATCTTTATACTCAATTTAGACCAAAGATTATTTGTTGGATTGTAATTTAAAAGCCTAGCTTATTAATCCACTTAATTAGAGCTAGAGTGTATACTATTTGTTGGGCTATAATTTAACATTTCAATCTATTAGGTTTGCTATTTGGTATATGGTGGTATATTATACTTGCCATACTTTTTGAATGTTAGAATAATAATTTATATGAAATTTTTTAGTCCATCTACCATAATCTATCAACTAAAATTTCCTACTAAAATTGAAATAAATTTTAAATTTGAATCTACTATCAAATATTCTATCAATTTGATTTTGTTTTCTTAAATTAAATTACAATCTATTTCTTGAAGTGCAATCTAACACCTCAATTCATAGACCTCAAATTTTAAAATTCTACCACAATATGCTTTCTAATCTATGATCTAGCATCTTAATCTAATGATTTTACTTGCTAGAATTAGACTATAGCATATTTATTACATTGTGTTCAAATATTCCAACCTTATCAATTCTACTTGCTGAAATTAAAGAATAATGTGTTTTTTGGAGCTAAACCATAGTCTACTTTATAATTCACATTGCATTGTTTAACATGTTGATTCTTATTGTTGGAATCAAATCAATAATCTGCATATTGTTTTATAATTTGTCTAATGCATTCCATTAACATTATATATTAGAGTTTGATGAAAGTCTACTTATTGAAATGTGGTCTTATACTATAACATGTAGATCTTACTTGTTGAAGCTAGATTGCAATATCAATATTAAATTTTAACTAAGCACCTTGATCAATTTGGCCTTTTATGCCTTGTATAGTGGTACATTATATATATAATACTACATGCATGTAAGACTAGCAATTTGCATGCAAAACTTTAATCCATCTACTCTAGACTATCTACCATACTTGCTATAAGTATACAAAACTCTATTTGCTAGACTACGGACTACTATCTAATTTATAAATTTTGCTTATTAAAATTAGACTGTAGTCTAATATCACAATATATTGGTCATGTTACTCATTGCATAATGTTGCATGAATATGCTAAGTTGTATGCATATTGGACTAATAATCAACATACAATATTGAAGTCTATTCACAACATTTACTTGTTGGAGTACAGTCCACCATCTCAATCTATCAATTCTACTTTTTAAAGCTAGACTTTAGTCTAGTATCCAATCTTGATAATTCTTTCTATTAAAATTAGATTACAATTAACTTGCTATAATATAATCTTACATCTTAGTCTTTAAACCTTGATTATTGGAGCTAAATTAAATTGTATTGGTTAGAATATAATCAAGTACTATGGTTTGTTGACTTTGTGTCATAGATAGAATAAAAAATAATAATTACTTAAATAAAACGAGTTATATAGAAGTAAATAAAAGTAGATAAATTATACAATATCTTTTAAAAAAACTTCTTAGAAGCTTTATAGATGTTGATTTGACTTTATACATGTATATAAGTAATTAATGGATTGAAAATTTAGCCAAAAAGTTTGATACATAGTGCATAGATAGGAAATTTGTCTTATAAATTAGACATGCATTTTGCAAGTTGAATACATGTTTGAGGTTCTATAAAACATCAACATATAAATTGTACTTATTTAGTATATATAGATCCAAAAAATAAAGACTTCTTTATTCTTATCAATTCTTTTTTTGCTACTAGTCTAGTTCTAAAAATCTAAAGATTCTTGTTTTTTGTAATTGCTATTCTATTATATCAAATCTATGTGATAAATTTTAATTAGAATTTTCATTAGACTAGGATACAACATCTTAGCATGTCAGTTATACTTACAAGAGTTGGATCATAATTTGATTGCTAGACTATACTCAAACGCTTGAATTGGTTGATTCTATCAATAATAGCATTATTATGATATTTTATAGAGTCTTAATTAATTATCTTCTTTTAGTTTAGATTATATTAGATTTAATATTAATATAGTTTTAAAAATTAATTTAAGTTAAGTAGAATTAAATTTTAAATATAAAATAATTGATATATATGAAAAATTTAAATGTAGAGCTTATTATTTAAAAGAATATAATTTAATTAATATAAAAAACTTATTTTTTATCTAAGACCTCTAATAATAGTAGTATCATGGAAATACATATTTATCTAAATAAGAAATATTAGATAGAAAGTACATATAAGTAGATTTGATATTATCTTATAACAAAGCTTCTTAGAAGCTCCATAGATGTAGATTTGACTTTATACTTGTTTGTAGTTGATTGATATGTTAAAATATTTATCAACAAATTAATCATATGTTGCATGTTGTTGGAATATGAGTGTTTTCTTTTCAAAAATATAGTATTTATGGCTAAAATTAAATATGGTCAAATAGTACTTTGTATTCAAATAAACTCTACTACTTCATACTCTTGATAATATGTTAGAGTTGTCATCTGTTTTTCATTCAATTAGGCGTCATAACTCCATACTTCATTACATTTGAGCATGTAATGGCTCTTTGAAGAGCTACTTAATCTATATATATTTACATCAAATTTTACTTCACAAATTTCTCTTTATCATATTTTATGAATAAAAATAAACTAGTAATCATATCAATATGAGGCAATTGATTATTCTTTATCCAAATCTCATTCCATCTCCATACTAACTCTTCTTAGAGTAAATAAGAGATTTTTAAAATTTTAACAAAGAGAAGAATCAATTCTTAAATTTTCTAAAAAAAATACTAAAAATACTCTAAAAAATCTGCCAAAGCAAACCTTCAAGAAGACCTTGAAAAGTGGCTAGCTCTCTTCTTATTCATAAACACACTCAATCTTCATAATAACTCCTCTTAGAGCAAGTAAGAACTTTTTAGAAAGCTAATAAAGAAAAGAAGTACTTTTTAAAATCTTCAAATAAAATATTAAAAATGTTTTAAAAAATCCATAAAAGAATTGCTAGCTATCTCTAAAGAGATAGTGCTCAACCAAAGAAGAAGGAGAGAAGAGTCTAAAAGTCAACACAAGCCCATGTCACTCCACTTTAGCCCATGTCTCTTTATTTTATCACCATACTACTCCATTTCAAGTTCATATCAATCTAACTTGACTTATCTTTGGAGATAAGCTATCAATATCTATAACTATCTATTTATTTTATTTTATTTTATTTTTATTATAAACCAAATTATTATAATATTTTATCTTATCTTTACATATTATACCACTTTCCACCATGACAATGTATTGACAATTTGTCATACAAGCTAACAATATGGAACAAATGTAGGAAACTTATCATGTAAGTTTGACAGGTGTTTTGAAAGTTGAACACATATTAGAGGTCCTATAGAATGTTGCAACAAAGGTCTTCTATTCATTAGTACATATGAAAATAAGAATGAAATCTTTTTTTTATTTAACAATACTTTTTTAGTTTTTTTTATTTGAAGACTATCTAGTCTTTTTATTTTTAAAGATAGCCATTTGAATTTTAATATTATATTAATATTAAGTGAATAATTATTATTTTTAAATAAAAAAGAATATAATAAATTTTTATTTTTATTAATTTGAAATCTTTTATAGTTTCATAAGAATATTAATTCATTGTTCTTGTTTTGTTTTTAAAAATAAGTGGATTATTTCACTTTTATTATTGAATTTTGAAGTTTGTGGATAATCCATCTTTAAATTAATTTTTGATTTTTCTAAAATTGATTGTTTTTTTTTAAAAAATATATATTTATTTTTAGAAATTTTTATTTGATATTAGAGGTTATAAATTATTTTATTTTAATTTAACTTGTGAATTTATTTGAGTTGTCTATGGATAGAAAAATTATAAATCTCACTCTTGGTAGAAAAAGAATAGATTTACTACTATTATAAATCATCATAAGCTTGTTAATACTCTTAAAGCAAAAAAATTACATATTTATAATGTCATCTATGGAGGTATCATTCCTATGTTTATGAAAGAAGTCCACAATGAATTATAAATTCTTTGCCAAGAAGTTGCACAATTGAAAAAAGAAAGTAGATAAAATATATAACTACATCTAAGTAATTTTGCTATTATAAATATGAGTGAAGCAAGGATAAGTATGCTAATAAAGTTTGATGGAACAAGATTATTATTTTGACTTTTTTATAACAAATAAAAATCTACCTAAGATTGCATCCTTTTTAATACTCTAACAATTTTTCTTAAATTAGATTTGAACATATATATCTCTCAAAGACATGAATCTCAAAGAAAGGGATCTTCAATACACACTTGTGATATTGAAAAGAACTAGAAAGTTACTCAAAGATGATATATTTTTGAACTAGAATGTCTATTGCCAAAAACAAAAATACTAGAAAGTCTTGAAATAAGACTAAGGATTAGAATGGCATTGACAAGAATGAAGAAGGCTTCACTCTTGCCTCCATATATACTCTTAACTAGGAGCTACATGGCAATGTCCTATAGGACCTCGAAAACATGTTGACTTTGCTAGCCACATGTCTTAACTTGTAAAGCAAGTTATCTATATATGCACCACATAGTTAGCTTGTTCTACAAGCTATTATGTGGAGTTAACTTGTTCCATAAGCTACCAACATGTAGAGAACTTCTTGGCTAAGTTTCTAACCTATAAACACATCTAAAGTCAAAACCACATCTAGGAAGCTTTTAAAAAGCTTCACTAAAAGACTTTATAAAATTAATCTATATTTACCTATTTCTACTTAATCATATAATTAATTGTTAAAATAAATGTATATGTCTATAATATTACTTACTCTTCTAGGAATGAATTCCACAAAGAACAATCTTCATATGTTGAGGAAGTCCAAGATGCGACGAATTGTATTTGCCACATACTCTGATCTTTGCTCTCTTTGAAGATGGTTGATAGGCCTTCTGAGCCATTGATAGTGTTCCATACTAAGACAAGAAGACCACCTTGTTATTTTATTGTTATTGAGGCCTTAGTAACTTCTTTCAAATAAAATATTTGGAACACCGTCAGGAGTTGTTCCTACCTCTAATAAAATCACCAAATAGCAAGAGTCTCTTCCAAGGTCGTGATACCAAACATATTATATGTCACCATGTATTTGAAGAAGGACATGTCGTTCTTGAAGATCTTCAACTTGATTCCGTTATCTTGAAGGTTTTAACAATTGTAATGTCTCATTTGGTAAATTCTCAAATCAAAGCTCTTAAGTTGAATGTGCTGGTTGTTGGTTCTCCATCTTCTTAGTATCACAAATACACATAAGCTACAATGAAAGCTAGAAAATAGGATGTTATTTTTTTTTTATCTAGTTGCTTTTGTAGCAAACATTTGCTATTTTTCATCTTGATTTTGATAGATTTTGTTGATGAAAAGCTTCAACTTTCTTTCTTGCATTTGCAAGACTTTTTTGATGGCTTTCATATGCGTTTACTAATATCATATCTGCGCCAATGAATAAGATATTTCAACCTATTTCGGTGTCGCCTTGAGTCTAAGACTTCTTCCACCTCAAATTCTTGATTATTATTTACTTCTATAAGAGGACGTGGCATTTCTCTTCTTCTCAAAATATTCATTGTCTTATACGACTCAAGAAGAGATACGTAAAGTATATGGTGGATCTTCATAGACTTTGGTAGATATAATCGATAAGCAACATGATTGATTTGTTCACAAATAGAAAAAGGTTCTAATTTACAATAGTCCAACTTATTACAAAGACAAGTAGTCTTGATATTACGATAAAGTAACCATACCTTATCACCTAGGTTGAATTATGGTTGCTCCTTGTTATAGGCATCCACGTTAGTCATTTGCCATCCTTGAGCTTCTTTTAATTGTATCTTCATTGTTGCATGTAGCTCTGAGATATGATTTCCTAAATCCTCTGCTGTAGGATTATCAACTTTTGAAAAGTCAAAAGTATCAAGTCATAGATGATAACTATAATTAGTAAAGAAAGGTGTTTGTTGAATAGAAGAATGTACTGAATTATTGTATGTAAACTCTGCCAATGGTAAAAGAGTTGTCCAATCATCTTGATGATAGTTGATAGTATACTTCAAATACTGTTCCAAAATTTGATTCACTCATTCTGTTTGTCTATCAATTTGAGGATGAAAAGCTTAAAAAAACTTTATATCCACTTTTAAAATCTTGAATAAGATTCTCCAAAATCTTGATGCAAATTGAGTCCCCCTATTTGATATAATATCTTTTGGCAATCCACAATAGCGATAAATATTGTCAATAAAAATCTTAGTTGTTTCTTTACTTGAAATAGAAACAAAAAGCTTAATTGTTTTTCTACCTGGAATATAAAGACATCCTTTGAAATAAAGAAGGTTGTTCTTGAACTTGAACTTTGAAATATCATGGGACTTAGAAGAAAGATTCTTGAAATTATGAACAAAAAATTAGAGGACATATGTAATTAGATTTTCTTGATAAAGGTTGAATCAACAGTCAATGTTGATTTTATTGCTCAAAGATGAAAATACTTGGGCTTCAAGAGAATCGATAAGTGATCTTGAAATTGAATCTAGATAAAGCCATACTCCAATGAACTTGATGATGATTCAAAATACAACTTGACATAAAGTACTTAAGATTCTTGTGAATTATATATACGATGTCGTGATGTGATTCGGCTATTATATGAAAATAATGTAATTATGTACTTAATATATAATTTACTAAGTAACATGGTAAGAGCCATGTTAGTTGATTTTAGTTAGTTGTAGAATATAATTTGATTATTACTTTGAGAAGAGGTTGTTTAAAAAGATTACAATAGAATTTGTATAACTTTAATTTTCTTTTGATAGTGGCTTTTAAGATTGGTTTTGATTGATAGTAACTTTTAAATATTTAGAGTCACTTTTGTTAGACATTGGTGACCTTTGAAAACTTCTTTTGGTTCTTTTATTTGGAGTTTAGAACATAAATTATATAAATCTTATAAGAAAAAGGATTGAAGAAGGATTTTGGTAGCAAAGGAAGTAATTAGGGCACCAATATAGATGAATGGAGATGAATGATGAAAATCTCCATTCATATTATTCAAAAATCATGACCAATAGGCTTTGAGGAGGCTGCCTGAGGCCATATTAGGGATTAGGGTTAGTTTCTTGGGGCCATTCGAGCTTTGAAGGCTAGGATCAGTAAGTTTAGGTTTTTGGCTATGATTTTGGTACAAACTTTGTATGGTTTTGAGTTTATATGAAGGAGATATAAGTGCTCAAAGTTAAGGTATTGATTTGGGAGCTATTGTCACTCTTTTTGGCATAACACTTGCATACAAATAGCAATTGAGGATTGGCGTTTGCGACTAGAGAGAGTACTTTTGCGGCTACATTTTTTAGATACTGCTTATTACATTCCAAGTTAAAGTAAAGGAGTTTTTGGATTTTGAAGTCAGCACATGCAATCTAAGGGTAGTAAGTGATCCTATTTACTAGTGGTTGTGTCTTGAGCTATATCTTGAGCAATTTGACAAGGTTTTGGCTCAAAATTTCAGTAAATGTGTAATTTCATGTTAATAAACTTTGTACATAAGTTTTATGATATTTGAGTATTGGAATCTTGAGATATTAAGAAAATAGTGCTTGGGTGCTTGTAAATTAGGGTTTAGAGTATCTGCTAGGGTTTCTTAGATGTCAGAAGATCGGGAGTGAATTTGCAGTTTGTTTTTTTTTTGTGATAAAAATTAAGGATGAATTCTACCTATCTTATAATTTTGAAATGAATTGAAAGATTAGATCAAGAATTATGAATTTCTAAAGTTTGAAAAAAGATAACCTTTTGCAAGAAAAAAATATTTTTAAGGGATTTTGTTATATTTTGAGTTTTATGCAAAATAAAAGAGAGTTTGGAAGCTAAGACAAGATTCATATAAAGGTTTAAGCTACATTCTCTATAGCTAGATATCCAATATATTCTTAGATAGCAAATGACGCCATACGACAACTATAACTGGACTTGAAGAGCCTTCTAGATAATGACGCCATTCTTGAAATGAATCCATGGTTGCAATGAGTTCTTTCTCATGCATTTCATAATTAATTTTGCTTGCTAAAAATTTCTTTGAATGAAAAGGTACTAGGAGGAGGTTATCATCTTTTTCCATTTGTGACAACACGGCACCCGTAGCAAAGTCTGACACATTTATTTTCATAAAAAATATCTCAAAAAATTTGACACCATACAAGATTGGTGTAAAAAGAAATTTCTTCTTTAAAACATCAAATGATGCTTTTGTTTCTTTATTCCACTCAAGTTTGTCTTTGCAAGTCAAATGTATAAGTTTGGCTACAACTTCAAAAAAGTTCTTGATGAAGATTTGATAGTAATTAACAAAGCCTAAAAAATAATGTACATCTTGTATTGTTCTTGGAATCTTCCTATATATGATAGTTTGGACCTTCTTGGGATCCATCATAAGACCTTCATTAGAAATGATGTACCATAAAAAGTCAACTTGAATAGTATGGAAT
Organism: Physcomitrium patens; assembly: GCF_059467195.1. Classification (NCBI taxonomy): domain Eukaryota; kingdom Viridiplantae; phylum Streptophyta; class Bryopsida; order Funariales; family Funariaceae; genus Physcomitrium; species Physcomitrium patens. The sequence goes on along the minus strand of NC_143419.1, from coordinate 15,943,727 downwards.
ATGTACTTTTCTAACTTGGTATATAATCTTGCATCTCTGAGTTTCTGTAACAGATGACGAACATGAAGTTTAACTTCTTCTGTGTTTTTAGAGTAGATTAGAATGTCGTATAAATAGCAAATGATAAAATTATTTAAAAATTCACAAAAAATATCATTCATAAGATGTTGAAAAGCACCTAGTGCATTCATGAGTCCAAAAGGCATGACATTATATTCAAATTGTCCCTACCTAGTTTGAAAAGCAGTCTCCTATTTATCTCTTTCTTTGATACAAACTAAGTTGTATGCTTCTCATAGATCTATTTTGGTATAGATCTTTGTTTGATTGAGTTGGTCAAGAAGTCTTAAAATCAAAGACAAAAGATACCTATTTTTAATGGTGATCTTATTGAGTCCTTGATAATCCACACACATTTATAGAGATTCTTCTTTCTTCTTCACAAATAAGATAAGACTTCCAATTGGGAATTTAAAATGGCATTTGAAGTTCTTTGCAAAGTTCTCATTAATATACTCCTTTCATATAACCAACTCATTTTACAATAAGCTATGGATTGGTCCAAATGGTAGTTGAACTCCTTCTTGCAAATCAATTGAACAATCACAAGGTCACTATTGTAGCTAGAGAAACTTGTTTTTGGATACATTATCTTCTTTGGTAATTGTACTCCTTATTTTGTAATTGTGTCACTTCTTTGGATAATATTGAGCAGTGTGCTTAGCTTCTCCATAATATAAATACAAATCTTTTTGGTGATGTCAAGTCTTTTCCTACTTTGTGAGAGTTTTAAAACATATCATATCAATTTGTATTAATTTTTGTCTTAATGAATACGTTTCAAAAAACTTGGAAGCTATCACTATTACTTGACTTGTTCCTCTTGAGCCAAGTCTTTGTTCTTGATGCATTTCAAATAATCAATTGTCACATGCAATGGCTTAAGTAATAAATTTTTTTAAAGATTATATTTTTACCATTGTTAATAACAAATCTTTGACACTATCCTTTAACCCATATTGAAATTGATTAATCACTGCTTTGTCATTTCAATCTATATCACAAGTAAGGTTTTGAAATTCAACAATGTATGTAGTGGTTGATCATAATCATTGTTGTAAAGATAAGAGTTTGATCTCTGCTACTTGTTCTCGATCACTTTCTCCAAATATCATCATAAACACTTCTAGGAATGAATTCAAATTATAAAGGAATTGCAAATCTTTTTCTATCAAAGGTACAAACCAAGAGAGAATACTTCTTGATAGAAGTGCATCTATCATGATAATGAAAAAGATTCAATCTTAGATAGAGCTTGACTTGTTGCAAAAATCTTTGAAATTTTGATCTTGTTCCTTCAAACTTCTCAGTCATACTAATCCTTGTCCTCGTCATACTTGTAGAAGCAAAACTCTCTAGATTTGGTTGTGAAGTTGATCTACTTGCTTCCTTCAATTGCATAATTTTTTGTCGCAGATTTTGAACTTCTTCTATAGGTGTGGCCACAGTACCTCCATGATTCACGTTAGAAATACATGAGATTTTTACTCAAAGAATGTTGACAAATTCATGAAGATCTACAATAGTTGTAAATCTATTCACTTTTGATAGGTGTAGCGTCCATAATCTTTCTTTCTATGGGCAACTCAAACAAATCCAAAAAGTTAAATTAGAGGAGGGTAATCTACAACCTCTAATGAAAATTTCTACAAAGAGGGATAATCCACTCTTTTTACAAAAAGATCAATGTTAGAAAACAAGATTTTTTTATTTAAAAGGTAGATAGTCCGCAACCTTCAAAACAAAGTCAACAATAGAAGTGGGATAATCCACTCACTTCTAACACAAGACAAAAATAATATCTTACTACTCTTGTCAAATTGTCAAAGACATGAATCTTGAAGTAAAAAATCCTCAATACAATCTTATAAAAAATCACTCAAAGATAATATATTATTGAAATAGAATGGCTATTACCAAAAACAAGAATACTAAAAAGTCTAGAAATAAGACTAAGGACTAGAATGACGTTGACAAGAGTGAAAAAGGCTTCACTCTTGCCTCCATATATACTCTTCATTAGGAGCTACATAGCGATGTCCCATAAGACCTCCAAAACATGTTGACTTTGTTAGCCACTGTCACGGACCAAAAATACAAACAAGAAATCTAAACAAGAAGTTCAAGAAGAAATGACAAGAACTAGATTATCAGATGAGTACAAGAGCAATGCCAAGAGAATTGAGCTAGAGCTTCAAGAGATGTGTTGCCGAGACTGAAGAACTCTTCAGCTTCGACTCCTATATATACTACTGGCCTATGGTTCTAAGGAAGCGCATCAAGAAGCTTCCCAAGAACTATGAAGCTTCTCAAGCAACTATCCAAGAGCTAGGAAGCTTCTCAAGTAACTTCCTAGAATCTACTAGAATATTCTAAGAATCTTCTAGAGCCTTCTAAGGGAATCTTTAGGAAATCTTCAAAGAATCTTTAGGGAATCTTTGAAGAATATTCTAAGAGAATATTTAAGGAATCTTCTGGAAGTTTCTAGAGACTTCTTTCTAGAAGGTTCTAGAAACTTGTCTCTAGAAAGGTCTAAGGACTATGTCCCTAACATCACCTCCTCCTTTAGCTTCGAGATCTCCGAGAAGCAATGTTATCGTCAGTCAATACCAACGCAAGAAAATGAAGATCTGTCGCATAACCTCTGCTATGAACTCCAATTGTTGTTCACGAGGCAAGTGATTCAATGGTCCTTGAAGCCAACGGTAGTGGCCCACGCCTTCAACTTCTGACCAAGCATGAACCTCCGTGTCTTCATTGTGAAATTGTCCTGCAAACACTCCTTCTGGCTGACCATTGTAGGCAGGCTCGACCTCAAATACAATCACCAGCGATCTGTTGCTCGGAATCCTTCGACGTCGTCGTGGTGCAGGCGGTTCTTCATCTTGCGATCGTCTTCGTGAGCTAGTTGCTTGAGATGACATGACAAGTGTAGTATCTTGGCTATCCATATTCAAAGGCTAAAACAATAAGAACAAACTTGGGCTACTAACAAAGTTCTACGCTATCTTGGAGAGAATGACTACATCAACTATGGATTTTGGTGGTGCTCTCTCCTCTTTTCTGTTTTCTGGATGAGCAAGCTTCAGTAAGAAGCTATCGTCGAACCGACTTGGGTTTCTCAGGATATTGTCGATGAAACTCCTGTACCTTTTGCGGTGCATTCGCGAGATTTTTGGCCGGCTCCCATGTTCGTTCATTAATATCGTAACCGCTCCAATGCACAAAGTATTCTAATTTATCCCGTCTTTGCCGTGAATCCAGGACCTTTTCCACCTCGTATTCTTTGTGGTTCTCTATTTCTATGCTAGGTGGTGGACATTGTACTCTTTCAGGAAAAGACAATTCTCGATAAGGCTCCAACAAAGAAACATGAAAGACAGGATGTACCTTCATAGTAGCTGGTAACTCCAGACGATACGCTACGGGATTGATCTGCTTCTGGATAACAAATGGTCCCAATCTCCGATAGTCCAATTTGTCACATGGCCGCTTGGTCTTAATATTTCGTCGAAGCAGCCAAACTTTGTCTCCAATCGTGAATTTAGGTGCCTGATTCCGAAATTTATCCGCGGACGCCTTGTAAGATTCTTGGGCAGTTTGCAATTGAAGCTTCAATGTAGTTTGAAGCTGCGAAAGTTCCTTCACCAATCCTTCAGCTGCCGGATTGTTAATGGTTGACAAACTCCATAAGTCAAGCTTCGGATGGTATCCATAATTGGAAAAGAATGGCGTTTGTTGAGTTGACGCATGAAGGGTGTTGTTATATGGAAACTCGGCTAGCGGTAGATATGCGACCCAATCATCTTGTTGATAGTTGATGGTGCAATGTAAATATTGCTCTAAAACTTGATTCACCCGTTCTGTTTGGCCGTCCGTTTGAGGATGAAATGCCGAAGAAAGCTTGATATCCACCTTCAATATTTCAAAAAGAGATTTCCAAAACTTTGACACAAACTGGGTTCCTCGATTCGATACGATATCATCTGGTAGACCATGATATCGATACACATTATCAAGAAAGAGTCTTGCTGTGTCTTCGCTTGACGATGTCTTCTTGCAAGGGACAAAATGCGCCATCATTATAAGCCGGTCTACGACAACAAAAATGCTGTCAAATGAATTCGATGGTGGTAGATCTGTAATAAATTCCATGGAAACCGAAGACCATGGTCGGCGCGGAATAGGCAATGGCTGTAGAAGTCCATAAGGTCGATGTCGAGGGTTTTTGGATCTAGAACAAATGTCAGAAGATACAACAAAATCTTTCACATCCTTCCACATTTGAGGCCACCAGAAATCGCGGGAAATAAGTTCCAAGGTCTTATTGAATCCAAAATGTCCCGCAGCTGGAAAGTCATGACGAGATTGAAAAACTCGGAGTCGTGTTGGCCCTTTTGGGATACACAACCGCTCTTCGAAATATACTAGATCTCCTTCCATCTTGAATTTATCATCACTAGCATGTTGCTTGATATCAAGGGCTAGAGAATCTTCAATGGTTGCGGCCCGTACCTGGTCGAGGAAGTCAGCATCAATTGGTACAATAACTGCGTTGAGCCGAAATTTCTCTGGCTTCAACAATATCGTGCACTGTTGATCAAATGCTGCATCTCCAGCCTTTGGCGCGAGATATGATCTCCTTGATAATACATCGAACAACCCTTGTTGCTTCCGAGGCCGATAAGTAATAACAAAGTCGAACCTGGATAGCGACATACTCCATCGAGCTTGACGCCGATTCAAAACCCGAGCCGACATAAAATACTCCAAATTCTTGTGATCCGTATATATGGTCACTGGATGTGCACTTCCTTCGAGAAAGTGGCGCCACTCTTGGAAAGAATCTACTATAGCAAGGAGTTCTTTATCGTAGATCTCATAGTTGATCTCAGGAGCAGAGAATTTTCGAAAATAGAACGCAACTAGATGGAGCTTCTCATCTACGCCCATTTGTGAAAGTACAGCTCCCAAAGCAAAATCCGAAGCATCTGTCTCCAAATAAAAGGCCTTTGTAAAGTCCGAATGTACCAAGATTGGAGCTGTAGTAAATACCATCTTCAAATCTTAAAATGTTTTTTCTGCGATAGGTCCCCATTCGAGCTTGTCCTTACATGTTAACCGAGTGAGGAGGGCAGCAACTTGAGAATAATTCTTGATGAAGATCCGATAGTAGTTAGCAAATCCAAGAAAACATTGTACGTCCCTAACCGTCTTCGGAACTTCCCAAGACATGATTGCTTCCACCTTCTTTGGATCCATCTTCAAGCCTTCCGTAGTCGCGATGAATCCCAAAAACTCCATCTCAGTTTGGTGAAATAAGCACTTCTCCAATTTGGCATAGAGTCCTCGCTCCCGTAGTTTTTTGAGTACCAGATGAACGTGCTTCTCATGTTCTTCCTCGTTCTTAGAAAATATCAAAATATCATCTAGATAGATGACAACAAAATCGTCTAGATGCTCTCGAAAGATGTCATTCATCATGTGTTGAAAGACCGCTGGAGCATTAGTAAGACCAAATAGCATGACATTGTATTCAAAATGGCCATACCTTGTTCGGAACGCTATCTTCCATTCATCTCCTTCCTTAATTCGCACAAGGTTGTAAGCTCCCCTTAGGTCAATCTTTGTAAAGATCCTTGCACGTCCAAGTTGTTCTAGAAGACCAGAGATCAAAGGCAGTGGGTAGCGATTCTTTTTTGTCACCTTGTTGAGACCTCGATAGTCCACACACATCCGTAGTGAGCCATCCTTCTTCTTCACAAATAAGATTGGTGCCCCAGCTGGCGACTTCAAATGACGGATGAAGTTCTTGGCTAGATTCTCGTCAATGTACTTCTGCAACTCAGTCAACTCCGTCTGCAAAAAATTGTAGATTGGTCCAAAAGGTGGTTGTGCTCCTTCTTGCAATTCAATGGCACAGTCATAGGGTCGATGCTCTGGCAGCATATCAGCATTCTTCTTTTCAAAGACATCTTTGAATTCTTCATACTACTTTGGAATAACCAAAGTCGGAGTTGCATCTTCTCGAGTCGGAGTTGCGAAGATGACGAGAGATGTATTTTGCTTGGCTTCCTTCATGAAAGCCCTTGCACCTATAAACAAGGATTCTACCTTCAAGGAGTTTGTTGGAAATGTCACTTTCCGCAACTTCCAATCTATCAATGGATTATATCTATCAAGCCAAGATAGTCCCAAAATGATAGGACATGAAGGGGTCTTGATAACATTAAACACAATATTGCTCTCATGGTTTTGAAGACGTACCTTCAATGGTTTAGTTTCATAAATAACATTGCCCGAAGATAATGGTCGTCCGTCTATGACTTCTATATGGACAGGCTTAAGTTTCTTTACAAGAGAAATATTGTGAAGCTTGGCAAACTCTTCATCTATAAAGCAAGCAGATGCACCCGAGTCTAATAAAGCATCGACTTGTAGTTCTTGAATACCCAGATGTAAAGGTACCATAAAACAATCTGAAGGTTGAGTTGAGAGAAAGGGACCTTGATTAATTTTGGATGTTGAGATGTCCAGCCGCACGGTCCCTATTGTGGCTGGGTGTCGTTGTTTTCTTGCATGCTTGTACTCCTAAGTCTTGTTGTTTGAGGCTTTTGTTTCTTCCGACAATCTACAGCTTTATGGCCCGCTTCTCCGCAATATAAACACAAGTTTTGTTCAAACCGTCGCTTCCTTTCCTCAGCTGTGAGGGGTTTGAAACGTACCACATCAATTTGCATGGGTTCAGTATCTGTGGAGTGATTCTCTGGACCTTTTGAAAATGTAGCAAATGCTCCATCATTTCTCCAGATTGATCGTCTTTCTTGTCGTAATTCAAAGAGGCAGTTGTCACAAATAATTGCCTGAGATATAAGTTCTTCTAAAGTATCCGCCTTAGGCATGGTGATCAATAAGTTCTTGACATCATCTCTCAGTCCATATCGAAATCGTGTCATGAACGCCTTATCATTCCAATCAAGATCACATGTAAGCTGTTGAAATTCTGCAGCATAGATTGCAGCAGAACGTGATCCTTGTCGCAGATTTTGTATCTTTCTTTCAGCCACTCTTTCTCGATCGCTATCTCCAAATGCAGCAGTAAGTCTCTCTATGAAAGCCTCTAGGTCTTACAATATTGGAGAATCCTTCTCCAATAGTGGAGCAAACAAGGAGCGAGTATTTCCTGATAGAAGAGTACCTATGAAAGCAACCTGGATAAATCCATTCGGATAACGAGAAGGGTATAGGCGTAGGTAAAGCCGTACTTGTTGCACAAAACCTCGGAAGTTGGCTCTTGTTCCGTCAAACTTGTCTGGCATACTCACTTTTGGTTCTTTCGTACTAATCCTTGAAGTATCCATAGGGGTCGTATGTGACACATGTCTTGCTTCTCTCAGTCGAATAATCTCTTGTTGTAGGCTATGAATTTCGCGTCTAGCTTCTTTCGTCACTAGATCAATTTGAGGTTCTTTACTTGGATTGCGAAGAAATACAATCTCCTTTTGTACACTATTCATAAGAGCTTGAAGATCTGCAAGAGTTGCCACTCTATTGTCTACTTGTGGAGATGCACTGTCTATGACCTGGTCTACTTCCATATTTAGAGAATAGATGGATTAAAATTTTGAGAGAAGAAGAAATTGCTAAGTCTCTTGGAGAAAATTGTAGCACTACCTGTCTCTAAAACCTACTCGGAGAAAAGAAAAGAAAAAAACACTAAACGATTTCAGTTTTAGAGGAGGGTAATCCGCAACCTCTAAAAATGCCTCAATGCTTTCGAGAAGAGGGGTAATCCGCACTCTATCAAGAAGGCAAAGCTCTGAAATCGATGTTAACAGTCTTTTTTACTAGCTATGCTAAACAAAAAGAAGGAATTAATATCAGTCCAAGAGAGGGTAATCCGCAACCCTTAGAACGCTCAAGTATCTCCAAGGAAAGGGGTAGTCCACTCTCTGCCTCAAAGAACTAAGCTCTGATATTGTGATTGAGAAAATATCAGTTTAGAGGAAGGTAATCCGCAACCCCTAAAGCGCTAGAATACCTTCAAGAAGAGGGGTAATCCGCTCTCAAACAAGAAGGATTCAGCTCTAATATTAAGATAAAGGTAGTCTCGACAAACTGTCACGGACCAAAAATACAAACAAGAAATCTAAACAAGAAGTTCAAGAAGAAATGACAAGAACTAGATTATCAGATGAGTACAAGAGCAACGCCAAGAGAATTGAGCTAGAGCTTCAAGAGATGTGTTGTCGAGACTGAAAAACTCTTCAGCCTCGATTCCTATATATACTATTGGCCTATGGTTCTAAGGAAGCGCATCAAGAAGCTTCCCAAGAACTATGAAGCTTCTCAAGCAACTACCCAAGAGCTAGGAAGCTTCTCAAGTAACTTCCTAGAATCTACTAGAATATTCTAAGAATCTTCTAGAGCCTTCTAAGGGAATCTTTAGGAAATCTTCAAAGAATCTTTAGGGAATCTTTGAAGAATATTCTAAGAGAATATTTAAGGAATCTTCTGGAAGTTTCTAGAGACTTCTTTCTAGAAGGTTCTAGAAACTTGTCTCTAGAAAGGTCTAAGGACTATGTCCCTAACAGCCACATGTCTTAACTTGTAAGACAAGTTATCTATATATGCAAGACTTTATAAAATTAATCTATATTTACCTACTTCTACCTAATCATATAAGTAATTATTGAAGTAAATATATATATATTCGTGACAATATCTGCACAAAACTAATTTTTTTTATTTGCACTTTAGATGGAAAAGGATTTACAACTTTTCTATAATTTAAATTTATTTTTAAAAGTGTTTATGTGTAGATTTAAAAGTGATTGAAAAATGATAAAAAAAGACCAAATTCCTACTTTTATGATAAGAATTACATTCAACCACCATATATATTGTAAAATTTTAAAATCTTGTTTATAACATGGATTAGAATGACAAAGATTTTATAATTTAATATTGATATGAATTTGAAGACTACGATAAAGATTAAATGTTAACAATACTGAGATTAGACTTATTCAAATATTTTATTGCTTAATCCATTCATATAATAATCAATTCTTTGAAAGATACAAAAAACAAAGATTTGGTTAGAGAGGTGTAAGTTAATTGATGGAAATAATTTCTAAGATTTTCATAGATATAAATATATATATATATATATACTATAATTATAATCTAAATAATATAAATAGATAGAAGTAATTAAAAATAAATTAATTTTATAATATCTTATAGAAAAGCTTTTTAGAAGCTTTTTAGATGACTTTACATGTGTTTTTAGTTGATTAATAGGTTAGAAACTTAGTCAAGAAACTAACTACCTGCCACATGTATTGATAGCTTGCAGAACATGCTAACTATGTGGTGCCTATATACAAAACTTACCTTGCAAGTTAAAATATGTGTTATGCAAAGTCAATACATTTTTGGAGGTCTTATAGAATGTCACAACATAAATCTTAGGTAGATAGTACATATAGAGGTAAGAGTAAAGCCTTCTACACTCTTATCAAATCCTTTCTTGTTTCTAATCTAGTTTCAAGAGTCTCTAGTTTCTTTGTCTTTTGGCAATAGCCATTTTAGTTTCTTTTTTAATATACATTCTTCTCTAATTCTATTTTTTCATATTTCTTTGACAGAGTCTTACTTATTTATTTGCTTTTATTGACTTCTTATTCTTGACAAAGACTTAAAAAGCTTATTTATTAAAGTTGAAACCAATACAAATTAAAACAATACATTTTAAACCTCTTACTCAACAAAATAAAGAGTTGACATTGTCAAGAAAGATTATGCTTATGTTATAAAAAACCTAAGTACATTACTCAATATTGTCCAAAGAAGAAACATCATTACAAAATAAAAAACATAGTTGCCAAAGAAGATGATGTGTTGAAAAATATTTTTTTTCAACTACAGCAATTGTATAGTTGGAACCTTGTATAATACCTAGTAAAGGTCCTATTTTATCCTCAAATCCATCATGTCAAGGATATGAATTTTAAAAAACTAAAAGATCAATGTACTCTTATATTACTCAAAAAGATTGATGAATTATTCAAAGATAGTATAATATTAAACTAGAATGGCTATTGTCAAAAATAAAAAGATTTAAAAGTCTTGAAAAAAGACTAAAGACCAGAAAGACATTCATTAGAGTGAAGAAGGCTTCACTCCTATTTCCATAAGTATTATCCAACTAGAAGCTATATAACAACATTTTATTGGACCTCAAATATATGTCTAATCTGCAAGAACCATTTCACAACATGTAAGGTAAGTTTTATGTAAGCGCACAATATTATTAGCTTATACTATAAGCTACCTATACTTATAAAACATGATTAACTTGTTGACCAAGTTTCTAATCTATCAATCAACTATAAACATATATAAAATTAAATATCCATCTATAAAGCTTCAAATATTGCTAGAAGATAATATGAAATCTATCTATATTTACTTTCTACCTAGTAATTCTTACCTAAGTAAGTATGTCTGTGATATTGCCTCTTCTTTTAAAAACAAGTTCTATGAAGAATTGTCACTATATGTTTAAGAAGTCTAAGATGCAAAGAATTATATTAGCTATATGTTTTGATCTTTGTTTCTTTTGAAAGTAGTTGATAGGTCTTCTTAATCATTAATAATGTTTCAATTTAAGGCAAAAAGACCACCTTATTAAGATTACGTTGTCTTGAAAGTTATAACAATTATAATGTCTCATCTTATAAGTCAATAAATGATGGATCTTTAGTTAAATCTATTGATTATTGATTCTCTATCTTCTTAGTGCTACAAATACACATAAACTATAAATAAAGATAGAAGGTGAAATTCAATCTTTCTTAAATTGTATTTCTTTTATAGCAAAGATTTGTTAATTTTTATCTTAGTTTTGATAGATATTACCTATGAAAAGTATCAATCTTCTTTTTTGTATTTGTAAGATGCTTAGTTGGCTCCCATGTGCATTTATTGATAATATATTTGTGCCAATGAATAAGATATTTTAACCTATTTTGGCATTGACTTGAATTTTAGACTCATTCCACCTTAAATTCTTGATTACTATTTATTTTTATAGTAAGAAGTGACATTTGTCTTTTTTTCAAGACATTTATTAATTTATATGGTTCAAAAAGAAATATGTGGAATATGAGATGGATCTTTATAGACTATAATAGAGGTAATTAATAAGAAATTTGATTGATTTGCTTACAAATAAGAAATGGTTCAAGCCTATAATAATCTAGCTTGTCATAAGAGCAACTAGTTTTGATACTACAATAAAGTAATCATATCTTGTTGCTAATATAGAATTAAAATTACTCTTTATATTAAGCATCCACATTAGTATTTTTTTATTCTTGTATTTTTTTAGTTCTATTTTTATTATTAAATATAATATTATATTCACTTTTAGAATCTTAAAAAAGATTTTTTAAATCTTGATCCAAACTGAGTCCTTCTATTCAATATAATATTCTTTGACAATTGATGATAATGATAGATGTTGTCAAGAAAAAGCTTAACTATTTATTCACTAATGATAGATTTTGTACATAGTAGAAAATGTGACATTTTGATAAAATAATCTACTATCAAAAATATAGAATCATAACAACTAGAAACTAAAAGATTTTTAATAAAGTCTATAGAAAAAAAAAATCATGATTGTTTTGGAATAATAATTGATGAAGTCCATATGATTGATGACGAGGAGTTTTTAATCTTAAACAAAGATCATATGATTCTATAAAATCTTTAATTCCCTTCTACATTTGAAATCACCAAAAATCATTAGATATTTGTTTCAAAGTCTTATTGTATTGAAAATATTTAGTTGATGGTAAATTATAATAAGCTTAAAAAACATATTGTTATATTATGTGTATTCTTACTTGAGAATGCATTGAACACCTAGTTATGGAAGAAAAGTAAAAATGTAACAATAATTCTACAAAATCTAATAAATCCTTAAATAAACTTTAAATAATTCCTAATAAATTAAATCAAACTATAACCTATTAAAATAAATTTAAAAGAATTTATAAAAAATATAAAGAATTCATAATATAATCTCAAAGAAAAATGATAAAATTTTTGAAAGAAATAAAAATAATCTTTAAAAAATGTTAAAAATAAAAAATTTAAATAAATAAATAAAATCTTAAAGAAATATTAAAAATAAAAATTCTAATATAACCCTAATTAATATCTTAAATGAGTCTTAACCAAATATTAAGTCAAATCCTAATAAAATCCTAGATAAATTCTAATAAAATTCTAGTCAAATTTTAAATCAAATCTTAGTTTTAATTTAATACTTAACCAAATTGTGAATAAATCCTAAATCAAATCCTAATCAAATCCTAGATCTTATATAAATTCTTAAAAAATACTATAGCAAAATGGAACTTAAACAACTAATAATCAAAATATTGATATCAATTCAAAATTGACAAACTTATTAATATATTTAATTTTGAATAAGTACTAAAAAGCTGAAATCAATTGTACTTAAAAATTGAGAGAAATGAAAGATAATCCAATTGGAAGTTGAATAGCCTTCTACTCCAATCTTAATACTAAACTTCTAATGCCAATATTTTCCTCTTAAATTATTGAATTACTCTCAAATTTCATCCAAATATTAAAAATTAAGTCTAATATCCGTATAAAAAAAATCACTTCAATCCAATTGAAAAATTGCTAAAAATCTTAAAAACACTTATTGACCCTCAAATTCCAATTTTTGAGATTTCAACCTACTAAAAACCTAAAATATTACAATTTAAATATTTAATTGACTTCAAAATTTGAATAAATTAATTTTGAGCAATGTATTGGTGTAATAATTAATAATATTTAATTTTCTAATCTACTTTGTTTTGCTTTATTTATGGCCCTACAAAGTAAGTAGAAGCCTATTTTACAAAAAAAACAATATTAATACTTTTTAATTTTACAATCGTTTTGACAATTATCTATATTTTTAAGATAATTTTTTATAATATTTTAAAATAAGATCTCTTATAATATAATATTTTCTTCTCTCTTTCATTTGTTAGTTGTATTTTATCATGACAACATAATTGTGCTTTATTCTTTGAAATATAGTAGATTGTTCTTAAATTCAAACTTAGAAGTTTCATAAGTCTTAGTAGAATTATTCTAAATATCATAAAGAAGAGGATCAAAAGACATATTCAATTAAGTTTATTTGAAAAAGATTGAATCAATAATTTATATTGATTTCATTGCTTAAAGATGAAAATATTCTAACACCAAGAAAATTATTCTTTATTAATCAAAAGCTACATTTCTTTTTTGAGAGGCAAGGTGAGAATATCTAAAAAGAATATCTAATGAATCTTGTTATTTTTTAAATTAATAGGTGATTCTGAAATCAATCTTGATAAAGATATGTACTAAAAAGCTTAGAAATAATTAAAAATATATCTTGACATAAAATAATCAAGGTTCTTGTAATCCATACATAGAGTCATTGAATTAAAAGTGCCATATAGATTATGACTCTATTCTTAAAATGAATCCATAATTGGAGTAGTTCTTTGTCATGAAAATTAAAGTTAATTTCAATTGTTAGAAATTTCCTACAATGAAAAGCTATTGGATGAATTTTATCATATTTTCTTACTTGTGACAACTTTCTACCTATAGCAAAATTTGATGTATTTATTTTTATAAAGAATGCCTTTAAAAAGTTAACACAAATTAAGATAAGTTCAAAAATAAATGATGTCTTTAAGGCTTCAAAATATGCTTTAGCTTTTTTGCTCCACTCAAGGTTTTTTTTATATATCTAAAGTATAAAAGGAGCTGCGACTTGGAAAAAAAAAAAAAACTTAATAAAGTTTTTGTAATTATTAGAAAATTTTAAAAAATATTATATATCTTTGACTGTTTTTGAGGCCTTCCAATGCATGATAGTTTGAACCTTCTTAGAATCTATCATAAGGTCATTATTTGCGATGATGTATCTTAAGAAGCCAACTTAAATAGTAAAAAATATATACTTTTTTATTTAAGTATATAATCATATATCTTTCAATTTTTATAATATATATAGATGTGAGCCATTAAATTGATTCACTTTGATATTTAGTATAAAAAATGCACTTATTATTCTTAAAACACAAATTTTATGAATTAATATTATAATATTATGAAAAAATAGAAAATAGATTACTAGTAGCAGACATCCAATCTAAGATAGAATTTAGTAAGAAAAAACTATAAAGACTATATTTTTCTAGTTATCTAGTAATAGAGGAATTACAAATGAAGTAGTCTTGGTTTCAAAAAAGAAAAAAAAAAAGAAGAAAAAAAAATCTAATGAGATTTAATTATGATGGATTTGAAGATTTTTTCCAAATTCAACAAATCCAAACAGCAAAGTCATTCTTCTAATTTATGGAAGCCTTTCAAATGTAATGGAGGCATCAAATGAACAATGAGGAGTAAAGAAAATAAGATCAACATCCTTTCCTTCAAAGTATAAGTAGAAAAATTTTCATTTTTTGAAGAATTTTAAAAATATTGCCTAAATCCTTATAAGTAAAAAACCTTCATAAAAGTTACAAAGGAGCATAGATTAATGCATGTGAGTAGTCAATCTTAGCATAAAAGGTGTTTTAAACAAAATGGTTAAGTTTGATGTATCAAAAAGTGTTTTTTTTTTCCCACTTATAAGAGCCATCAACCTTGGTCACGAAATTAGCTCTTGGATGAAAGAAGGCCGTAGATCTATATTAAGGATCTTAGAAATCAAGGGTGGAGATGTAGCCGCCCTTCTACAAGCCACCATTCAATTGTATAAGAGTGGTTTGGTTTCCCAAGCCTCTTTCTTTCTTTCTTTTGGATGAGGGCGAAGCCATGCTGACGTGTGGTTTCAACCCTAAACCTAACCTTATTTTTTTTGTTTCTTTTTTAAACTTAGATCTCATTGTGAACTTTAAGAATATATGAGCATTTGTTTTGTGTCATCGGTGGTGCTTGTTGTGGTGTAAGAGGCGCCTTTTGCAATTAATAGTCACCAACAATTTCCATAGTCAAAAGGGTTTGAGGGGCCTCGGATTTTCCTCAATCAGTCTGTGGTTTTTTATGATTTTTAAGTGGAAATTTTTCATCACGTAGATCTTGTTATTAGCTTTCCAACAAGCTAAGACTTTCTCAATTTGGATTTGAACCGAATTTTTGGTGAATTTTTGAGTGCAAAAGAGGCAGTTGCCTTAGTAGTTTCAATAACCCAACTTTGAAAAGACATTTCTCAGTGCCATTTAATGGAATTATTCTGAAATTTTAAGAGTGTAAGAATCTTCAAGCTGAGCTTCTATTGGCACAAATTTTACTAAATTTTAATCAATTTTGAATTTTTAACGAATTCTTAAGTAAAGGAAGGTCGGCTGCAGCGGCAGGCCCAATTGCCCAATTTTGAAGAAGCATTTCTCGCAGCTCAGGTACTAGATTGCCACGAAAATTTTGGAGCAGGAGCATTAAATGTCCAACACAACAAAAATCACTAGATTTGAAGCTAATTTGGATTTTTGGCGAATTTTGGAGTAAAAAGGGGGTGCTTCCCATAATTTGTTAGGTGTTGTCAAGATACTTCTATTTGTACCTCTCTTTATTTTATTTTTTCATTTATTTTATTTTATTTTTTACAATAACTTATAACTTCTACATTCACTTTTGGATTTAATTTTTAACTTTTAATCTTCTCCATTTTACTTTTATTTTTTATTTTTTAACCTTTACTTTTTAAACTTTATTTTAATTTTTATATTTTAAATTTTAATTTTTAATCCAACCTTTAAAAAATTTACAGTTACTATGGATTAAAGATAATAACTTAATTAATTATTTTTACCATTAGTTATTTAAGATGTAAAAATTTATATATTTTTAAAAATGATAAAATAATAAAATAATAAAAAGCAATAAAAATAACCTAATAATAATAATAATAATGATAAATTTAAATTTAAATTTTTTTAAAAAATAAACCAAATTATCTAATTAAAAGTAGAAGAAAAAATTATTTTACATGAAATTAAAGAGTGAATTATCATTGTGAATGTGAGTAATGTTGGAGGATTTGATTAATAACTTGGTGTTTTAAGAACAAGTAATAAGTGGATTAGAATTTAAATAATAGATATATTTTTAAATTCATGTAGTTAATTTACTTACTGTGAGTTAGAATAAACTTCCAATTAGTGGAGGTTTATTTTAGCTCACAATGGATAAGAAGACTTGAAAGTCTTAAAACAAGACTAAGAATTAGAAAGGCATTGATAAAAGTGAAGAAAGCTTCATACTTACCTCCATATATACTATCCAACTAGAAACCACGTGGCAACATCTTATATGACCTCCAACACATATTTAATTTGGAAGAATGTATGTCCATGATTCCTCACCTTGTTTTACAATAGAAATTTGTTTAAGATTAAAAAATCACAATGTCTTTACTTTTTTGGATTCAAGAACCTTAGTTTGTTTTATAAACAAAGACTTTGTTAAAAAATATGAAATATCTTTATTTAAGAAAAACAAACTTATGCATGTAGAAATTATAGATGGTTGTTTTTTGTCCTTTAGAGATGTTGTTCATAAAATTATTTCCAAAGATGTAAAAATTAATGGCCATAATACTTTAGTAATATTTAACATAATAAGTTCTCCTTTTAATATAATTATATTCCAACTATAGATTCATTTTAAGAATGGTGTTATTATCTAAAAGGCACTTCTAGTTCAATCATTGTATATACGGATTATGAGAACCTCAGGTATTTTATGTCAAGACTTGTTTTGTATTGTTGCTAAATTTATTAATACATATCTTTATTAATATTTGATTTCAAAATCACTTATCAAAAAAGAAAATAATAAGGTTTTTCAAATATTTTTTTAAAAATTCTTATCTTTTTTTAAAAAAAAATATAACTTTTAATCAATAAAACATGAATCTCTTTAATTTAAAGTGATTTTATCCTTAAGCAATAAAATTAACATAAATAGTTGATTCAACCTTTCTCAAGCAAGTTTTATCAAGTATAACCTTTGATCCTCTTCTTTATAATATTAAGACTAATCTTTTAAGTACCATGATATTTTTAAATTTAAATTCAAAAAATAATCTATTATATTTTTAAGGCTATTTTTATATTTCAAAAGTAAGGTATAATTATGTGTTCTTCAAGCATATTACAAATTTCTAGTAATAAGATATTTTTGATATATGAAAGACTTTTGAGCTAATATTTAAAGATTTTTAGTAGCTTCAAATGTAAAAGATAATTAATAACTTTATACAATCATGTAATATTTGTATAAGATCAAAAATTTCTTGTCATCAATCTTATGGACTTCTTCAACTACTACCAATATCCAAATAACTATCAACTTTTGTTTCTATGGATTTTATCATAGATCTTCAATTTCAAGTTCATGCAATTCTATGTTTGTGATTGTAGATCATTTTACTAAGTTGGTGTATTTTATACTATGTACAAAATCTATCATGAGTAAAGAAACGACTTTTTTTTTTTTTTTTTTTACAATATCCAATGCGATCATAGATTATTGAGGGATATTATATTAAATAGAGGGAATCAATTTATATCAAGATTTTTGAAAAGCCTTCTCAAGATTTTGAAGGTTGATATAAAACTATCTTTGATATAGATATCTATTATAAGAAATAGTTTTAATTCTATGTAGGCAATAAGATATGATTACTTTGTATTATTAAGACTATTTATTTTTTAGACAAGTTGGATTGTCACAGACTTAGATCATTTCTTATTTGTAAAAAAATCAATCTAGTTGCTTATTAATTACAACTATTGAAATCCATGGAGGTCTATCTCATATTCCAAGATTTTCTTTTTAAACCATATAAAATTATAAATATATTAAGAAAAGGTTAAATACCATTTCATCTTATAGAAGAAGATAATAATTAAGAATATGAGGTCAAAGAAGTCTTAGACTCAAGGCAGTTCCAAAATAGGTTGGAATATCTTGCTTATCATTGCAAATATGATATTAATGAATATACATGGAAGCTAGCTAAGAATCTTGTAAATGAAGTAAAGAAGGTTGATACTTTTTATTGATAACATCTATCAAAACCAAGATAAAGAATAACAAATTTTGTTATAAAAGAAATATGGTTCATAAAAGATTGCATTATATCTTCTATCTTTATTTGTAATTTTTGTATATTTATTCTATTAAAAAGATAGAGAATCAATAATCAAGAAACTTAATTCAAGAGTTATTATTTGCTAAGCTATCAAATAAAATATTATGATTTTTATAACCTTCAAGACAACATAATAGAAATGAAGATCTTGAAGAACAATATATATGTTCTTACATAGATAGTGAAATAGAATGTATTTAGTATCACGTCTTTGGAAGAAACTCTCAATATTTGGTGAGTTTATTGGAAGTAGAAACCACCTCTTTTGGTATTTTAAATGTTTTATTTGAAAAAAATTATGAAGGCCTTAACAATGATCAAATATTAGGGTGGTCTTTCTACTTTAGTACAGGACAATATTACTAACTGCAATGACTTATCAACCACTTTTAATAGGAATAAAGATTAGAATATATAGCAAATATAATTTATTATATCTTGGACTTTTTTATTATATGATTATTGCTCTTTGTAGAACTTTTCCATAGAAGACGAGGTAATACTATAGACATACATATTTACTTGAATAAGTAATATTAGATAGAAAATAAATATAAGTAGATTTCATATTATCTTATAGCATAGCTTCTTAAAAGCTTCATAAATAAGGATTTGACTTCATACATATTTGTAGTTGATTGATAGGTTTTTAGCAACAAATTAGCTACAAGTTGCACATATTGATAACTTATAGTTTAAGCTAACTATGTGGCATAAATGTAGGAAACTTGTCCTATAAGTTTAACAAGTATCTTGAAAGTTAAACACATGTTGGAGGTCCTATAGAATCTTATAATTTAACTTTTAGTCAGATAGCATATATGGAAGCAAGAATAAAGTCTTTTTCTTACTTATCAATGCATTTTCTAGTCTTTAGTTTTGTTTTAAGATTCTCTAGTATTCTTATTTTTGGCAATAGCTATTCTATTTTTAATATTTTATTAATCTTGAATAAATATCTACTCTTTTTGAGTAACATAAGAGAGCATTGAATTTTTATTTGTTTCAATTTCATATACTTAATAGGCAGTATGTAAACATGCTAGAATTTTAGAAGTATAGAGAAAAATTAGAATTTTTGAGGTACAAAGATAGATTATGGTATCTCTTTTAAGACAAAGTCTTCAAATAAGACCACCACTATGACAAAGATTATAGTAGCACTAGTACTAATAGATGTATTAAGCTTGGCATTTGTAGTAGTAACTGTAGTAGTAGTAGAATTATTAGGTATTAGCTGGATAAGTAATTCAACAAAGGACCAAGGTGGTCACAAAGCTAACAAGCACAATGGAACCAAAAATTGCAAAAAAAAACCATAGTGATAGCAAAATCAAAATATGTGGCAAAGACTATGGTAGTAATAATACAAATAAATGCATTAGAACTAGCAATTGTAGTAGAGATTATAATGGCACTAGTACCAATAGTTGTAGTGGAGCTAATATTAATAGGTTTTAGGATTTAGGATACAAAGAATGAAATTAGAATAATTGATAATTAATTGTGACTTAAAAATTATCAACATCAAAGCACTTGTTACATATCCTATAGTCTCTTGTTCTTGAATCTCTTTATTTTTATAAATAAATGCTAAATACAATGAGGTTTGTAGTAAGGTTTTTATTTTTTAGTTCTTATATTTTTAAATGAATTTTTCAAAAATTGTGTCTCATGTGAATATTTTATCATATAGCAGTTAGCAAGTCACTTTTATAATCAATCTTAAAATATATATAACTTCTAACACAATTTTTTTCAACATACAATATACTTTCAATCTTGTTAATAAAACCCAAATTTCAGGAAACCTCTCTTGAAGCAGTATTGAATATTTCTTATTCTGAAATTCACTTCTAAGATAAAAACTTGAAAACTTTTCATACATATATAGAATTTGGTTTCAACATTTAACAAAACGTTTGCAAAATTGATTCAAGTGACAAACAAAATAAAGGAACTCTTCTCTGCAGCTGCAAATGCGTTCCCCCAAATCCCGTAATTAAATAATTTAATTTAATTTAAAACTAATAAATCAAATTCAGTAAAATTTGAAACTCAGTGTTGGAATGTGTTCAATACAAAAATGTGGGAAATAGTTTCGGATTTCGGGTGATGGTGTCGATGGTGGTCGAATGGCCGTGTTGTGGCGACGACGCGGCTTCCTCTCCCTACACTACAGCTCGGCGCTCCATCAAGCACCAGCTTTGGTGCCGCATTACACTAACGCATGCCAATCTTGGTCGAAGAACCCATTCCTCAGTCGAATTGGAATTAAGGAATTACAACGCCGTGGAAATTTTCACTCTGAGGGATTGTCGCTTGTACTTGCTTTTCAATGATCTGCCGCAGCTGGAATTCGATGGAAAGCCATGAACTGCAAGCATCGTCGTTTGGGCACATGAATCCGAAGATGTGATATGAATATTTTGTAACTTCCCACGGAGTTGAATGCGAATGGGCGAGTAAAACGAAGCACATTTTTGCGTCGCTGGTCTAGCAGCTTTCAAGGTGTGCATGAAAGTAATCTGTTAGACAAGCCGTTCAGTGCGGTGAAATCACCAGAAATTTATTGCAGTCCCCGTAGCGTGTTAAGAAGAGGACATGGACAGAATGCCGAATTTTCGTGAGTAGTTTGTTAAGATCCGTGGATATTTTGGACAGGGACTTCGTAAATTCGGAACTTAAATATCGGTTGCGAGCTTCGTAAAAAGTCCGTCAACATGCGCCAGCTGAAAGGTCCTGCGCGTGCATCAGCGGAAAGCGGGTTGTAGTGGACGGCAGCAGGCTTCAGTTCCTCAAGGTTTATTTGAAATGGTAGACACTTTTAATCGTGAAAGAATATCTTCCCTGTACCGTCGGAGAGGAAACATCAGTGATACCGACTGTGCGATGAGGACAAATCAACGATGCGCTTTGAACAAGTTTGAGGCAAAATTACACTCTTAAATCTCTCGTCTCCGACAAGCAGCATTGAGGACTGTTCCTCCGACGATTTCCATCTTGCACGAGATTTCGTGACCAACAGACGATCCTTTACATTCAAATCATCTCGCTTTTCATTGCGGCATCTTTTGACCTCATGGGATCAAATGTTGTTCTCATGGCTTGCTTCAAGCGAAATTGTGTGCCAAAGACTTTCTTCTCGTAGCTTAACTCCTGACGATAACTCAGAATCTTCGTGAGCTGAAAGAACCACCCATATGCTTCACTCATTTCTTAGTGACATGGAAGACTGCCTCCCGTCCACTTCACAATACCATTCACGTCACGAAGATTCGGTAGTGTGTGATGTTTCTGGGGAATTGTTACTTTTCGTATATGCTGACAAAGCTCAGGTACTGGATCCTATAAATGTCAGATAAGGGCATCACAAAACGTTTCCAGCTCATTCCAGGTCAGCAGTGTGCAGCGTTTATACTTATGTAAGATGTCTTCCCAGCTGGCCACGTTCCACGAAATCATTCCCCTTCTGGATACATCCACCTAACTACTCTGCATACGCCTTCACAACAAAGGCTTCGAACGGTCAAGCACACAAAACGTGGAACTTGTGGATTATTGGATATCCACTGCACAGCAAGCATGGACTATTTTTTGGAGAATACACGGAGAGCTCGGGGTCATAGTGCCATATTTTATTTAACACAGGGTTATCCTTAAATCTATAAGTATCACATTGAAAGGCAGATACAGACTAGTGCAAACGTGCGTGACTGTGAAAGCGGGACGGAGATAATCTAGAATAACAGCGACCAGGCGGGAGCAACAAATAAGAGGAGGATGCCCACGGTGTGGCGGACGCCCCTTGTCTCAGCGAATGCACGACGGAAGCCGCCGGCGTGGTTGGTGTGCTGATACAACAAATAAGCCCCAATCACAAGGCACACGATCTCACCAATGAAATGGCCCCTAAAATGGACGATGGCCTTGGGGGCAGTAACAACAAGAAGGATGAAGGCTACGGGCAACTCCAAATCACCTGGACAGGTCATGGATTGATATCAGCAAGGATACGCGCCAACGGCACAATGAGCAAACAATTTACTATATAATTAACACAATCTCACTAGGGTGCGTTAGAGCCTTACCGTGAATCAAATTAGGGAACGATTGCGCGAAAAAGAGGCGGATAACCACGGCAGCGAAGGCAATCCACGCACCGATTCCTCCCCTGAGATGCAAAACTCGCATTGGAAAGGACTCGTAAGAAAAAAACTATGCAACAGCCTCCACAGTTTCGACACTGGCATTCAAAGTTTCCGCAACGGCAGTTTCCGAAAAAAGGTGACGTACCGCAAGAAATCAAACACGACTTCCGGGAGTTGGAGCGCGAGGTATGGTACAAGAAGAGCGGTCAACAAGTTGGTTCTCCAGTTAGTCCTGTCCAAGACCAGCAAATAGCTGCACAGAACAACGATCCCTAACTAGATGAGTAGAAGCACCAACTGCATTCTCTATATCGGAAATGCCTCCTTGACTGCAAAATTCACTGCTAAGATTCAAGTCGCAAACACCCAGACACCTGCTGCTCCATGGCCAACTCAACTAAAGTAGTTATTCTCAACTACCACACTTACGATATGCCTCACATTCAAGCGCCCCCTAAGAGCTCAAAATCTTCTAAGGTGTGGCCGCCATTCGGAACTCTAGTAGTCACAACTCACACCGACAAATCCCGGAGAGAGAGGAGGCAACGAAAAAAACAAACATCATATGAAGAAAAGCAGGAAGAGAAAACTGAAGAAGAAGAGTGAAGACAAGTAGTGTACATAGCAGCAATCACGGCGAGCCACTGCAACAAACCGGTGCTGGAACCAGTGATCCCAGCCGCAGCAGCCAAGTGCATGCCCAAGTTAGAGAGAGCCGCGCCGAGGGCGTGCCAGTCCTGGTCGATCGCCATGGCAGCAGCGCCAGGCTGCGTCACATCAAAAGCGAGCGCGCGCGCCGTCACCATGGTAGTAAGTATGTAATGAACCGTGTGCACGAAACACAGAAAGGCGAATCTGCGATGCGTGCGTGACGAGGTCGCGAGAGGGCTACAAAACTAGAGAACTGGAGAGCAAGCGAGCCAGCGAGCAAGAGCCTGATCGACGAAATGGAGTCGCGCGAAAGTTGTATCACGAGTGCTCTGGGATGCGAGATAGATTCCACCGCTAGCGCCATCGTAGCCGTCCATGTAGTTGGAGTAGCATGATGATGAGATGGCTCGAAATTCCATTCTGATTCTAGCATTGGCTGTTTTTCTACTTTTTTTCTCTTTTTTTTCTTTTTCTTCTGGATGGGAGGTTGTGAACTGCAGCAGAACCCATCTGCCCAAAACACAATTTGGATGTCTTACCAAAGAGTGTGTCACTGACTTTGCAATTGGACATGCACATTCCTGAAGAATGGTCGGATGTGCACTTGCAGTGGAAAGTCCAATTCTTATCCTGATTCTTGCGTTTTCTTATGTCTTGAATAATATATATATATTTATACTCATAATACATATAGACAAAACAATTATTGCATAAGTGAAGTTTGTAAAGATGTTAGATATATTTGTTGAAATCCTATTAAAATAATTTGACACCATAATTTTATTGGATTAAAACATTAAAGTTGGTATGATGGTGTTTTAAGTTTTTTCTTATATGTATATATGTTAGAATGAAAATTATTGGTTAATAAGTTATATTTCATCTCAATAGTGAAATCATTTCACAACTATTTTATTTATTTTTAAAAATTATTTGTTAAACTTTCATTAATTCCCAAAATAAGGATGTTAGAAGAGTAAAAGGTGCTAATAATTTAGAACCAATTTAGAGTTAGAAGAATTATAAGCTAGGTTGGAAAAGTTTAGAGTTGATCACAAAAATTCTCAAACTTTAAAGAAAAAAATAAGACACTTCAAATAAATATTGGATTTATATTAAATTAATTAGCAAGAGTTTTAAAAGAATACACATGATCTTTATATTTTCAAGAAATAAAGATCATAAGAGCAATACAACTATATAAATTCAATTTCTAAATCTAAACCTAAAGATCGAAAATTTGTTAGTGAATTACCAATGTAATTAGGTATTAAGAGCAAACTAATAAAACTTATGTCAACAACCCAAATCTTCAACTATATATATATATATATATATATATATATAATTTATTTGACCAAGATTCAAGACAAATTCCACAATATTAATAAATCAAATTGATTTCTTTCCTATCAAACGTATTTTATATGATTATATAATTATATAATATTATGAATTATATAATTATATAATCATAATATTGCAGCCAAGCAATAGAAAAGTATTTTGATTTGAAATAATTAAAAAATCATCATTGAACTCCCTGATTTTGCATATAAAATAGTGTTGCTCCTATAAAAAGTTATATTGGTGTAGATATCTTATCTTCTTCTTTTTCTCTAATATATATATATATATATATATATATATATATTTCTTTATACCAAACATAATTGGTCTAGCATTTATAGTATCTACATCTGTTTGTAAATCTACTTCACCTACAAGTGTCAATTTCAATTTTTAAATTTTTTTATCTTTATTATCAAAAAATTATTCTATTTTTAAATTCATTTGATATGTGTGTGTGCATATATATATATATATATATATAATTCATATTAATCCTGTATTTCATTCTATTTTTAATACACAAATTAAGAATAAGAGAACTCCTACGAAGATATCTCCTTTTTATTGCATAGACACTCACCCCTCCTCAACACAATGCACCCTTGCATACACAAAGAAATGCTCTTATTTATACTAAAAAGTTTTAAGTCAAAGTTGCAGTGAAAGATTTCTGTGCAATGGCACATGGCATTTTTATTTAATTATTTATTTACCAAATTTTATTTAAATATTTAATTCACTTTAAATATATTATTATTTTTTAAAAATTTTACCCCAAAAATTTTTAGTATAAATAAGCATTTTATTGTGTCTGTGTAGAGGTGTAAAGTATAGAGAAGGGGGCGAATCCATATAATAAAAGGGGGGAGGGGATGTCTGTCAAGTGGTTTTCTAAAATAACTAACGTAGAATTTGAATCAAATTTATGTTAATTATAGATTTAAAATATTTATTGAGATATCTAAAAAAACCTTTAAGAATAAATATTATCTAATAAGTTAATTTTTAGAAGAACAAACTACTTATTGAAAGTCATTTTCTTCCTCCTCTTTTCCTATATCAAAACGTTTCATTGCATATCATTGGTATTAAATTATCTACGTGTATATATATATATATATCAAAACGTTTAATTGCATATCATTGGTATTAAATTATCTACGTGTATATATATATATATATATATGAAGTAAGTTTAAATATATAAATAAGTAAATATAAAAACAAATGGTCACGCAAATTGTATAGGATTACGATC
Organism: Physcomitrium patens; assembly: GCF_059467195.1. Classification (NCBI taxonomy): domain Eukaryota; kingdom Viridiplantae; phylum Streptophyta; class Bryopsida; order Funariales; family Funariaceae; genus Physcomitrium; species Physcomitrium patens. The sequence continues at coordinate 15,917,998 of NC_143419.1, read as the reverse complement.
TAAAGTATAAAAAATAAAAATAAAAATAAAAAACGAATTACAATGTACTTGGATTTTGGACTAAGTTAGTAATATAGGCTTTAAAAAAAATCAAGAAAATTTTATGGAAAAATGATAATTACACTGCATAATTATTTTAATTTAATTATTTAATTAATAGTATTTTAGTAATATTTGTTTTTTCTAATTTGTATTTTAGACTTATAACATTATGTTCTTGTTAATGTTGTATGTTTGGCACATTTAATTATGATATGTTTTACTACATAGCATACGTAATTTTTGTTTCTTATTCATAAATTATATATATATATATATATATATATATATACATATTTTTGGGAATTAAGTAAAAAGTCCTAGATTTGATTGTAAATAGAAATTGCGTTATAAAATAATAAAATTATTAAATAAAGTTTTAAAAAATAATTTTACCTTCTCTAGTTTAAATAATATCATAAAAGTCTATAATTTATTAATATAACACATACATAGTTTATCTAAATTTGGTTTATGTATATTTTAATGTTTACACATGAGCCCACATATGTAGTTTTTTTAGTAAATGTTTAAAAAAATATCAAATTATATCTAAAAAATTAAAATCTATATATTATAAATTTGATTAAATTAGATACAACATTTAGACAATCTTTCCAAAAAAGCATGTATCTTGTAGATGGTGTTGACTTAATCCTATAACTTTTTTTCTTTTTCTTTTTCTATTTTTCTTTGAATTTCTTAAGTCTAGATTGGAATGATAGAACAACTATACCACCACAATAATAAAAACTAAATTCGAATTAACCAATGATATAACAACTTGGTTATTAAAGTTAAAGTTTGTGACATAGCTCCTTGTGACAACTTTTATGCTAACAATCAATCATAGCCAATGAAATAAATTCTATTTTTGCAAAAATATTGTACAGATTCCAAATAATTCACTTGTGACTGCATATCTTTTTTCTTGCAAAAGTTTCCAACATGTCTAGTAACCCCAAACATGTTTCTACAGCAAAAAAATATACCCACCAATATTTGCACAAAAAATCTAAACCTTTAAAAGTAATTTCTGTTGAAGAAGAAGCATAACTTAACCTACGAGTTATCTAGATAACATATCACGTTGCCAATTCCTTGCAGCATTGGAAACTCCGCCCCGAATGGAGCTTCTTCCATGAAGTACCACAAAGTTGAAGCTCACTTCGGATTCTGCTTTGGCTGGATTGCAGTGGCACCCACAACTTCGTTTCCTGCGCAGGACGAGGGAATCCAACCAGGTACTATTCAGCTTGAATGGATGCCTCACAACCTCGCTCATGGTGGGGAGAACTGACCGCCCTGTTCACAATTGGATGACAGGAGGAACTTAAAAATGCTGCCAAATCTGCAGAGTTTCTGTTGCCTTATTTTCAGACATATTCGATTTGTGTGATGTCCTATGTTTTAAATTTAAGGTACGTTTTTTATAAATATCCGATCATGGATTGTGTGAGCCACCTCGTCCGGCATCACTTTTAGGTGCAGTCAGGGATGTATTTCACCAGGCCCTTGCTCTGGAGTTGTTTCACTTCGTTGCGTTTCTGTTTTTACCCGAGATTGAGCCAATTATTTACGTGTAGGGATCATTGGAGAGTTGCACATGAAAGTATTTTAGCTGGCTGTGTCAATAGTAGGATAGTGTCTTGCCAAATTTGAAAATTTAAGCTGTAGATGCAAGCGGGAGCAGGTAGATCCTTTCTTTGAGGTGCTCATGGTTGGATGTGGCTGGAAATGATCCCCATCAAGGTCTTACCAGATTATTGCTACAGCCAGTCGACGAAGAAGGGCGTGGCTAATGCGCAGTGACGAGAGTAAATCCTTGCATCTGCTGGGCAACAGTATGAAACTTTCGAGTGCAGAACACTGATGTAGGACATTGCTTCCTCTTAGTCATTGAAATACCGATTCACGTCTCCCGCTGCTTCGTTTTCCTCAGGTTCCTTTCTGTTCAAGGTCTGCAACTTCATCTGTCAGAAAATATGAACCGCAGAGTCAATGTAATTACGAAAAGGTGGTCTTCTTAGGGGACGTCCACAGTTGTGCAGATACACACGATACATCTATTGATGACAGGTGATGAAATGACATATATATTTATTGTAGTAAATGGAAACAGTTTTGGAAAAGTGCTATTTTACGGCTGCCCAAGTGTACGAGAATGAGACTCAACGTAGGATTGCACGTTCACTTCATAGTTTTCGTCCTGAACGTTTCGCACAAGAAACAGTCCTGTCAGACCAAAGACAGTATAGCGGCCACCTTGGTTCTGAGTGGAGCCCTCACTTTCCGATGAAGGATTCTAACTTAGAGGGAGTTCCCTCTTCAAAACTAATCCTCCGACATGCTTGACACTGCATCATGCAATAGCCTTCTCCTGCCGTAAGGTAGTAAGTGTCCTGTCCTAGAATTCTCATTCTTAGAAGAAATGAAGCTGGCATAGACTGCAGATTCCT